>NC_091432.1:226993531-227293781 GCF_964237555.1 Oryctolagus cuniculus | reverse complement strand
GAGACCCAGAAGAAGCTCCTGGCTCCTGGCTTCAGATCAGCCCAGCTCCAGCCATTGCAGCCATTTGGGGAGTGAACCAGCAGATCAAAGACCTCTCTCTGTCTTTCTCCCTCTGTCTGTAACTGTACCTCTTAAATAAATAAATAAAATAATATTTTAAAAAATGTTGATGCTGCCACCAGAGCTCCTGGGGGAGGAGATATGCTGGTAGACACAGTCTAATTTGGGGGTAAACAGGGTGTGAGCAGGGAACAAGTATTGCATTCAGTTTTCATAGGGGAACAGCATAGAGAAATTCTGGGTGTCTGAGTTGTCCACGGATGGAATGGACAGAGCAAGGGATGAAAAAATGAATAAGCATCATCCTTGCCGCCTCTATTTTCAGGACCATGGAGAGATCACAACACTAAGCCTCAGTTTGCTCATCTGTAAAATGTGTGTCTGGGTCCTCCTTCTCCTCCTCCAAGATGTATTTATTTTATTTGAAAGGCGGAGTTACAGAGAGAAAGGGAGAGACAGAGAGATCTTCCATCCCCTGGTTTACTCCCCAAATGATGACAATGGCCAGAGCTAGCCAATTGGAAGCCAGGAACCAGGAGCTTCTTCCAGGTCTCCCATGTGGGTGCAGGGGCCCAAGCGCTTGGGCCATCCTCTGCTGCTTTCCCAGGCACATTAGCAGGGTACTGGATCAGAAGTGGAGCAGCCAGGATATGGGATACCAGTGCCACAGATGATAGCTTTACCTGCTACGGCACAGCTCTGGCCCCGGGTGCTGTTCTAACAAGCTCAATGCAACTGTTCTTAGTTGTATCTAATGATGCTAATTAATAAGACCTCCTGATAATTCTGTAAGATAGTTACTAGTGTTCCCATTTTACAGATAGGACACTGAGGTTCAGGGAAGTTAAAGTGTTTACCTGAGTAGAAGATTAGAATGCAAACTTGGGGGCTGTCTAACTCCAAAGCTCCCACTAGGCTTCCCTGAGTGTATAAAATACCAGACACATACTAGGCATTCAACAAATGGTAGTCATTAACAAGAAAAATAGTGAAAAGTGTGTCTTGATGAAGGTTAAGGGTGGCATTAATTCCTCTGTGGTGAAAATTGCTGGTGAGTCCCACACTGTGAGTGGCTATTTTTAGAACAAGGAAGGACAATGATGTCTGTTCCCAGTCCCTTGAGAGAGCCAGACCAGACTCAGAGCCCTGCCACCGCCCTGTAGCTCTGTGACTCTGAATGACCCAATTTTCTGGGACCTCATTTCCTTATCTACACTATGGAAAAGAGCCCTGCCCTGTTAAGGTTAAACACGGAGGTACCAGATGGCCCAGCAGTTTCACTGCTGAGTACGTGCTGAAAAGCCAGGCAGACATAGATTCACATCAGAATTTGTCATCAGCTGTTCATAGCAGCATTCCTGTGAGTCGCAAAAAGTGGGAAGAGCCCAAATCTCCCCCAGCTGATGAACAAAGAAAAGCAAAGGAGACGCGCTGCTCTGGCTCCAATCCAAAACGCGGGGAATTCCCAACAGCACAATTCACGAGAGCCAAAAAGTGGAAATGACCCAAGTGTCCATCCACAGATGAATGGATAAACAAGACACAGTGTGTGCATGCAGTGGCACACCGTCGCGGCCGGCCGTTAGGGTAGTGAACCAGCGGATGGAAGATCCCTCTCCCTCTTCCCCTCCCTCTGCCTCCCTCCCTCTGCCTCCCTCCCTCTTGTCTCTCTATCTCTCTCCCTCCTTCTCCCTCTCTCTCTCTTTCTCAATCTCAGTCACTCTGTCTTTCAAATAAATAAAAATTGGTTTTAAAAAGTGAATTTTGTGGAGTGTGAATTGATATTTGTTTTAAAAATAGTTTTACCTTCTACAGCCCTTGTGAAGTTTGAATGGAATAATGTATGCAAATCCCTCCACAAAGAGCCCGCCTCCTGGTAAACACTCATTAAATGCTAAGTAACCCAGAGACTGCCAGCTGTTGTGACCCTGGTCCCCACGACTGTTATCCTTACTAACTGCTGGTTTCAGTCTGTTCGACTCCCCCAGAGCTTGCAGTTCCTCACCTGCAAGCAGGAATAATACTTTCATTAGCTGGGATTGCTTAACCACAGCAGCCTACTCTGGTTTATGAGTAAAAGATTTTATTGAAAGTCTGGGGTGTTGGCCGGCGCCGCGGCTCACTAGGCTAATCCTCCTCCTTGCGGCGCCGGCACACCGGGTTCTAGTCCTGGTCGGGGCGCCGGATTCTGTCCTGTTTGCCCCTCTTCCAGGCCAGCTCTCTGCTGTGGCCAGGGAGTGCAGTGGAGGATGGCCCAAGTGCTTGGGCCCTGCACCCACAAGAGAGACCAGGAGAAGCACCTGGATCCTGCCTTCGGATCAGCGCGGTGCGCCGGCCGCAGTGCACCAGCCATGGCGGCCATTGGAGGGTGAACCAACAGCAAAGGAAGACCTTTCTCTCTGTCTCTCTCTCTCACTGTCCACTCTGCCTGTCAAAACAATAAATAAATAAAGTCTGGGTGTTGATGGCTGAAGAAGGGAGAACAAGGACTCAGCCTTGGCAAGAAATGGTTCCAGAAACAGAATCTAAAGGAAATACTCTGTAGCTGTCCACATCTGCAGACCGAAAAGATTCGGAAAAACAGTTGCAGCTGTACTGAACATGTCATTCCCTAGAATAACTATTTACATAGTGCTTAATCTGTATTAGGCATGTATTGAAAAGTTGCATAATACCCCATAGATATGTACACCTATTGTTAGAAAAAAAATTTTTAAGTGTTCTAAAAACATATGATAAATAAGAATATTTGAAAAAAAATAAAGGGGTAGAGGAGCATGTGCACAGGTTACATCCAAGTGCTACACCGTTCTGTACAAGGCACTCGAGCGTCTGCAGGTTGGGGTCGTCACAGAGGGTCCTGGAACCCATCCCCCATGGATACCTGAGAAGCTGCGTAGAGACAGGCAGGGCATAGGGTCCCCAGAGTCAGACCATCTGGGTTCAGATGTGGCTCTGCCCAGAAGGGCTGTGTGGCCTTGCTCTGTTGCCTCAGTTTGTCCATCTGTTAGATGGGGTGGGTCGGGAACATCTTGGTCTCAGGGCCGCCCTCATTGGAAGTGCTGTGAGGATGAAATGAATTAAAGTCAGTGCTGCTCTTATCACTGTGCCTTCTATTCATCAGCTCTCAACAAAGATTGCCATTCCTGTTACTGACAGGGCCTTGTCCCTGGGATGATTCGAGTCTGTCCAATTTTCTGTCTCTGTGTGGCTGGGTGTGAGATTCAAATCCCTGAAGAGTGTGGTGAGCTCAGCTGGGCCGGCTCAGCAGCTCCTTCCCAGGGGCGGGAGGCGCATCTTGAGTGACAGCACTGCTACACAGGGTGCTTGGGGGTGAGGGCAGATTCCCAAAGAAGAATCAGAAGGGGGGAGGTGCTGAGCAGCAACACCAGCACAGGCCCCCTGCAAGCACCCTCAAGGTCGTTAGGAGAATCAAAGGCCGCATGTGCAAAGAGCCTGGCACATGGCAGACCCTTAATTACTCCGGTCCTTATTCCGAGCTTCCTCTACAGAGAAAGGGGACTTTGGATTTCTCATTACTACCGCAATGTAGGTTTGGGAAAGAGTGCAAGAGTCTTTGAATGCCGTGTTAAAGCATCTGCACTTTATCCCAAGAAACAAGCAGGAGGCCCCACCATCTGCTGACAACCCCAGAGCCTGTGAGGACTGCCCCCTCCCTGCCCCAGGGGCTACAGTGCGCATTTCCCAAGCCCCCCAGCTGGGTGGCCGGGGGCAACTGGGTTACCATCTGCAGGTCTCAGCATCCGTTGCGTAAATCCTGGTCACATCTTGGGTTGCTGTGGGGGCTTTGCAAGGTCCTTAGAACTGCGGTAGATGCCCAATAAATCGTCGCAATGATTACACGTAAGGTGAAGTTAAAAAGCTTCACCTCACCAGGCTGATGGAAGATCAATTGGGATCAAAGAGGCCGTAGCACTCTGCACGCAGGAAAATGCTGTGTCCCGGAAGGCGATAGCTCTGTGATTACTGCTGCCGCAAGACACACCTTGCGTCTAAGTCCGATTTTTTCATGAAATCAAGAAACATTAAAAGTGCACATTAATGATATGGGGCATGCTTTAGAAGCATCACATTACAGAAAGGGTGAGTCTCAGAACTGGAGAAATAAAAGGTCGATAATTTAATGTTTTAAATAACTGAAGAATGTTCTCATAGCCTATGACCAATTTCCCAAAACTTAGAACACAATATCACTTACTTAATACTAAGAGGGCACTGAGGGTAATTTAATCTTTCCTTGAAGCTTTCGAATTTCCTTGAAGGCAAGATCAGCAATTTTAAAATACACTGTTGGATCCTCCTGCTCAGTGGTTCTCTTCTGGCTACACATCAGGAGCCGCTTGGGAGCTTTTAAAAAAAATCCTGTTGCCTGGGTCCCATTTCAGACCAAGTGAATCTGAGTCTCTAGGGAGGAGCCTGAGCACTGGAAGTTTTTGAAGCTCCCCAGGGGATTCTGATGCACAGAGCATCTGAGAGCTGCTTGCCCACAGAGGGTGCCTCTATACTTGCAGATGCAAGCTAAAGAGGCCTGCAGAGGCTGCACCACGCAGGGCCTCATGTGTGACCACGGGGACACTTGGCGCTAGCCTGTACGTTGGTGAGCTCTGGCAGACTTTTCACAAAAGTGTTAGTCCACTGGGAGTTCAGGTTCAAACGAGCATTCCGTTGACCCCTGGAGCTGAACTGGAAGAGAATCTGGAGGGTTGGCCACTGGAACCATTTACATTGTATCAGTTATCTTGGCTGTGTAACAAAATAGCCCCCACACCTAGTGGCTTAAAGCAGTGATTAGTTTTCCTGAAGCTGTGGGGCAGCTGGGCACCGCTTCTCCAAGCCTCAGCTACGTTCCCTCATGCGGCTGCCTTAGTTGGCAGGGGAGCTGGAGGTTGGGCTCAGCTGCAAAAAGTGGATCTCTTCCTCCAAATGGTCTTTCGTCTTTGCCTTTTTTCTCAGCCTGTTGGTGTTGGGGCAGTGGTCTAAGACAGTAGAGGTGGAAACTGCAAGGTCTCTTCAAACTTAGCCTTGGAAGTCATAAAATGGTCGCTTCTGCTTTGATACACTGACCAAAGCCTGGTTCTGTTGAGTCAATGCATGGGGGAGAAGACTCTGCCCCTTGATGGGAGGTGTGGCAGAGTCGAATTGCAGAAGGCATGCATTTGATAGGAGGACTTTGTAGCCCTATTTTGCCATCTAGCTTGCAGGCAGAAGACTGTAAAGACTGGCATATGCAGAGGTAGTAGAAAGAGGAGGGTTTAGCCAGTTAATCAGTGAGGTAGCCATTCACCCAATAAACGTTTATGGAACAACTCTTGTTCAGCAGGCACTTTTGCAGACATTGGAGAGGGAGCTATAAATGGCACGGATGGAGTACTGCTCTTGTGGAGTTAAAGGTCTAGGGCTGGAGGAGGGGGCATGCAATAAAAAGTACATCACTCACCATTTGGGGCAGGCGTGGTGGCGCAGTTTGTTAAGCTGTTGTGTGGGATGCCTGCATTGCAGATTGAACTGTTGGTTCCAGTGCTAGCACCTCTGCTTCTGATCCTGCTGCTGCTTCTTTTTTTTTTTTTTTTTTGACAGGCAGAGTGGACAGTGAGAGAGAGAGAGAGACAGAGAGAAAGGTCTTCCTTTGCCGTTGGTTCACCCTCCAATGGCCGCCGCGGCCAGCGCGCTGCGGCCGGCGCACCGTGCTGATCCGATGGCAGGAGCCAGGAGCCAGGTGCTTTTCCTGGCCTCCCATGGGGTGCAGGGCCCAAGCACCTGGGTCATCCTCCACTGCACTCCCTGGCCACAGCAGAGAGCTGGCCTGGAAGAGGGGCAACCGGGACAGAATCCGGCGCCCTGACCGGGACTAGAACCCGGTGTGCCGGCACCACTAGGCGGAGGATTAGCCTAGTGAGCCGCGGCGCCGGCCGCTTCTTCTTTTTAAACTATTTATTTATTTGAAAGGCAGAGTTACAGAGAGAGAAGGAGGGATGGATCTTCTGTCTGCTGGTTTACTCTCCAAATGGCTGCAACAGCTAGGGCAGGGCTGAGTCAGGCTGAAGCCAGGAGCCTGGACTCCATCTGGGTCTCCCACATGGTGGCCAGGATGAAGCACTTCAGCCATCAGCTGCTACCTACCAGGATGCATTAGCAAGAAGCTGAATGGCGAGGGGGTGCGTTGTGGCACAGAGGGTTAAGCTGCCACTTGCAACACCAGCATCCCATACAAGCGCCAGTTCGAGTCCCCGTTGCTCCACTTCCAATCCAGCTCCCTGTTAATGGACTGGGAAAGCAATGAAAGATGGCCCAGCCCTGGCTGTTGTAGGCATTTGGGGGAGTGAACCGGTGGATGGAAAAATCTCTGCCCCTTCCATGTCACTTTGCCCTTCAAGCAGATGAAAAAAAAAACATTAAAAAAAATATCATGGGGGCGAGCACTGTGGCATAACGGGTGAAGCCTCAGCCTGAAGTGCCAGCATTCCATGTGGGTGCCAGTTCGAGTCCCAGCTGCTCCACTTCCGATCCAGTTCCCTGCCAATGGCCTGGGAAAAGCAACAGAGGGTGCCCCAAGTGTTTGTGCCCCTGACACCTGCATGGGAGATCTGGGTGGACCTTCTGGTTCCTGGCTTCAGCCTGGCCCAGCACTGGCCATTGTGGCCATCTGGGGAATGAGCCAGCAGGTGGAAAAATCTCTCTGTCTCTCACTCTCTCTCTGTAAATCTGCCTTTCAAAAGTAAATAAATCTTTAGAAAAAAAGATATCATTTAATGTGACATTTATAAAGGTGAAAAAACATAGGCCAGGATAAGGGATTTAGAAAGCGTATTTCAGACAGGGTGTTTATACTCCAAGAAGCCTCCAGGAGTGAGTAAAATCTAGCAGAAACCTGCATGAAGTGAGAGATGAGCCGTACAGATGTTTGGAGGTTGGGCAAGTATTTTCTAAGCAGAGAGGTCAGCAAGTGCAAAGGCCCTGAGGCAGGACAGTGTTTCATCTGTTTGAGAAGCAGCAAGCAGTCCAATGTGGCTGGGGCACAGTGAACGAAGGAGAGATGGAGAAGAGTCTGTACGTGGGACTGTATGGACCATGGAAAGCATTTTGAATTTCATCTCAAACATAAGAGGAGAAACCACTGGTAGATTATCTGTGGGACTGAGCTTGATCTTTTGTTTCAAGCCAGCTACTGGTTTGAAATAGACTGGAAACAAGGAGACCAGTGAAGAGATCCCTGCTTAGACAACAGTTGTAGCAGAGAAAATGGTGAATGAAGTCCAATCTAGGGATATTTTGAAGACAGAGTGTATAGCATTTCCTGAACTATCAGATGTGGAGTGTGGAGAAGGAAAGATTAAGCAGTTCAAAGCTCTGGCTTGACGGACTGGGTGAAACGTGGTGATCTTTATTGAGGTGTTGGGGTGCTGGGGAAGGCGGAGGTGAGTGGGGAGGCATCACAGGTTGGTGTTGGATGTGTTAAGGATGCCTTTGAGTGAATATGCTGAGTGGGCAGTTAGCCCTTAGGTCTGGAGTTCAGGTGGGGGCTGCAGACAGAAGTCTGAGTGTTGTCAAAGGGTTACATCAAATCGTGAGTTTTGGGGAGTGGGTCTGATAGTCAGGAGGTCTGCAGACCGAACCCAGGGTTCTCCAGCCTTTAGATGTTGCCAGTGAGGTGGAACGATGAGTGGGGTGCAGAGTCCTGGGTGCCAGTGTTTGTGCAACAGTGGGGCCCACAACCTGCCAGGGAGTCAGGAGGGCTGAGGCTGGCCGAGATGGAACTGATCATTTTGATACGGTCACGTGGAAGTCCCTGGCGACCTTGAGACGGTTAAATGGTACTGAGCGGAGGGGGTTGAAGGGAGAAGATAATTGCAGAGACGTGAAGCTGTGTGTGTGCGTGTGCATATGTGTGATTGTTTAGTTGGGAGAAATTATAGTGTTGTGTGTTAGTGGAAATACCTCACTAGAAAGGAAAAATTATGAATGATGCAGGAGAAAGGGAGATAATTGCAGGAGCGAAGGGTGTTGGATCGAGTGGAAACGGGAGCAGCAGTGAGGACAAGGAGTCCTCTCCCAGGACAGAGAAGGCAGAGCAAATGAGCTCAGATGCAAGCAGATTGAGGATTTGGCAGTGGTAGGGGTGCAGAGAAGTCAGGAGCCCTGTGGAACGTAGAACAAGGAATGGAAGCAGGGTTTAAAGCATTTCCCCGTGAGCATCAAGCCCATCTCTTATCAACAGCCTCTCCCCACCCCCACCACGTGCCAGGCCCAGCGCCAGGCAGAGGGGTTTACAGATGACCCCCCCCCCCCCCGCAGTGCCCCTGCTGATGGGAGGTTCACAGCCTGGGAAGGGACTCAGACCCGTAACTGACAACTTGAATGGCGCCCGCTAATAATGAGGACGTGTATGCAGCCTTGGGAGAACAAAGAGGGAGTGAGTAAGTTCGCCTGGAGGGGTCAGAGAAGGCTGCACAGAGGTGACAATCAAGCTTCTAAGAGGACTAGAACATTCTCGAGCTTGCTGGAGGGGGAAGGTCATTCAAGGTGGAAAGAGGAGCTGGTGAAAGCCGCGGAATGACAAAGACTTTTTTTGCTTTCCCTGGGCTCCACCTGTCTCTCTTCTTCTCCTCCCGGCTCAGCCCCCTCCTTCCCCAAGCTGTCATCTCTCAGGCTTCCTTGGTTCAAGAGGAAATGTTTCTTTTTGGAAAGTTTAATAAACTTCCGTTCAGCCTGTTCTGAGTCATGACAAAGGTGTGTTTCACACTTAAACAAACGTCTTAGATGTTATTTTTTGCACTTGAGGAATGAGCTATTTTTAAAGAAATTCTAACTCGCCGGGAGTCAACAAGGACGATTTCTGTGACCTGTTTTTGAAGGAGTGAGCTTTGCAGAGCAACGCAGCAGTGCTGGCAGAATCAGAGGACCTGGCGATCCTTTGCTTTAAATCTTCCAGTGAGCCGCTGAGCAGTTTCACCTTACTGGATTGTGTCTTCGAGAAAACTCTCAGGGAGCGTGTAACGATTTGCCCGTATCGCAGTCGGGAAGAGGAGGGCACTGCTCTGTTGATGGTGGATGGGATGAGGAGGAGGAATGCATTTGAGAGAGGTTGAAAAGGTACACCGAGCAGGTGCAGGTGGGCATTTGGCTTCATGGTTACGATACTTTTTGAGACCTTCACATCCTGTATCAGAGTGCTTGTTCCCAGTTCCACTTCCAATTCTAGCTTCCAGCTAGTGCACTCCCTGGGTGGCAGCAGGTGATGGCTCAAGTAGTTGGGTCCCTGCCATCCCTGTGGGAAACCTGAGTTGAGTTTCTGGATCCCAACTTCAGCTTGATCCCACCCCAGCCGTTGCAAGCATCTGTCTGACTCTCTGTGTGTGTGTCCCTCTGCCTCTCAAATGAAAAACACTTTGAAAAAAAGAACTGTACAATGAACAAAGGCACTTGCCCCGGCTTCGGAGCTGTCACTGTGCCTATCTATGCTGCTGGCCTCCTCCCTGTAGGCGTCACAGAGTCCCTCCCTCCCCGTACTTGCACAGAGCTCCCTGCCTCTGGGCTGGCCTGAGACTCCTTTGATCGATGAACCTAGGGGAGGTGACACTGGGCTGGTCTCAGGATTCGCCTTTAAGAGATCTGGTTGCTGTTATTGAAGAACGAGAGGCCCCCTGTAGGTAATCCAGTCGCCATTCCAACCATGTTCCCCTGAATTATTCTTGGCAAAGGCAATGCTTAGCTTGTTTGAAAAAGAAAATCCTGAGGCCGGTGTTGTGGTATAGCCGGTAAAGCCGCTGCCTGTCACGCTGGCATCCCATGTGGATACCGGTTCGAGTCCCAGCTGCTCCACTTTCAATTCAGCTCTCTGCTATAGTCTGGGAAAAGCAGCAGAAGATGGCCCAGATACTACCCATGTGGGAGACCCCAAAGAAGCTCCTGGGTCCTGGCTTTGGCCTGGCCCAGCCCTGGCTGTTGCGGCCATTGGGGGAGTGAACCAGCGGATGAAAGAACTCTCTCTCCCTCTCTCTGTGTAACTCTGATTTTCAGATAAATAAGTAAATATTGAAAAAAAGAAAATCCTCTAGTTTTTCTTTTTTAAATTGAGACATTAAAAACTGTACCAACTTATGTTTTGATACATATGAAAATTGTGTAATGTTCAAATCTAGCTAAGCATATCTAGATCCTCAAACATGTATCTTTGTAGTGAAAACACTTTTTAAAGATTTTATTTATTTGAGAAATAGAGTTATACACACAGAGAGAAAGAGACAGAAAGGTCTTCAATCTGCTAGTTCACTCCGCAATGGCCGGATCTGGGCTGATCCAAAGCCAGGAGCCAGGGGCCCAAGCAACTTGGGCCACCTTCCACTGCTTTCCCAGGCCATAGCAGAGAGCGGGATCAGAAGAGGAGCAGCTGGGACTTGAACTGGCGCCATATGTGATACCAGTGCCACAGGCAGAGGCTTGGCCTACTCTGCCACAGCAAAGGCCCTGGTGGAAACATTTAAAGCCCTTTCTTCCAGCTTTTCTGAGCCTCCAGTTTTTATCAGTTCTAAGAGAATTCCTAGGACAGTTTCTTTTCCCCTTTTTAGTGAACCTCAAAGTCGAAACAGAATCTGAAGAGGCTGCTCCCTGGGAGAAGCTGGGAACATCTATCTACAGGCTGTGCTGGGATGAAATGAGAGAAGACACAGGAAAGCACTCTGTCAACCCAGAGCATTGAATAAGTGTCTGTTTTTATTATTAGGATTCTTCTCCCCATAAATGCTTAACTCTTTAGTGATCAATTTTTTAGTGATCAAGTTGATGCTATAGAAACATCCAAGAATATCCAATGAGTTGTTTGGTTTCTCTCTTGCCATTAAAAAAATAGAATCATTATGAACTTATGGCTTTGTCTATATTCAAAGGCTTCTTATTGTTTGTTGTAATTATTCTTTGTGATGATGTCATTGGTCTTTGCCGGGTGAGAGCCGCCTAAAACTGGCTCCTGTGGCCTTTTAGTGTGACCTCATCAGTTTTCGAGAGTGTTCTATTTTTTTCTTTTATTTTAATAAGATTTATTTGAAGGCAGAGTTACAGAGAGACAGAGGGAGACACAAAGGGAAAGAGATCTCCTATCTTCTGGTTCTCTCCCCAGATGGCTGCAAAAGCCAGGCTGAGCCAGGCTGAAGCCAGGAGCCAGGAGCTTCATCGGGGTCTCCCACATGGGTGGCAGGAGCCTAAGTACTGGTGCCATCTTTGGCTTTCCCAGGTGCATTAGCATGGCGCTAGATCAGAAGTGGAGCAGTCAGGACTCCAACTGGTGCTCACCTAGGATGCAAGCATTCACTGCAAGCAGCAGCTTTACCTGCTGTGCCATGAGCCTGGCCTGACAGGGTGCTTTGGATCTGACATGGCACGATGCCTAGGTCCGTCTTACACACTTCCTGCCTTAATCATGCATTCAGCCAGCTCTCCAAAGAGCCCTGGCCTGTTTTCGCGTGGAGTGGTATTTATTTACTTCTTACTTTTGATGAGAGGCAGGAGGAAAGAGCGAGAGAGAGAGAAAGGCTATCATTTGCTGATTCACTACCCAAATGCTCACAACAGCTGAAGCCAGGAGCTGAGGACCCACACTGGGTGGGTGTCAGGGACCCAGTTACTCGAACCATCACTGCTACCTCCCCTCCCAGGATCTGCATTAGCAGGAAGTTGGAGTCAGGAGGCCAGCGCTGGGCATCGAATCCTGGCACAGGAGCTTCTCAACCAGTGACTTAACCACTTGGCCAAATGCCCTGGCGATGGAATTGAGAGACTTCACTGTGCCTCCTAAGGATATGCACTGCTACCGGATTGCGGATTGCTGCTGCTTCTAGGCCTTCGCTGTGCAGTGCACGGAGCTAGAGAGCTGGAGATAGATGTTTTCTTAAACAAGGGGGAAAGCATAATGCTGGCATTTCCAATTTGAATTTAAGAGTACGAATTTTTTACTTAACTTTAGTATTTCCTAGCAACACTAATGTTGTTCTTAAATTGTTTTATCCTACGATGGATAGGCTTTAATTTTTAAAAGGATTTTTCCAGTTGCCCCTCTTCCAGGCCAGCTCTCTGCTGTGGCACGGGAGTGCAGTGGAGGATGGCCCAAGTGCTTGGGCCCTGCACCCCATGGGAGACCAGGAGAAGCACCTGGCTCCTGGCTCCTGCCATCAGATCAGCGCGGTGCGCCGGCCGCAGCACGCCAGCCACGGCGGCCATTGGAGGGTGAACCAACGGCAAAGGAAGACCTTTCTCTCTGTCTCTCTCTCTCACTGTCCACTCTGCCTGTCAAAAAATTAAAAAAAAAAAAAAGGATTTTTAATTTATTTGTTTGAAAGGCAGAGTTACACACACACAGAGAGAGAAGGGGGCGGATATATCTTCCATTTGCTGGTTCACTCCCCAAATGGCCACAATGGCCAGGACTGGGCCAGGCCAGGGTCAGAAGCCAGGAACTCCGCTGGGTCTCCTACATGGGTGGCAGGACCCAAATGCTTGGGCCATTTTCTGTTGGTTTCCCAGGTACATTATCAGGGAGCTGACTTGAACCAGAGAGCATATGGGATGTTGGCCTCACAGGTGGCTGTACCACAGTGCCCACCCCCAGACTACTGAAAGACTACTGAAAGAAATTTAAGGTTTCTTTGTTGTTTTATATAATATATCGCGCTGAAGATGTATGGTCAAAAATACTTTTTTAAGGTCACCCGGACAAATCCTTTTTTTTTTTTTGTTCTGTGTGCGATTTTTTTTTAAAGATTTATTTATTTATTTGAAAGTCAGAGTTACACAGAGAGAGGAGAGGCAGAGAGAGAGAAGTCTTCCATCCGGTGGTTCACTCCCCAATTAGCTGCAATGGCCGGAGCTGTGCCAATCTGAAGCCAGGAGCCAGGAGCTTCTTCCAGGTCTCCCACATGGGTGCAGGGACCCAAGCACTTGGGCCATCTTCCACTGCTTTCCCAAGCACTTGGGCCATCTTCCACTGCTTTCCCAGGCCACAGCAGAGAGCTGGATCGGAAGAGGAGCAGCCAGGACTAGAACTGGCGCCCATATGGGCTGCTGGCGCTTCAGGCCAGGGTGTTAACCCGCTGTGCCACAGTGCCGGCCCCTCTGTGTGCAATTTTATCAATCTGATATAAAGTTATGCTTGTATTTTAGCCTGTTTTTTATTGTCAGGACTATTTAAAAATGTATGTGATTTAATGATTTCATTGTTTACGTGACTCCTTTATGTGATTTCAGAGTCAAAGATATCTGAGAAGGCTCGTTCAGAGAAGCTCCCTTCTGCATCCTTTTCCCTCCGCTCTGTCCTCCTTGTCCCCATAGAAACTGCTGTAAAGTCTGGCTCCTGAGCCTCCGCTTTGTTGACGTTTCAGGGCGAGCAATCCTTGTTGAGATGGGAGGCCACCCTGTGGATTGCAGGATGGTTAGCAGGGTGACCTCCCACCCAGTGGATGCCAGTTGTTATAATCAAAAATGTCTAGACTTTGCCAAATGTTGGGGGAGAGGGCAAAATCACACCTACTTGAGAGTCACTGTTTTATTTTTTTTAATATTTATTTATTTTTAAAGATTTATTTTACTTATTTCAAAGGCAAAATTACAGAGAGAGAAGGGGAGAGAGAAAGAGAGAGAGAGATATCTTTCATTTGCTGATTCACACCCCCAGATGGCCACAATGGCTGGGGTTAGGCCAGGCCAAAGCTAGGAGCCAGGAACTTCATCCAGGTCTCCCATGTGGGTACAGGGGCCCAAAGACTTGGGCCATCTTCTGCTGCTCCCCCAGGCACATAAGCAAGGAGCTAGAATTGGAAGTGGAGCAGCCGGGACTCAAACTGGCACCCATATGGGATGCCAGTGTTGCAGGTGGTGGCTCAACCTGTTATGCCACACCAGCCTGTATTTATTATTTATTTGAAAGGCAGAATGATGCAGAAGATGTACACACAGAGGGAGACATGGAAAAAGAAAGAGATCTTCTATCTGTTGGTTCATTCCTCAGATGGCCTCAAGGGCCAGCGCCTGGGCCAGGCCGAAGCCAGGAGCCTGAAACTCCATCCAGGTCTTCATGTGGATGGCAGGGGCCTAAGCACTTGGACCATCCTCTGCTACTTTCCCAGGTGCATTAAAAGGGAGCTGAGTTGGAAACAGAGCAGCTAGGACTTAAATTGGAGCTTCATTATGGGAAGCTGGTGTTGCAAGCAGTGGCTTAACCCAATGTGCTACGCACTGGCCCCAAGAGTCACTGTTGGAAAGAAAACAATTTCTTGCTGACCTGTGAGAATTTGACCTCCAGTCTAAAATATATCCGTTCAATATTAAACGGTCAGTTTAGGCAATCACTTTGTACCAACATGATTACTAATTTTGGGTGCCAGGAACCATTTACGATGTGCTGTCCCAGTGGTCCAGAATCTGCTTACATTAGTACTGTTTGTGGATTATGGTCGAAATGAAGACACACACTGACAAGCTTCTCTTAGGACTTGCCTATCCCTGAAAGCACCGGTACGTCCACCCAGAGGCCCACGAACCCCACAGCACTTGCCCTGCCTTGTGAAAAGTCTGGGGCTGGCTGATTTCTTAGGGCTTCCCTGATGTCTTTTGCCTTTTTTATTTTTTCTACAACTGTCGGCGCTTGCTTCTCAAACAGGGGTGGGTGGACAGTATTGAGAGAACCAAGTTGCATCCTGGGTCTCCCACTTCCCAAGCTCTGTGGTGTACAGCAGGTTACTTACTTGGAACCTCGTCTATAAATTGAGATTAAAGTCAGGGCCATTGTTGTGGCACACTGCGGTAAGCCACTGCCTGTGATGCTGGCATTCCTTATGAGCTTTCTGCTAACGTGCCTGGGAAGGCATCAGATGATGGCCCAAATGCTTGGGCCCCTGCCACCCACGTGGGAGACCTGGATGGAGTTCCTGGCTCCTGGCTTCAGCCTGGCCCAGCTATTGTGGCCATTTGGGGAGTGCATCAGTGGATGAAAGATTATCTCTCTCTGCCTCCTCCTCTCTCTGTGTAACTGACTTTCAAATAAATAGAATAAATTTTTTTTTATTATTTTTGACAGGCAGAGTGGACAGTGAGAGAGAGAGAGACAGAGAGAAAGGTCTTCCTTTGCCGTTGGTTCACCCTCCAATGGCCACCGCGGCTGGCGCGCTGCGGCCGGCGCACCGCACTGATCCGATGGCAGGAGCCAGGAGCCAGGTGCTTTTCCTGGTTTCCCATGGGGTGCAGGGCCCAAGCACCTGGGCCATCCTCCACTGCACTCCCTGGCCACAGCAGAGAGCTGGCCTGGAAGAGGGGCAACCGGGACAGAATCCGGCGCCCTGACCGGGACTAGAACCCGGTGTGCGGGCGCCGCAAGGCGGAGGATTAGCCTAGTGAGCCGCGGCGCCGGCCAAATAGAATAAATATTTTTAAAAGAAGTTGTACCTATTTAGTAGGATTGTCGCAAGGATTAAACACATGATGCATGCAAAGTGCTTAATATACTGGCACATAATAAGTGCTTAATAAATGTTGGCCATTAGTATAATTACTACCAGAGCTCCTGGTTAGTGGTGTGCCAGGAAATATTCAGAACCACAGGATAAGCAAGGAATATCTTTCTGGAGTGTGAATTTTGCTTGAAGAGTTAGGGAAACAGGCCTTGCATTTTTCTCCTAAAGGGCAGTAATTAAAAACATCATTTTCATGTTAAAACAAACATGGGAGTAGAAGGTGTAATTTGCATCATAAAGAAGTTAGACTTCAAAGAAGTCTTAGCCTTGGGGCTGATGGATTTGTCCCCAGACCTCCCGGGCAAGCTGACTCAATCTCAGCTGGGAGAATACTTTGGGGGGTGGGTAGTGGGGGAAACATTTCAGCAGTAGCTCTGGGCTGTTTTACTATCTTAGATAGAAGTGTCAGGAATATTAGAAAAAACTCTGGAAGAAGTGAGAGCTTTCTGGTTAGAAGTCCTTGCTCTCTTTTGATATAGATTCCCACAGTTCCAAATCGCCTTGGGGTTTGCTACCTGAGGAAGGAGATTGGGAAAATTTGCTGGAGATTCATTCAACAAATGTTGATTAAGTGACTGCTACATGCATGGTGCTGTTGTGATGGGTACTAACAGGATGACAAGGAAAATTCTACAGTCTACCAGTTATTCCACGCCAACAGCTGCCAGGGCCTCCATAAGCAAACTGAGAAAAGGAGAAGTAGGGGGAATGGGTTTGAGGTTTGGAAGATCAGGCAGCTCTGGATGGCTGTGTAGCATGTGGGACATCCAACTGGATCGTGAGTAGGCTGCTGAATGAGAGTGTGCAGCCACAGCGCTCAGTGGGGACTTGCAGACGTTTGTGGTAGAGTTGGGAGTCCAAGCGACAGCATCCAGGGCTGCAGGATACCATCATGTGACGTCTGAATGTCCCACTGGACAAAGTCCCCTATACAGTTATCTCAGCCTGGTGACTCAGGTACATTCTAGCGTGATTTTAATATTCCAGGGAGGCAAATACTATGCGAAGGGAATGAGAGATTATCCCCTGTTTTGTTTCGACTCCAGCAAAAGTTGTTCACCATTTCGAGAGCATCTTGTTGTCAACAGCAGTTTTGCTAGGATATTCAGGACACAATAGCTGCTGGCGCCACGGCTCACTAGGCTAATCCTCCACCTAGTGGCGCCGGCACACCGGGTTCTAGTCCCGGTCGGGGCGCCGGATTCTGTCCCGGTTGCCCCTCTTCCATGCCAGCTCTCTGCTGTGGCCCGGGAAGGCAGTGGAGGATGGCCCAAGTGTTTGGACCCTGCACCCATATGGGAGACCAGGAGAAGCACCTGGCTCCTGCCTTCGGATCAGCACAGTGCGCCGGCCGCAGCACACCAGCAGTGGCGGCCATTGGAGGGTGAACCAACGGCAAAAGGAAGACCTTTCTCTCTGTCTCTCTCTCTCTCACTATCCACTCTGCCTGTCAAAAAAAAAAAAAAAAAGACACAATGGCATCGGCAGCTGTTGAGTTTGGGTCCTTGCTTCTCAGACTGTAGGGTGCACGTGAATCACGTGGGGATCAACCTCCCTTCCTCCCAGCCTTCCTCCCTCCATTGGCTCCTTCCTTCCTTTTAAACACTGGAAGAGGCTGTGTGGGTTATAATGGAAGGTTCCAGCAGAAGAGGGAGTGGCTGCCCATATCACAGAGGACAAACCGTGGAGTGAAGCTCTGCAGAGGGCAGGAAAGGGGAGCGTGCAGCCAGGCACCGGGCAGCCTCCCGGCTTCTGTTGAGAGGAGTTTTGGTGTTTGTAACAGGAGGGAAGGAGCGCAGCACAGCTGGAGATGCAGGAAGTCAAATCCTCCATATCCTACTCCTCATCAGCTGCCTTTTCGCCTTCAGCTTCTTCCTAAGGAGCTGGCTTACATAGGGGAGGAGTGGGAAATGCAGAGTGAGGAGGCCAGGTCAACTTCTCATCTCCCAGGACAAGGGCTCCGGAAAATAGCACACGAGTCAGGTGTGACTGTCGCCACCACTGCTGCATGGTTATTGTCCCTCTAGGTCAGTGCTGGCCGATAGGATGTTCTGCAAGGGTGAGAATGTTTTGTCTCGCTGCTCTCTGGTGTGGTAACCACTCCCCATACGCGGCCACAGAGCACTTCATATACGTCTAGTATGGCTGAATTCTAAGTTTTCTTTCACTTCAGCTAATTTACATGTGGCTAGCGTCTGTTTATGGATGGGGCTGCTGGTAGAACCTCAAAGATGAGTACCTGACATAAGGGGCTGTGTTGTTTGGGCCTGAGAGCCCTGGGCTGGGAGCTAGGTCAGTCTGCCTGCTGCAGTGACTTTCCTGGCTGGCTGACCTTGGGCAATTTGCTTCCTTCTTGGAGTCCCAAGGTCCTCCATTCACTTCTCAGTGGGGAGACAGAGCTGCCAAATGAACTAGGCTTGTGAAGGACCAGGAAGTGTGAAGGTCTGTCCACTGCTCCAGGAGGGGGGACAGTGCACCCCTTCCTGCTAAGCATCTTTTCTAAGGATGGCATACAACAGGGCCAAGGCCATGCTGCAAAGATACCTCCTCTCCGCCCTTCTACTCCTCTGGGACTTAGTTGCTTCCTTCTTTTTGGACCAATTAGTGTAATTATTTGATTAACATATTTCTCTCTCCTACTTGTCTCCAGCCCCACTGGGGTAGAGACAGTGTAAACTCTTTGCTTGATTTTGTATCCCTAGGGCCAAGCACATAGTAGGTTCTCAGTAAATTTTTGTGCAATGAATGGATGAAACAGGAGATGCTGGTGTTGGAACTTAGGCATGGTTTCTTTCTTTCTTTTTTTTTTTTAAGATTAATTTATTTATTTGAAAGGCAGAGTTACAGAGAGGTAGAGGCAGAGAGAGAGAGAGAGGGAGGGAAGGAGGGAGGGAGTGGTCTTCTGTGCACTGGTTCACTCCCCAAATGATCACAATGGCCGGAGCTGTGCTGATCCAAAGCCAGGAGCCAAGAGCTTCTTCCAGGTCTCTCACGTGGGTGCAGGGGCCCAAAGGACGTGGGCCATCTTCTACTGCTTTCCCAGGCCATAGCAGAGAGCTGGATTGGAAGTAAAGCAGCTGAGACTCAAACCTGCACCCAAATGGGATGCTGGCACGATAGGTGGTGGCCTTACCCGCTATGCTACAGCACTGGCCTCGAAGTGTGGTTTTAAAGCACATTGAGCTCAGAATGTTTACAATACTTGGTACCTTCTGTATACACATACTGGAAGGGATCCACAATACCCAACATAGAGGCTTGGTTTACTAAATGATTTTTTTTAAGGTTTATTATTTATTTGAAAGTCAGAGTTACACAGAGAGAGAAGAAGAAGCAGAGAGAGAGAGGTCTTCCATCCGTTGGTTTACTCCCCAATTGGCTGCAATGGCTGAAGCTGTGCTGATCCGAAGCCAGGAGCCAGGAGCTTCTTCTGGGTCTACCACATGGGTGTAGGGACCCAAGGACTTAGGCCATCTTCCACTGCTTTCCCAGGCCATAGCAGAGAGTGGATTGGAAGTGGAGCAGCCAGGACTAGAACCGGTACTCATATGGGATGCTGGCACTGCAGGCAGCAGCTTTACCTGCTATGCCACAGCACTGGCCCCATAGATGTATATTTATAACCTTTACCCGCTATGCCATAGCACCGGCCTCTTACTAACTGATTCTTAAGATGGAACACGTGGGGCGGGCATTGTGGCACAGCAGGGTAAGCCACCACTTGGGATGCCCATATCCTCTATCAGAGTGCATAGAATCCTGCCTCTGCTTCCAATCCAACTTCCTGCACACCTTGGGAGACAGCAGATGATAACTAAAATACTTGGATCCTTCTACATCATGTCTCTAGGGAGGCCTGGATGGAGTTCTGGGCTCCTGGCTTTGGCTTGACCTGGTCCTGGCTGTTGCAGGTATTTGGGGAGAGAATCAGCAGATGGAAGATCTCTTTCTCTCTTGTTGCGTGGCCTTTAAGTAAATAAAAATATACATTTTTAAAGGAAAAAATACAATATAGAGAAGAATATTTAGTTACACAAATAGAAGTATCATTACCTTAAATGAAAAAAAATCAAAGCAGAGGTGTATGATACCATTTGTAAAAGATATACATTTATATGCATAGAAAAAGATTGGAACAATATATGCAAATATTAACAGTGATTATTGTCATTGAATGGAATTAGGAGGTGACACATTTATTCTTTTTTTTCCTAAAAGGTCTATTTGATTTATTTTTAAATATATCAAATGAATCCAGAAAAAGCAAAAATAGATACAGAAAGTAGGTTAGTGGTTGCATGTGGCCGAGAGTGGGAATGGGAATTAGCAGCAAATGAGCAGGATGGAACTTGTGGGGGAATCCAGAAAATGCTGTTTTCTGAAACTGATTTATACTGATGTTGCACCACTCAATAAAGTTACTAAACATCACTGAATTGCACATAGGAAATTTAAAATTTTATGAAATGCAGGTATACTTCAGTAAATTGCTAAAAACATATTATATGTATATTTATTTAATTTTTAAAAGATTTATTTATTTATTTGAAAGTCAGAGTTACACAGAGAAAGGAGAGGCAGAGAGAGGGAGGGGTCTTCCATGCGCTGGTTCACTCCCCAGTTGGCTGCAATGGCTGGAGCCACAGCAATCCAAAGCCAGGATCCAGGAGCTTCCTCCTGGTCTCCCACGTGGGTGCAGGGATCCAAGGACTTGGGCCATCTTGTACTGCTTTCTCAGGCCATAGCAGAGAGCTGGATCAGAAAAGCAGAAGCTGGACTTGAACTGGCGCCCATATGGGATGCTGGCGCTGCAGGCAGCGGCTTTACCTGCTATGCCATGGCACTGGCCCCGTAGATGTGTATTTATAACCTTAAACATTAAAACAACACAGGAATAGCTAAAGTCTTTTGTCCCCTCACTCAATTCTACTTTCTAACCAGTCACAATTGGTATTTAATTCTTTTTAACCTTTGTTTATGCAGACTCCAGCATATACACTATAGATATGTCAATTTCTGCAATTTCCTTCTTTCTCATGGGACATAGAGAATTTAACTGCCCTGGGAGGTGGAATTAGGGTAGAGGAAGCAGTCAGGGGCAGGATGGAAGAAGCACTCTTGAACTTTTAACTTGCTTGGCTTTTGTATTAGTTACCTTTTTATGTTAAGATTTATTTATTTTGAGCCGGTGCCGCGGCTCACTAGGCTAATCCTCCGCCTTGTGGCGCCGGCACACCGGGTTCTAGTCCCGGTCGGGGCACCGGATTCTGTCCCAGTTGCCACTCTTCCAGGCCAGCTCTCTGCTGTGGCCAGGGAGTGCAGTGGAGGATGGCCCAAGTGTTTGGGCCCTGCACCTCATGGGAGACCAGGATAAGCATCTGGCTCCTGCCATCGGATCAGCGCGGTGCACCGGCCGCAGTGTGCTGGCCGCGGCGGCCGTTGGAGGGTGAACCAACGGCAAAGGAAGACCTTTCTCTCTGTCTCTCTCTCTCTCACTGTCCACTCTGCCTGTCAAAAGAAAAAAAAAGATTCATTTATTTTGAAAGAGTTACAGAGAGAGAGAGAGAGATATCTTCCTCCTACTGGTTCACTCCCCAGATGGCTAGGCCGAAGCCAAGAGCTTCATCCAGGTCGCCCATGTAGGTGGCAGGGGCCCAAACACTTGAGCCATTTTCTGCTGCTTTCCCCAGGCCATTAGCAGGGAGCAGCTGGGACACAAACCAGCGCCCATATGGGATGTTGGAGTTACAGTCTGTGGCTTTACCTTCTAAACCACAATGCTGGTCCCCAATTGCATGTTTGTGTCATGAGTGTTTGGAGTTGTAAACCCAATACAGATATTGAAATAAGAGATACTAATAAATCCTTAATGCCATGCATTCCTAATTTACAATATTAAAGCCAGTATAGGACACCATGCTGAGTGCCTTAGATGAACTGTCTCATAGAATCTTTGTAACACTATGAATTTTGCAATATTAGTATTATTTTAAAGATTTATTTATTTATTTGAAAGGTAGAATTACAGAGAGGGAGAGGCAGAGAGAGAGAAAGAGAAAGAGGTCTTCTATCCGCTGGTTCACTCCCTAAATGGCCGCAAAGGTGGAGGTGGGTCGATTTGAAGCCAGGAATTAAGAGCTTCTTCCAGGTCTCCCACTCAAATGCAGGTACCCAAGGACTTGGGCCATCTTCTACTGCTTTCCCAGGTCATAGCAGAGAGCTGGATTGGAAGTGGAGCAGCCGGGACTTGAACTGGCACCCATATGGGATGCCAGCACTGCAGGCAGCAGCTTTACCCATTATGTCACAGTACCAGCTCCAAAGATTTATTTGGTTCACTTTCCAGATGGCCACAATGACCCAGGCTAGGACAGGTCGAAGCCAGGAGCTGGGAGTTTCTTCCTGGTCTTTTACATGGGTTCAGGGGCCCAGGGACTTGGGCCATCTTCCATTGCTTTCCCAGGCACATTAGCAGGGAGCTGGATTGGTAATGGAACAGCTGGGACTCGAACTGGTGCCCTTGTGGAATGCTCGTGCTGCAGGTTGTGACTTAATCCACTGCACCACAATGCCGGCCCCGGAAACATTATTATTCTGATTTGCTAGATGAGTAAACTAAGACCTAGTGAAA
Organism: Oryctolagus cuniculus; assembly: GCF_964237555.1. Classification (NCBI taxonomy): domain Eukaryota; kingdom Metazoa; phylum Chordata; class Mammalia; order Lagomorpha; family Leporidae; genus Oryctolagus; species Oryctolagus cuniculus. Next base: position 227,271,575 of record NC_091432.1, on the reverse strand, counting down.
GGCCACCACAAAACACACCAAACACCCGAGTAACAGAGAAGGTATATTGTGTGTGTGTGTGTGTGGGGGGGGGCAACAGGCTGTCTTCTCATGCAGCAGCCTGTACTGGGATAACAGATTTTTAAAAAAATATTTATTTTATTTATTTAAAGAGTTACAGAGAGAGAGGTCTTCCATCTACTGGTTCACTCCCCCAGGTGGCTGCAACAACTGGAGCTGCACCAATCCAAAGCCAGGAGCCAGGAGCTTCTTTTGGGTCTTCCACGTGGGTGCAGGGGTCCGAGGACTTGGGCCATCTTCTGTTGCTATCCCAGGCCACAGCAGAGAGCTGGATCAGAAGAGGAGCAGCCGGGACTAGAACCAGCGCCCTTAATGGGATGCCAGCGCTTCAGGAAGGGTTTCAACCCCCTGTGCCACAGTGCCGGCCCCAAGAGGAGACCAGATCTTATATAGCTTTGCCGAGGTAAATACGTGGGAGTAGCGAATCCCATTAGGGTGGGGGTGGAGCTTGTGGTTGGGCCATTCGGTCACCTGCTTTCTGGTCGGCCAGGCTGGGCTTGGGATCAAAGCTGATGGTACAAGATGGCGTCTGGGGCTTGAGATGGCGCCCCTTAGGAGAGGGCACCATTTTACTGAGATTGATTTTCCAAGGTCACGCAGCTAACGGGCAGTGAATTTGGATACTGACACTGTAGTGTCTCTCTCCCTCTGACATACTTGTGTTCGTCCTGCAAAACCCAGCTTTGGTGGTCCCGCGTACCTGTGGACTCTCCCCTAAGCAAACTGGGCAGCGAGATGACCTTGTCCTCAGTGAGGAGACACAGCTGAGGGATTACAGTCCAGTGCCGGTTTGCCAGGGCTTCGTGCACGCAGAGGGAGTTGGGGTCATGCATCTCAGGCAGCCAGCGAGCTCCGCAGAGGGTGTTCTGCGCTCATAAGGCCGCCTGGGAGTTTCCTGGAGGCTTTGGAAGGTGTGGGCGGCCAGAGGTGGGGACCTGGGGCTTTGCACCTGTCTCGGGAGGTTCAGGGGTGTCACACACCTGGACGTATTCTGCAGACAGCCAAGTGTGGCTTGGAGGGTCAAGGCCTCATCACCAAGGCTTTTGTAGTTGCAATGTTTACGCTTTATTCTGTGAGTGAAGCTGAGCCGCATATTATCAGAAAGATGAGAAGCAGCCCCGGGGATCTTTTATGGGCGATCCCTCTCGCGGCGGAGCCCCTCAGCCCTGACACCCGGATGGTCACCTCGGTTTTCAGCCCCAGGGTGATAGCTGCTCCGTGCATCCCAGCACGCAGCACGGTGCCTGGCAGGCTATTTAGTAACGACTTGACTGCCAGGCAAGTCGGGCACCACGGTGGCGGTCGGGAGCTGGAGAATGGAAAGTAAACCTGAGCGTCTTTCCTAGCGCCGCCCCCCCGGGGCACAGGGCAGGGTCGGTGTTCTGCCAAAGCCGGACCCGATCCTGCGCAAACTCAGTCCCAGGGAGGTTACTGAGGGCTGAAGAAAGGACAGGTAGGTGATGGCGGCAATTTCTGCTCAGTGCCAGGAGCATTCACGTCTATTGTCTTAGGCCACCTCCCCCACAGAATCCTAATCAGAACCAGACCCGGCATCAGAATTCCTGCCCCAGTTTTCCCCGACGCGGAAACTGAGGCTCAGCGTGGTTCCGTCACTTGGCCAAGGTCACCCGGCCGGCTGCGGGGTGGGGGCGGGGGAACCTTCTAACAAGTCAAAGCCCAACGGCCCGCCCCTCCTCCACCCGGGGAGACACTGCGGCGCCTACTCCGTTTGCGTAGCCGCCGGCGTTCGGGGAATCCCGCCAGGGGCCGCGGAGCCAGCCGAGGGCGGCTGGCTACGGCCGCCCAGAGGGATCTCAGGTTCGGAAGTTACGAAGTTTCCGTGCCTTTCGCGCGACTCCCAGTGTAGCTCGTTTCCGCGCCCCGGCGCGTTACGCCGCTAGCGCAGCGGGGCTCAGGTGCTGCAGCAGGGGGGAGCGGCCCGGCGCCGGGAGGAAGGCGGGGACGCAGTTTACGTAAGCGTCCGCTCGCAGGTGCATGCGGCCGCCGCCGGCGTGTGCTCCCTGCGCGCTCCCAGGTGCGCAGTTGGCGCAGGCGCCGGCGCGGCGCGGCGGCGGGCGGGCGCTGGCTGGCGCTCTCAGGTGCGGCAGTGCGCGCGTGGAGGGGGCGCGCGGAGAGCGAGGGGGGCGGGCTTTCCGTTCCCCAGCAGCCGCGGGGCCCGCCCCCCAGCTCGGCCAATGGGCACTCTCGGCGGCGTCACGTGCTCGCCACCGCCGCCGCCGAAGCGAAGACCGGAGCCGCGAGCGCCACCAGGGCAGCAGCCGCCGCAGCCGCCGCCGCTGGACTGAGGAGCCGGAGACGCGGGCGGACGAGGTGGCGGCGGCGGCGGAGCAGGAGCGGGCATCGGGCGCGGGCAGAGCGTGTTGGCGCGGGTAGGCTGCGGCGACGGGGCAGGCGCCTGCGCGGCGGGCCGTCCCGGGCGGGCGGTGGTTGAGGCGGCGGTTGAGGCGGTTGGCGGAGCCGGCCCGGGCCCCGCATTGTTTGTTGTGCGTCCTTAGCAGCGGTGGCGGCGGCGGCCGGGCGGGGAGCGGGGAGCAATCCCGGCCCGGTGCTCCGGCATTGTGACCGTCGCCGCCGCTGCGGTGTCCCGGCCGCTCCGGGCGAGGGCAGCTGGCAGCCTTCCTCACCTTCGGGGGACGGGGTCCCGGCCCAGACCAAGGGGAGGGCGTGGGCAGTGTGGGGACCGGGCGCCGGGAGGTCTGGGTAGGATGGAGGGCGAGGGGCTTGGAGCAGGTGTTGGAGGACATAGGGGGCAGGAGCTAGGGTAGAGGCGTGGGGGGGGCAGGTAGGGGGTGCGGGCAGGTTTGGGGTGAAATGGAGGGTGGAGGTATCCGGGTCGCCGGAGGATGAGGGCCTTCGGGCAGGTTTTTTTTTTTTTTTTTGGGGGGGGGAGCTGGGGGTTAGGGCGAGCGGCGAGAGGGATGTAGGACATTCCTGTGGGTGGGGGAGCCCGTATGGGGTGGGCTGGAGGGCGCTTTGGGGAGAGCAGAGGGGAGTGGGATGGGACCGGGGAGTCGGAGGCAGGAATGGAAGGAGCGGATGTCCCGGCCGGTGCTGCGTGCGAGGGGCAGGGAGCGGGGCAGATACTGAAAAGGCCACCGGACGCGTGTGGAGGAGAATGGCGGAGGAGGGGTCCCGGTAGGGGGAAGGGTGGCCGGCAGGGTAGGTGGGCATCGGGGGGGTCTCTCGAGTGACGGTGAGGGAAATGTAGGGTGTCCCGGCTGAAGGTGTTGTCGGAGGGTAGGCCCGAGGCTCCCGGAGACCGCGAGGGGCGTCTGGCCAGGAGGCAGGGATGGGGAGTGTGGGGTGCAAGGAGACTGGGGGAGACGTGGGGACAATGGGTTAGGGCGATGAGGATGAACAGGAGGAGGAGGTGCGCGGGGCATTGGTGGGCGTCCGAGGGAGGGAGGGAGAAGGTGTTGGCCCGGGCAGGGAGCCGCAGCCCAGGAAACTTGGGTTGGGGGCGCTTTGGACATGTGTGGGCCACAAGGGAGTGGAGGGGAGAGGGAAGGATGGCAGGGGAGGTGTGGGGACTCATGGATGGACATGCTTATGGGTAAGGAAGTGTGGAGAGAAGTTGGGGAGAAGGAAGGAGATGGGGGTGTGGGTGAAGGGGAATGAGAAGAGCAGGCAGAGGGGCTTCCGAGGGAATGTGTCCAGGTCTGGGATACCACGCATGGAGAGAGGGAAACACAGGTGTGGGGCCATGGACTTTGTGCTTAGGGAGAGGGAAAGAGGGAGTGGAGACGCAAGAGGGGAAGACGGGATATTTTGGAGTAGAGAATGTAGAAGAATGTGTAGTACCTAAACTGGGGTAGGGAGGGGAAGGTAGGTGTGTGTGAGTAGGAAGGGCTGTTGGTGTATTATATTGGAGGGGTGCAGGTTTAGGGCAAGAAACCACTGTTTAGGTTGGAGAGAGTTAGGAAAGCAGGTTGCTTATGGAAAGTCCAAAGTGTGGGACTATGGGGAGGGATTGGAATATTTTGAGTCTTGAGAGATTAAAGGGGCCAGAATTTTTAGGTTACTGAAAGTATAAAGGAGGGTAGAGTGTAGAAGTTGGGGGGAAAAGGCAACCTAAAAGGAGAGGATTAAAATCCAGATTTAGAGGAACTGGAGATGGAGAGAGGTCGGGGGCAGGGGATGTGGATCCTGGACTGATGTTCATGGAAAAGGGGAAACATTAAATCCTGTACCATATATGAAAGTTCAGGCTTCTAGGATCGAAGCCTGATTTTAATCCCAGAACCCATTGAATAGGGGAGGGATAAGGGAGAGCTGAGTACATATTCCCAAGTCTGGAGGAGGTGTGTGGTGGGCATTGTCCTAGCGTATTGGTTTGACAACTGGACAGATAGAGGAGCTTTACAGTGTCATGAGGAGTGCACCAAGAATGAATGGAAGTGGGCTGCAGCAGGTGTAGGGCAGATGAGATGTCTTTGTGAAACTGCAGGAGAGGGCCCAGCTGCCAGCAGCATTCAAGTAGCTGTGTGAGCCGGAGGAAGGGATACCTTGGTGTACCTCAGATACCTTGGTGCTTTCTGGGTAATGGGGCAGTATCAGGCATCGGGTGATATAGTATCTGACTCCCTTGTTATAGGCAGACTGAAGTGATGTACACACAGCTTTCAAAACTGGCAGAAATGGAGCCTTTTCATTCTTCAGCTCTCTTTGATAGGGTGAATAACTGAGACTGCATCAGCTTTTGTCCCACCTAGTTCAAGTAAAATTTAGTTGGAGGCTTTTTGGATTCCGTGGTATTTTGGTTTGAGTTGGGGAGTGTAATATTAAAATTATGGAGGAAAGACCTTTCTGGGGTTGGGTGGACATATGGCCATCAGCTTGTAACCACATGGGAAATAACCTTTAGGGGTCTGAGCACAGGCGTTAGCTGGGCAGGTGTCATTCAGCATTGTGTGGCTTGTGTTAGATTCTTTGGGATTTGGAAGGATTAAGCAAACTGCTTTGAGACTGCTTCAATAAGCAGAGTTTCCTAGAATCCTGAAAAATGAGTTCTTTGACGCTGAAAACTCAGTCTTGTCAAATTTTGGTAAAAGAAAAAAATAAATTTCATCATTTTGCAGGAATAACTTGTCACTCTCTGAGCTTTGTGTAGTGTGTAGTATGTACCTAGTATGATTTCAAATAAAAGGCCTGCTTGGAGAGTTGGGAGCTTTCTGGGTTGTTTAGTTTTTGTCTCGTTAATTTAGGAAGCATCTTAATGCAGCCATTGTATGCTCAAATAATAAAGTTTGAGTGGAAGTGGGAATCTTGCCTAAACTTAATGAGGGCTGAACAGAACGTCAAATTTAAAGCAATCTGAATCTGTGAATATAAATATTTTAAACATAGCCTGGAAGCTAATGATTTTTGAAATCTAAATTTCAGGTGTGTCATGCAGGCTGCAAAATAATGCTTTGAAGGCATTGCTTTAAGATTTTTTTTTTTGGAGGGAAAGGTTTTTAAGTATAGTAGGCTTTTGACTGAAACTCTTGGGGAGTATTTTGGGATTTGATGTATGTATGGATTATAATTAGTGGGAGCATATCTAACCCCCTTTGCTCCTTGGCAGAGAATTTGAGCAATAAGGTGTTTGCTGAAAAGAATGACCTTTGAAAATTCTCAAAAATATGGCCATTGTTTCCCCTTTGTATTTTTAAAGTCCATTGTGCTAGTTCATTTTATTGATTTGAGGTGAGCAGTACTTTCTTGCTCAGAATACTCAATTCTGCCATAGTGTTCTGATGTGACGGGGTCATTTGTAGGCACTTAAAACTATTATCCCTAAGTTTATGAACCAAGGAAAGCAGGTTATTTAGGCTTTGTAGGCTAAATAATTGGGATGTGGTTTTTATTTTCGTTGGTGACTTGCTGGACAAGACACTTAATCCCTTTGTGCTTGTTTCCTTCCAGAAACCTGACTCTCTCCCTCCCCCTGAGAATTGAGATGGTTTATATAAACCAAATTTAAGTCTTTTGGGAAAACTAGAACTGTGTAAATATGCCGATAGATTTTACTTGTTTAATTCCTTTTTCCTACCCCCCCAGTTTTTAGACTGGTCAGACGCTAATTGTACTTCAGAATCTGCCATTAAGTGGACTAGTTGGTCATGAGAAGCTTGGATAGAGATGAAACTTCTGTGACTATCGGAGATAGTTGCAACTTTAGGTTGTTTATTCTTTGTCATCTGTCTATTTACCTTTCCTGGCTTATTTCTGCAGCTGAGTATTGGTGTTGATTTGAATTCTTCAGCCTGAGCAAAAGCTTATGGTTTCTAGCTATAGGCCAAATTGTTTCCAAGTGTGATTTCCAGAGGTGGAGTATTCCTCTAACTCAGTGAACTGAATTCTTAAATCAGGAATGATAAATACAATGCATTGTTTCAAAATTGATTGATTCTCAGTGACGTGAACAAAATAAGTACTCTCTCCTTTTTGCTAGTGGCATTAAACTTCCTTGTTAGTTATTGAATACTTTTTTCCTTTTTAAAGTTTTGGTTATTAGTTGATTACTGATTACTTGGTATTTCAAAGTCCATTGACAGGTTTTGCTCCATTTGAGGGGGAGTGATTTTTTTATTTTTTTTATTTTTATTTTTATTTTTTTTTACAGGCAGAGTGGACAGTGAGAGAGAGAGACAGAGAGAAAGGTTCACCCTCCAATGGCCGCCGCGGCCGGTGCACCGCACTGATCCGATGGCAGGAGCCAGGAGCCAGGTGCTTTTCCTGGTCTCCCCTGGGGTGCAGGGCCCAAGCACCTGGGCCATCCTCCACTGCACTCCCTGGCCACAGCAGAGAGCTGGCCTGGAAGAGGGGCAACCGGGACAGAATCCGGCGCCCCAACCGGGACTAGAACCCGGTGTGCGGGCGCCGCTAGGCGGAGGATTAGCCTAGTGAACCACGGCGCTGGCCCTGAGGGGGAGTGATTTTTAAATCACTAAAACTGAAATGTATTTTATTTTACTTTATTTTTTAAAGATTTATTTATATGAAAGGTAGAGAGAGAAAGAAGTCTTCCATCTGCTGGTTCACTCCCCAGATGGCTGCAGTGGCTGGAGCTGGGCTGATCTGAAGCCAGGAGCTTCTTCTGGGTCTCCCACGTGGGTGCAGGAGCCCAAGGACTCCAGGAACCAGGAGCTTCTTCCTGGTCTCACAGACGGGTGCAGGGGCCCAAGGACTTAGGCCATCTTCTGCTTTCCCAGGCCATAGCAGAGAGCTGTATTAGAAGTGGAGCAGCTGGGACTTAAACAAGTGCCCATATGGGATGCCAGCACTGCAGGTGGAGGCTTTACTCGCTACGCCACAGCTCTGGCCTCACTTAAATATATTTTAATGTTGTTTTTGGTTTACTAGTTGTAAAGAGTCTCCGGATGCTGGTTATGATTGACATTTTAGAAATGTAATTAGTAAGTTGCTTTATTAGAAAATAATTTGTCTTGAGTTTTGTAATACCCAGCTCTGATAGTGGTCTTTCTGTGCTAGCTCCTCTACTGTCAGTTTGCTGTCTTACGTAACGTGTGTGGACGTCATTACCTATCTTACTTCACTTATGTTTTCATTTGTTTTGCACACATCCTTTTATTGGAAGATTTGTTTTTCAAAATTTGTTTAGCTGTAGAAAACTGTTTCTGACAGGTAATTATGAGAGGATTCATAATCCAGTCTAATTTTAGAAAACGGTTGAGAGATGCAAGTTAAATTTATGCATCAATTAAAACAAATAAATTAATAAGACCAGATTAATGATGATACAGATAGATAATGGAATGATTTGAGCCTGAAAAATGTATTAATCTTGATCTAGTTTTTAGGTTTTCTGTTGAATGTTAAGGTGATCAGCTAGATAGATAATGCAATGATTTGAGCCTGGCTCAAATGAGTGAGCCGTGGCTCACTTGGTTAATCCTCTACCTGCGGCGCCGACATCCCATATGGGTGCCGGGTTCTAGTCCCGGTTGCTCCTCTTCCAGTCCAGCTCTCTGCTGTGGCCCGGGAGGGCAGTGGAGGATGGCATGAGTGCTTGGGTCCCTGCACCTGCATGGAAAATTAGGAGGGAGCACCTGGCTCCTGGCTTCAGATTGGAGCAGCGCTGGCCATGGCGGCCATTTGTGGAGTGGACCAGCAGAGGGAGAACCTTTCTCTCTCTCTCTCTCACTGTCTATAACTCTACCTGTCAAATAAAAAAAAAAAGATATATTAATCTTTAACCTAAGTTTTTAGGTTTTTTATTGAATAGTGAGGTGATCAGATGACCTGATTTGTCACTCTTTGCCTAATTTGAGTTATTTCTTGCCCTTATGGTCCTTTATTTATTTAATTAATTTTATTTGTAGAGATTGATTTTATTTATTGGAAAGAGTTACAGAGAATTATATATAGAAAGAGAGAAAGAGAGAGAGGGAGAGAGAGAAAAGAGAGAAGAGCGGTCTTCCATCTTCTGATTGACTCTGTAAATGGCCACAATGGCCAGGGCTGGGCTAGGCAGAAGCCAGGAACCTGGAGCTCTGTCTAGACCTCCCGCATGGGTGGTGGGGACCCAACTACTTGGGCCATCTTCTACTTTTCCACGTGCATTAGCAGAGAGTTGAATTGGAAGCCGAGCAGCTGGGACTTGAACTTGCGCTCCAATATGGAATGTCAATATTGCAAGCAGCAGCTTAACCCACTGTGCCACAATCCTGGCCCTACTAACAGTTGCTTCAATGCACTGTATTTGAGAAGTATTATGCCTGCCTCACTGAAGAATTTCCAAGTATATGGGTAGCTGACCGAATGGAGCAGTCCTAAATTTTAGTTACTTGATAGTCAAATTGTCTTAACTGCTGATGTAACTAGCATTGTGTGAGACATCTGCTTTCTTCAGTTAACTTTAGCACATCTCAGAAGGGTACAGTTGATTATATTAATAATAAAACCACAGCTTTGCATTGTGTGGCTTCATGGTTCATTTCCATTTGAAAAGTGAGAATTCTGCAGCAGGTTGTATAATAAATTCTGAGGCATTTCTGGGTCATGGATAAGATGTAGTTTGTTACTGCACCTGCAGAATTTCCTGTTCTTTGCAGTTTTCCAAGTGCCAGGACTTTTCAAAGTGTTCTGTTGGGCAGAACAGCATTTTGTTTATGAATTTAATTTAACCAATTTAATCCTGATGACATTAGCAAATAGTAATTGTCCCGAATGATAATATCTAGATTTTCTTTCTCTCTCTCTCTCTTTTTTTGTGATGCTTATTTTAGTGTTGCATTACTAAGCCTGTTTTACTAGTTAAATTCAGCAAGCATGCATTGACATTTAGGCTCAAAGGCACTTTAAAATTTTATTTATTTATTTATTTATTTATTTGACAGGCAGAGTTAGAGTGAGAGACAGAGAGAAAGGTCTTCCTTCCTGCGCTGATCTGAAGCCAGGAGCCAGATGCTCCCTCCTGGTCTCCTACGCAGGTGCAGGGGCCCAAGTATTTGGGCCGTCATCCTCCACTTCCTTCCCGTGCCACAGCAGAGAGCTGGACTGGAAGAGGAGCAACCAGGACTAGAACCTGGCACCCATATGGGATGCCGGTGCTGCAGGTGGAGAATTAACCAAGTGAGCCACGGCGCTGGCCCAAAGGCATTTTTTTAAAAAAGAGATCTATTTATTTATTTGAAAGGCAGTTAGAGGAGAAACAGTGAACTTCCATCCACTGATTTATTCCTCACATGACCTCAAGTATGGGTTCTGGGCCAGGCCAAAGCAAGAAGCCAGGAGCTTCTTCTGGGTCTCTGAGGAGGATGGGGGTTGTAGTGGCAGGGGCCTAAACAGTTGGGCCATCCTGTGCTGCTTTCCCAGGCGCATTAGCAGGGAGCTGGATCAGAAGCAGAGCAGTGGAACTCAAACCACTCTCGAACAGATTCCCATATGAGATGCTGATGCCACTTAACCTGGTGTGCCACAGGGCAGTTCCATCAGTCTTTTTTTTTTTTTTTTAACATTTATTTATTTGAAAGAGTTTACAGAGAGATTGGGGAGGGAGAGAGAGAATATGAAAGCTTCCATTTGCTGGTTCACTCTCCAAATGGCTGCAACGGCTGGAGCTGGGCCTTTCTCTAGTCGGAAGCCAGGAGCTTTCTTTCTTTTTTTTTTTTTGACAGGCAGAGTGGACAGTGAGAGAGAGAGAGACAGAGAGAGAAAGGTCTTCCTTTGCCGTTGGATCACCCTCCAATGGCCGCCGCTGCAGCCGGCGCACCGCGCTGATCCGATGGCAGGAGCCAGGATCCAGGTGCTTTTCCTGGTCTCCCATGGGGTGCAGGGCCCAAGCACCTGGGCCATCCTCCACTGCACTCCCTGGCCATAGCAGAGAGCTGGCCTGGAAGAGGGGCAACCGGGACAGAATCCGGCGCCCCGACCGGGACTAGAACCCGGTGTGCCGGCGCCGCATGGTGGAGGATTAGCCTATTGAGCCACGGTGCCGGCACCAGGAGCTTTCTATGGGTCGCCCACGTGGGTGTAGGACCCCAAAGACTTGGGCCATCTTCCCTTGCTTTCTAGGCACATTAGTAAGGAGCTGGATCGGGAGTGGAGCAGCTGGGACTCTTAGGTGGCAGCTTTGTCCGCCACGCCATAGTGCTGGCCCTAGGGCCCGTCATTCTTAAGATGTTTATAATTCAAGTAAATCTGAAACTCATCAAGCATTGTATGTGATCATGGGCTTTTGTACAGCTTACCTTCCTATGTTTTAACCTAATGAAGCTTGGGTAACTCTTGAATTAAATAACTGGATAACTAAGTTACCAAAGCTAATGTACTAGAGGGAAAAGGTATAGCAGTTTTGATGATGTATGATAGCAGCTGGAGAGGATAAACATCCTAAGCCCTTGGTGTGAATATTTTCAATTGTTTCGGAAGTTGTGAATAAGCTTAGAATGTTAAGGTTAGCATGGAAAAACCAGATCTCAAACATGCTGTGATGGGGCTTTTAAAAAGAAATTATTGTAAAAAGTGGGTACTAACTGATTTTTCTGATCTGCTGGCTCTGTGGTAAATGTTGTGGAATTATGCAGAATTGGTTTTTGAAATTGATCAGTATTATTGTTTAATACTGTCTTTTATTTCTAGAACTCACAGTTCATGTACCTGGACTTTGGTCCCTGTGATAGCTGTGTAATACGGTGAACAGCAGAATATTACGTTAGGAGAAGTGGAGGCACAAGGGGTTGACTGGTAGAGTGGAAGTTGGCAGACTTTCAGCTCACTCTTTCAGAAACTGTGTATCAAATTCTTGTTAGTCCCTGAATTTGGCAAGGAAAGTTGGATGGCTGGGCAAATTTGAAACCTGCCTTTTTCAGTCAGCCCATTGAATACATACAAGTCTGTTCAAGGACTGCATGGGATAATGCTTAGCCCTCCTAGGAAACTCAGGGTCCCAGGATTATGAGATAGTAATGAATCCTGAGAAAAAGGGCTGGCACGTGGACTCTTCTGTGGACATGCTCTAAGTGCCCTGTGTGCAAACTAGAAGAAATTAAAAAAAAAAAATCAGTGTATCTTTTTAAGTTGTATTTATTTATTTGAAAGGCATGCTGAAAAAGAGGGAGGAGGGGAGAGAGGTATCTATCTCCATCTTCCATCTACTTCCAACATGTCTGTAACAGCTGGACCTGGGCCATGTTGAACTCAGCAGCCAGAACTCCATCTGGTTCTCCCACGTGGGTGGCAGGGATGCAAGTACTTGGGCCATCATCTGCTGCTCCTGGTTGCATTAGTAAGAAACTGAATCAGAAGTGGAGGGAAGACTGGATCCCAGGCACTCCCATAAGGGATGCAGGTATCCCCCGCAGTGGCTTAATCTGTGCACCACAAAACCAGTGCCCAGAAGAATGTCTTTGACCCTAGAAGACTTGGCTTTGAGAATCTGGTCCTGCCACTTACTATATAACATTTAACATTATATAACATATAACATTATATATATATTATATATATAATTATATAACATAATATAGCATATAACATTTTCTTCTGTAGAGAGAAATGAACAAAATTTAAGGCCAGGCTTTGAAGTGATGAGAACATTTGACTCAGAAGGTAGATTTTTATTTTTTGTCATAGATCTCTCTCCTCATGTCTAAAATTGGAATAAAACCTTTAATTTGAAGCTACAGTGAGGATTAAAGAAGACAAAAAAATTTTTTTAAGATTTTTAATTTACTTATTTGAGAGTAGAGTTACAGACAGTGAGAGGAAGAAACAGAGAAACATCTTCTGTCCATTTGTTCACTCCCCAAATGGCTGTTAACGGCCGGAGCTGCACCAATCCGAAGCCAGGGGCCAGGTGCTTCTTCCTGGTCTCCCAAGCCTTGGGCCATTTTCTGCTGCTTTCCCAGGCCACAGCAGAGAGCTGGATTGGAAGAGGATAAACTGGGACTAGAACCAGCACCCATATGGGATGCCGGCACCTCAGATGGAAGATTAACCTACTGTACCACGGTGCTGGCCCCTAGAACACTTTTTTTTTTAAAGATTTATTTTTATTTATTTGAAAGAGCTACAGAGAGAGGTAGAGAGAGAGAGAGGTGTGGGGGGGTCTTCAATCAGCTGGTTCACTCCCCAAATATTGCAATGGCCAGAACTGTGCCGATCTGAAGCCAGGAGCCAGGAGCTGCTTCTGGGTCTCCCATGTGGGTGCAGGGCCATGACTTGGGCCATCTTCCACTGCTTTCCCAGGCCATAGCAGAGCTAGGTGGAAAGTGGAGCAGCCGGGACTTGAACTGGTGCCCATATGAGATGCCAGCACTGCAGGCTGTGGCTTTAACCCGCTGCGCCACAGCACTGGCCCCAAGAACACTTTTTCGTTCTTTCTTGACAGGCAGAGTGGACAGTGAGAGAGACAGAGAGAAAGGTCTTCCTTTTGCCGTTGGTTCACCCTCCAATGGCCGCCGTGGCCGGTGCGCTGCAGCCGGCACGTCGTGCTGATCCGAAGGCAGGAGCCAGGTGCAACCAGGACAGAATCTAGCGCCCCGACCAGGACTAGAACCCGGTGTGCCTGCGCTGCAAGGCCGAGGATTAGCCTATTGAGCCACGGCGCTGGCCTCCAAGAACACTTTTTAAAGATGTAAATGAGAACATTTGACTCAGAAGGTAGTAGATTTTTATTTTTTGTCATGGAATTTTTAAACATATAGGGGCTGGCGCTGTGGGTTAAAGCTCTGGCCTGAAGCTCCAGCATCCCATAAACATATGTAAAAGATAACAGAAAAGTGAACTTCCACCACCCAACAATTATCAGTATTTTATGGTTCTTACTTCATTATTCCTCATTTGCAATTACATTTTATTGTTTTTGCTGGAATATTCATAGCAGTTCTTAGACATCTTATATTTTTATCCATAAATAGTATGTATTTCTAATTGATAAGAGCCTGACACCCTCCCCTACCCCAACAAAACTAATGTACCACGCTAATAAATTCTTTGCCTTATACTCAGAAGGATCTGAATTTGAAAGATAGCCTACCAGTTGCCAGTTTTGTGCACTAAGCATATCATTTACTCTGAGCTTCTGCTTCCTTATCTGTCACATAAAGATAATACCTTATGAAGTTATGAGCTTAAATGAAATAACATAAAACGCCTCACACAAAGGTTCTCAGTAACTTGTGTCACTTGTCTCTTGAGCCTCCTATGGCCGAGGCTCACTAGGCTAATCCTTTGCCTGTGGCGCCAGCACCCCAGGTTCTTGTCCCGGCTGATCCGAAGCCAGGAGCCAGGAGCTTCTTCCTTCTCCCACGTGGGCACAGGGACCCAAGGACTTGGGCCATCTTCTGCTTTCCCAGGCCATAGCAGAGAGCTGGATTGGAAGTGGAACAGCTGGGACTCGAACTGGTGCCCGTATGGGATGCCGGCACTGCAGGCGGCGGCTTTACCTGCTACGCCACAGCGCCATCCCCAATCTTTTAATTGTTTTAATAACTCTTTTTGGGCTACACAGTTTCTTCCAGCTACTAACCAATTTATATGCTTCCCTTTATAGGATAACTTTTGAAAACATTGTTTTTCCCATCAGTTCTCAGTTCTCCTGTTCTCTCTCTCTTTTTTTTTTTTTGACAGGCAGAGTGGACAATGAGAGAGAGACAGAGAGAAAGGTCTTCCTTTGCTGTTGGTTCACCCTCCAATGGCCGCCGCAGCCGGTGTGCTGCGGCCGGCGCACCGCGCTGATCCGATGGCAGGAGCCAGGTACTTATCCTGGTCTCCCATGGGGTGCAGGGTCCAAGCACTTGGGCCAGCCTCCACTGCACTCCCTGGCCACAGCAGAGAGCTGGCCTGGAAGAGGGGCAACCGGGACAGAATCCGGTGCCCCGACCGGGACTAGAACCCAGTGTGCCGGCGCCACAAGGCGGGGGATTAGCCTAGTGTGCCGCGGCGCCGGCCTCTCCTGTTCTCTTGTGAACCCTCTAGTGAGATTTTCAGCCCTGTCACTTTGATGACACTGCTGCTGTCAAAATCACCACATTTCTTCCCTGATCTAGTATCAGCATTTGTTGTGTGGATTCTTTTGTTTGGAAACATTTTATAGTTTGGTTTCTAGGATTCCACACTCTGCTGCTGCTTCTCCATCGTCTTTTCTGGTTCTCCCTCATTACTCTCATCTCTTAATAGTGGACAGTGACATGGGATCTCTGCTCTTTTTCTCATTTCCTTGGCCTTGTCTCATGGTCTTAAATATTGTACATGTGCTGATGACTCTTAGATTTTTGTCTCTAATTTGGAACGCTGGGCTTACGTATCCTGCTGCCTACCTTTTATCTTCACTTACACAAGGGGCTTCAACAAGTTCCTGGGAAGTGTGCTGTATTTTTTTACTTTTAAACTTTTTTAGAGACAGAGTTCCCATCTGCTGACTGATTTCCCAGGTATTCCAATGTGGAATGCTGTATTCTTAATATTAACCACTAGGCCAAATGCCTGTCCCTACATTATAAATAAATATAAATAAATGAACTATTTTATATATAATTTTTATATATTTATATGTATTTATAAATAAATATATATATTTATTTGACAAGTAGAGTTATAGACCATGAGAGAGAGAGACAGAAAGGTCTTCCCTGTGTTGGTTTCTCCAAATGGCCACTATGGCTGGAGCTGCACCAGTCCGAAGCCAGGAGCCAGGGGCCTTCTCCCGGTCTCCCATGTGGGTGCAGGGGCCCAAGTGTTTGGACCATCCTCCACTGTCCTCCCGGGCCACAACAGAGAGCTGGATTGGAAGAGGAGCAGCCGGGACTAGAACCGGTGCTCAAATGGGATGCTGGTGCTGCAGGTGGAGGATTAACCAAGTGAGCCATGGTGCCAGCCCCCCTACATTATCTTTTAAAAAATTGTTTGGAAGGCAGAGAGAAGGAGAGATCTTCATCTAGTGGTTAACTTCCCAAATGCTTGTACCAGCTTGGGTGTGGGCTAGGCAAAGCCAGGAACCTGGAACTCAATCTTGGTCTCCCACATTGGGCAACAGAAATCCAACTTAAGCCATCACCTGGTACCTGGTGATAGGAAGCTGGATCCAAAGCCTAGCAGGGACTGTAGCCCAGGTACTGGGATATGGAATGTGGGCATCTCAAATGGCAATTTAATGGCTTTGCCAAATGTCTACTGTCCTACATTATCTTTTTTTCTTAAATTTATTTATTTGAGAGGCAGAGTTACAGACACAGAGAGACAGATCTACCATCCACTGCAATAGCTGGGGTTGGGCCAGGCCGAAGCCAGGAGCCTACGTGGGTGTCAGGGTCCCAAGTATTTGGGCTGTCTTCTGCTTTCCCAGGCATATTAGATGGGAGCTGGATCAGAAGTGGAGCAATTGGGACTGGATCCCGGTGGAGGCTTAAGCTGCTGCCCCACAATGTGGGCCCCTTGATTAGCATCTTAAACTGTGTTCCAAATCTAATTCCTGATGTTTACCTTGTTGCCTCTTTTCCCTGCCTCTCTTGTAGTCTTCCACATCTTAGTTAATAGCAGCTACATCTTTCTAGTTACTCAGGCCAAAAAGTGAGAGTCACCTTTGACTTTCACACCCCACATCTGATCCGTCAAGAAATCTTGTCAGCTTTTATTCAGGTGCTGTCCACCTCTGGTCTGAGCCTGATTCAGCTTAGCTGAGCTATGGCTGTAGCCCTCTTTCTCTCTTGTCCCTTTATAATCTATTCTCAATACAGTAGTAAGAGTGACTTTTTAAAAAAATATTTATTTACTTATTTGAGAGGCAGAGTTATAGAGAGGGAGACACAGAGAGAGGTCTTCCAGCTGGTTCGCTCTGAAAATGGTCCCAACGGCCAGAGCTGGGCTGATTGGAAATCAGGAGCTTCTTCTGGGTCTTCCACATGGGTGCAGGGGCCCAACCACTTGGGCCATCTTCTGCTTTCCCAGGTCGTAAGCAGAGAGCTAGACCTGAAGAGGAGCAGCCAGGACTTGAATCAGTGCCCATATGGGTTGCAGAGGCTTAGCCTCCCATGCCACAGTGCCAGCCCCAGTAAGAGTAATCTTTTAATAAAGGTATAGGTCTGGTGTTGTGGCATTGTGGGTTAGGCTGCTGCCTGTGAGGCTAGCATCTCATATGGGTGCTGGTTCGCTTCCTGGCTTCTTTACTTCTGATTCAGCTCTTCACTAGCATTCCTGGGAAAGCAGTGGAAGATGGCTCAAGAACTTGGGTCCCTGCCACCCTATATGGGAGACGCAGATGAAGCTCTTGGCTCCTGCTTTGGCCTGGCTCAGCTCTGGCTGTTGCGGCCATTTGAAGAATGAGCCATTGGATGGAAAATCTCTGTCTCTCCCTCTCTGTGAATTTGACTTCCAAATAGATAAATAAATGTTTAAAAGAAGATAAAGGTGAGTCAGATTTTGTCTTCTCTGATCAAAACTATCTGATTCCCTATCTTGCTCAAAGTAAAAGACCACGTCCTATCAGATCCTTATGTGATGTGATCCCCTTTGCCCTTTAACCTTCCTCTTGGTGCTTACTGTGTTCTGGCCACTGCAGCCCTCTTGCTGTTCCTTTAACATGCCAGACTATTCCTGTCTTGGTTCCTTTGCATTTGCTGCTGTTCACCCTGCCTTTTTCTGCCTTATCTCTGTAGTCACTGATGCCTTCTCTCTCTCTCTTTTTTTTTGGACAAGCAGAGTAGACAGAGAGACAGTGAGAAAGGTCTTCCTTTTCCATTGGTTCACCCCACAAATGGCTGCTACGGCCGGCGTGCTGCGCTGATCCGAAGCCAGGAGCCAGGTGCTTCCTCCTGGTCTCCCATGCGGGTGCAAGGCCCAAGCACTTGGGCCATCCTCCACTGCCCTCCCGGGCCACAGCAGAGAGCTGGACTTGAAGAGGGGCAACCGGGACAGAATCCGGCGCCCTGACCGTGACTAGAACCTGGTGTGCCGGTGCCGCAGGCAGAGGATTAGCCAAGTGATCCGCGGTGCCGGCCAATGCCTTCTCTTACCACCCTTTAAAATGGCAGCCTCCTCTCTTGGCTCTCCTGGCCCCTCCTTCCCACTCTGCTTTTTTCTTTCACCTTTTTTTCACTTTTTAAATTTTGAAAGTTTTAGATTTACAGAAAAATTGTAAAAATAATATAAAGGGTTCCCAAATACTTGACCAAAATTACCTTCTTACCATCCTACATTCACAACTAATGAACTGATACTGATACTTTATTATTAATTCAAGTGCATAACTTATTCCAGCTATCTTATATTTTACCTAGTGCCACTGTTCCAGGATTACGTCCAGGAGACTGTATTACATTTAGTTGGCATGTCTCCTTAGTCTCTTTTTCTGTGACTGTTTCCTAAACTTGTTTTTCATGGCCTCCACAGTTTTGAGGAGTGCTGTCAGTCATTCTGCAGAACGTCGCTCATTTAGGATGTGGATGATGTGTTTTTTTCTTGAATAGATGAGGTTATGGGTGGGGGAGGAAGCTCTCAGAGGTGGTGTCTTTCTCAGCTAGCAGCGTGATTTATCACTACTGATGTTAACCTTGATCACCTGGTTTAAGAAGTGTTTGCCAGGTGTCTACAATTTAAAATTACTCTTTTTCCGTATTGGGCCTTTTTTTTTTTTAATGTTTATGTATTTGAAAGGCAAAGTTATAGAGAAAGAAGGAGAGAGAGAGAGTGATCTTACATCCTCTAGTCCACTCTCCAAATTGCTGCAACAATTAGGGCCAGGCTGAAGCCAGGAACCTGAAACTGTACAGGTCTCTCATTTGGGTGCAGGGGCCCAAAGAGTTGGGCCATCTTCTGCTACTTTAGCAGGAAGCTGGATTGGAAGTGGAGCAGCTGAGACTTGAACCAGCACCCATTTGGGATGCTGGCATTGAGGACTGCAACACCGACCCTCTTTATGGACTTTTTGGGAAGGAAGTCACTGTGTGCAGCCCACACATAAGGTTGCTCAGATTGTTTCAGTTTTTGCCATTGGAAGCTCTTTCAGTTGGTTCTTATGTCCATTTCTTTCTTCTTTTATTTTTTTAAAGATTTACTTTTTGGGGGTAAAGATATATATTTGTTTGAAGGGAAGAGTTAGAGGTAGAGAGAGAGAGGGAGAGAGACAGACAGAGAGAAAGTTCTTCCTTTTTCTGTTGGTTCACCCCCCAAGTGGCTGCTACGGCCAGCGCATTGTGGCTGGTGTGCTGCGCCGATCTGAAGCCAGGAGCCAGGTGCTTCCTCTTGGTCTCCCATGCTGGTGCAAGGCCCAAGCACTTGGGCCATCCTCCACTGCACTCCTGGGCCGCAGCAGAGAGTTGGACAGGAAGAGGAGCGACCAGGACAGCATCCGGCGCCTCGACCAGGACTAGAACCTGGTGTGCCAGCGCCGCAGGTGGAGAATTAGCATAGTGAGCTGAGCGCCCACCTTTTATTTTTTTGATATATTTGTTTTTCTTATTCATGACTATCCTTGCTATGTTATTTCTCTTAATTTTGAGTCTTTACTAAGCACTGTGCTAGTTGCATCATGGTATACAAAGTATATGCAAAACCATGACCTTTTAGAGCTTGCAGTCCACTCATATTAAGTTTTTTGTTGGGGACCGGTGCTGTGGTGTAGTGGGTAAAAGCCGCAGTCTGCAGTGCCAGCATCCCATATAGGTGTCGGTTCGAGTCCTGGCTACTCCACTTCCAATCCAGCTCTCTGCTACGGCCTGGGAAAGCAGTAGAAGATGGCCCAAGGCCACAAGGACTTGAGCCCCTGCACCCTTGTGGAAGACCCAGAAGAAGCTCCTGGTTCCTGGCTTCGGATTGGCACAGCTCCGGCTGTTGCAGCCATTTAGGGAATGAACCAACGGATGGAAGACCTCCCTTTCTCCCTCTCTGCCTCTCCTCTCTTTCTGTAATTCTGACTTTCAAATAAATAAATATTTTTTTAAAAAAAGGTTTTGGTGGTATGATATGTATTTCTTTTTTAAAGATTTAAGTACCTAAGATGTAAAGTGGTCTGGGAATGCAGAGTAAGGAATTATTTCTAGTTGAAGGGAGTAGGGGAGACTAAAGAAAGGATGTGGTATGTGATATTTGTGCTGAGCCATGGAAAACAATAGGATTTGATTATGAGAAAATGGAGTAGAGAATTCTGCATGGAGGGAATAGCATTAGCAAAATAATGAGTGCTCAAGAGTTGTAGGGAGAATAGCAAGTGATTTATTTAAACATAAGAGAATATTCAAGAAACTGATAGAGTATAAATTTGGAGAAAATGTTGGAGTCACTGATAGTGGGCCTTGAATGCAAGAATAAGGAATTCAGATTGTATTTGTCGACTGTGAGGCTCCCTGAATGACTTCAGGACTGTCTTTATGAACTTGACAACTGGTTTTAAAATTCTTTTTTTTTAGATTTTGTTTGTTTATTTATTTGAAAAGCAGAGTTAGAGAGCAGGAAAGAGAGATATCTTCCATTTGCTGGTTTTACTCAAATGGCCACAATGGCTGGAGCTGGGCCAGGGTGAAGCCAGGAGCTTCTTCCAGGTCTCCCACGTGGGTGCAGAGACATGAGTACTTGGTTGGGCCATCCTCTTCTTTCCCAGAAGGGAAAGGAGGGAGCTGGATCAGAAGCGGAGCAGCCAGGACTCAAACTGTCACCCATATGTGATGCTGGTGCTACAGGAGGCGGCAAACTTAGTAGAAAGAAATGCAGGGCCGGCGCCGCGGCTCACTAGGCTAATCCTCCGCCTTGCGGCGCCCGCACACCGGGTTCTAGTCCTGGTCGGGGCGCCGGATTCTGTCCTGGTTGCCCCTCTTCCAGGCCAGCTCTCTGCTGTGGCCAGGAAGTGCAGTGGAGGATGGCCCAAGTGCTTGGGCCCTGCACCCGCATGGGAGACCAGGAGAAGCACCTGGCTCCTGGCTTCGCAGGGGCCGTCGTTTGTGTCATTAGGCTGCCTGGAACTCCAGCATCCCAGTAGGAGTCCTGGAAGAAGTTCCTGGTCCCCGGCCAGGGCCCAACCTTGGCTATTGTGGCCATTTGGGGAGTGAACCAGCAGATGGAAGATCTGTCTTACCCTCTCTGTATCTCTCTTTCAAATAAATAAGTAATCTTTTTAAATGACTGTAATAATTTAGAGGAAAAATGATAAAGGTAGTGAACGTGGGCATAAAAAGGATGTCTTAGAAGTTATGAAACTTGGTGACTGGATGTGAGGGCTGCTCAGTAAGTTTGAAGCCTGCTTGGTTGGGAAGGCTGGAATGCCCTGTATAGAAGTAGGAAACCCAAGAGAAGTGAAATCCAGAGGCAAGTTCATTTTTGATTTGGTGACGTTGTGACATGCAGGTAATGATTGTTCTGATAAAAAGAAAGTCATCATTTTAGAAAGGATGTACATCTGGCTTTGGTGCCTTCATTTTGATAGAGTAGACTGCCAGAAAGGGAAGACTCAATTTCTGAGTTTATTGATGAGATCAGAATCTAAGATAATTGATTTGAAAAGCTGATAAAGCCTCTGAATTTTTCTTTTGTCTCTGAGTAGCTTAACATGTTTCACTGTTAGGTAATTTTCTCTAGATTGTAAAAGCACATGTGTGTTTTCAGTAATTTGAGTGCTCCTTTCCTGCTGTTTCATTGGCTGTGGATATCAAAGCAGTGTCTGTCATACTCATTTGAAGACAATAGAGGAGTCAGTGCCTATCCTTCCTGTTTGAAGACAACAGATTAGCTTTTTCAGTAGTAATCTTGATCACCTTGTTGAGATGAAGGTTGAGTTAAATCATGACATACTCTCCTTTTTCCCCCCTAGGACACAGAGCCACAATGGAAAAGGATAAACCTTCTAACCTAATTAATGGTAGTTAAGGTGTTAGTTGCCAAAACATTTCTGTGACAACCTGTGCTTAACAAAATAACAGAAGATATCAGAGGATTGAGCTTCTATTCTGGGTAACTTCAAGAACAGAATAAGGTTTTTGTTTATTTCTTTATTTTTTGATTTATATCCTTTTCAGAGCCTTATAGTAGGAAGTGTTTTACCCAAAGGTTATTTATAGAAAAAGCAAATTATTTGTAAAATAATGTTTAATGTATACAGTTGTTATTTAAAGGCTACGTGGTAATGTCCCATAGTTTTATTTGTATATTTAATGCAGTTTAACAATGATTTTTAGAAAAAAGCCATGATTGAGTTCTTAGTTAAAAGGCTGCATGCAGTTCACGGGCCTGGCTTAGAAAGGCTGACCTTGAGCTTACCACATTAGTCATCTTTGTTTTAAGTCTTTCCTTTACAGTCAGGTAATAACATCAATAAATACCATTCTGACACTGTCATTCTAGAGTCTTGTTTTCTGGTAACTTGTAGTCAGTAGGACCCAGTTATCCTGAAATGAGAAAACTTACCCATTTAGGATAATTTATATTTTTTAGCCCACTGGAGCATATGGTGGCTTTTAATTTCAGATTTAGCATATATTATATTAAATTTTTTTTGAAATTTAGGCAATTTAATTTCACATGATTGATTTAGCAAGAATATAGCATAAAGTCTTGTGGGAAAACTGTGAGATCCTTTTAGCCCTCCTTTGTTCCAGAGAGGTTAAGGCAGAAATCCAAAACCACACACCCAACCAGTGGCAGAGTTGGGACAAGAGGTGTATTTCTTGACCATTAGTCTTGGGCACCTTCTGTCATGTCAGGCTGCTGCTTTAGAAATTGGGACATGCTCAGGCTGACTTGCCCCAAGTGGTGGAGTTGGAAGCATACCAGGGGATTCCAATTCAATCCCATCGAGGTGGCATGTACCAATGCCATCTCACTGTTCCAGGTGATCAATTTCAGTTCACAGTTGGTCATGGTGGAGGGACTGGGAGTCAAAGGGAGCACATAGACAAGTCTAGTACCTGCTAACGCTAACTGATGGAGTAAATAAAGGGGAGAGTGATCCAACATGGGAAGTGAGATACTCAGCAGACTCATAGAATGGCAGATGTCCTAAATAGCACTCTGGCCTCAGAATCAGCCCTAAAGGCATTCGGATCTGGCTGAAAAGCCCATGAGAGTATTTCAGTCATGGAAAGCCAAGACACTCTGGCAAAAGATCTCTGTGAGTGAGATCCCAGTGGAAAGAACAGGTCATCAAAGAAGGAGGTACCTTTCTCTGAAGGGAGGAGAGAACCTCCACTTTGACTATGACCTTGTCTAAACAAGATAAGAGTCGGAGAACTCAGAGGGCTTCCATAGCCTTGGAAACTCATGACTGGAGCATAGGGAGACTACTGATGCCATAGACAGGAGTGTCAATTGGTAAAGTCAACAACAGGAGTCACTGTGCACTTACTCCTCATGTAGGATCTCTATCCTTAATGTGCTGTACATTGAGATTTAATGCTATAACGAGTACTCAAACAATATATTTCACTTTGTGTTTCTATGGGGGTGCAAACTGTTGAAATCCTTACTTAATGCATACTAAACTGATCCTCTGTAAAAAAAAAAAAAAAAAAAAGAAATTATCAATTCCCAACTTGACTCTCACTGGGATTAAACATGACAATAGGTCTGCTCTGATTTCATCATCATTTAAAAAAAATCATCTATTATTTTTCACTTTATGTTTCTGTGTGGGAGCAAACTGTTGAAATCCATACTTAATGTATACTAAGCTGATCTTCTGTATATTAAGATAATCGAAAATGAATCTTGATGTGAATGGAAGGGGAGAGGGAGTGGGAAAGGGGAGGGTTGTGGGTGGGAGGGACGGTATGGGGGGGAAGCCATTGTAATCCATAAGTCGTACTTTGGAAATTTATATTCATTAAATAAAAGTTTAAAAAAAAAAAAAAGAAATATGGATCAGAGGCATAGTGGGTAAAGCCGCCACCTGCAGTGCTGGCATCCCATATGGGTGCCGCTTTGAGTCCCAGCTGTTCTACTTCTGATCCAGTTCTCTGCTATGGCCTGGGAAAGCAGAAGATGGTCCAAGTCCTTGGGCCCCTGTACCCCTGTGGGAGAGCAGGAAGAAGCTCCTGGCTCCTAGCTTCAGATTGGCTCAGCTCCACCAGTTGCAGCCATTTAGGAAGTGAACCAGTGAATGGAAGACCTTTCTCTATATCTCTTTCAAATAAATAAATAAATAATTTTTTTAAAGATTTATTTATTTATTTGAAAGGCGGAGTTACAGAGAGCCTGAGGCAGAGAGAGAGAGAGAGAGAGAGAGAGAGCAAGCTTCCATCGCTGGTTCATTCCCCAAATGGCTGCAGTGGCCGGAGCTGGGCCAGTCTGAAGCCAGGAGCTTGTTCCAGGTCTCCTACACTTGTGCAGGGGCCCAAGGACTTGGACCATCTTCTAATGCTTCAAGCGGCGGCTTTAGCTGCTAAGCCACAGCACCAGCTCCTTGTGTACTTTTACTTATTTATTTATTTAAAGAGTTACACGGAGAGAGAGGTCTTCCATCTGCTGGTTCACTCCTCAAGTGGCTGCAATGGCTGGAGCTGTGCCGATCCGAAGCCAGGAGCCAGGAGCTTTCTTGTCTCCCATGCGGGTGCAGGGGCCCAATGACTTGGGCCATCTTATACTGCTTTCCCGGGTTGGAAGTGGAGCAGGCGGGACTCTAACTCAGCGCCCATGTGAAATGCCTGAGCTTTAGGCCAGGGCGTTAACCCACTGCGCCACAGCTCCCTGTTAACTTATGTTGGCTTTTTCAAAATTTGAGAGAGCTTTTGGTAGGCCAGTTGTTAGTCATTCCTTTAAAGTCACCTTGTGTAAAATTTGTCTCTTTTCTCCTTTGTTTTGGCTTGAGTGACCTGACTTTTCAGTAGTAAGCACTGAGGTAATATGTGTCTGTTACATAGTGTTTTGGGTGAAACAGGCTAATATCATGTAAGAGATAGCTTTTTGGCCAGTGCCATGGCTCACTAGGCTAATCTTCCGCCTGTAGTGCTGGCACCCCGGGTTCTAGTCCCTGTTGGGGTGCCGAATTCTGTACCGGTTGCTCCTCTTCCAGTCCAGCTCTCTGCTGTGGCCCAGGAGGGCAGTGGAGGATGGCCCAAGTGCTTGGGCCCTGTACCCGCATGGGAGACCAGGAAGAAGCACCGGGCTCCTGGCTTTGGATCGGTGCAACGCGCCGGCCGTAGCAGCCGTTTGGAAGTTGAACCAATGGAAAAGGAAGACCTTTCTCTATGTCTTTCTCTCTCTCACTGTCTAACTCTACCTGCACAAAAAAAAAAAAAAAAAAAAAAAAGACAGCTTCTTGCCTCATTTGGACAAGAGATTTCTTCTGGTTCTATGAGAATAACAAGAATACATGTTACAGCAATAGCAACCATCTACAAATTAGAAATGTCCTGAGTTTAAGTGTATTGTTATCCAAAAAAGTATAGATTTTTGACAGTGACCCTGTGACTTTTGCTAATATCTAAACAGTAAGTACTTCCATAAATTGATTTTTAATTTGAAAACCTTAAAATGCCATTGTTAACTTGATTCAGATATTAGGTAGTGCTTTTCTTTTCTGACCTGGGATGAATTTCATTGTTTCTGGACAAATAAAAATATGTTGTAAAGAGTGCAGGCTTTGGGGGCCGGTGCTGTGGCTTAGTGGGTAAAACCGGCGCCTGCAGTGCTGGCATTCCATATGGGCGCCGGTTCCAGTCTTGGCTGCTCCACCTCTGATCCAGCTCTCTGCTATGGTCTGGGAAAGCAATAGATGGCCCAAGTCATTGGGCCCTTGCACCCATGTAGGAGAAACGGAAGAAGCTCCTGGCTCCTGGCTTGAGATCAGCACAGCTCTGACTGTTGTGGCCAACTGAGGAGTGAGCACATGGAAGACCTCTTTCTCTCTCTCTCTGCCTCTCCTTCTCTCTGTGTGTAACTCTGAATTTCAAGAAAAATAAAAAAATAAATGTTAAAAAAAGTGTGCAGGCTTTGGAATTGGTCAGATTTTTTTTTTTTTTAAATTTTTTGACAGAGTGGACAGTGAGAGAGAGAGACAGAGAGAAAGGTCTTCCTTTGCCGTTGGTTCACCCTCCAATGGCCACCGCGGCCGGCGCGCTGCGGCCGGTGCACTGCGCTGATCCGAAGCCAGGAGTCAGGTGCTTCTCCTGGTCTTCCATGGGGTGCAGGGCCCAAGCACTTGGGCCATCCTCCACTGCACTCCCTGGCCACAGCAGGGACACTCTTTGCTGAAGCTTGCCTCTGACCGCCCCCCCCCCCCTTCTCAGATAGGATTGACAACAAATATCTCCATTGGGTATTGTATACTTTACCTCAAAGAATTAATGGTACTATACAAATTAACGGTCAGCCGTGTGCTGTGTACAGCAGTCCTTCAGTTGGTGCTCCTGTATAGCGTGCTAACAGGTGCTTACTACCCTTAGAGTCGTCAGCTGGCCAAATGCCCATGTTTGTGTCAAAGAAGGGAGCCTCAGTTGTCTGAAATGAAAGAACAACACAGTTCTTACCCAGTGCTTATAGAATATCTTATAATTGTAAATAGTAAAGCATGAAACATTATAGCCTGTTAATTTTACTTGTTACTCTCCTGTGGTTTGTATCATTTCTCTTGCTCAGTTTAGAAAGCATACAAAAGGCCTTTTGCTCTGTAACCGTAGGATTGAGGTTGTGATGAATCATAATCTAAGAATATTAGCTATGGAGAGGACTGGAGATCAGCTAGACTAACCCTCTTATCTTGTAGATGGGAAAGCTGGTTGAGACAAACTGACTGGCTCAAGGACACAGAGAGTAGTAAGTGACAGGTCTGATTTCCAGTCAAGTGTTAGGAAGTAATCTGATAGAGTGGAGAGAGAATTGGACTTTGGAGTCACACAGGCCTGATTTTGAGCACTGATTCCACCATTTATTAACTGTGTGACCTTTGACAAGTAAATCTGAGTCAGTTTGCCTGTACTGTTACTTTGTGGGGTCATGAAGATTGTGAGATGATGTAAGTACAGCACAGTGCCTGGCATTTGCTATGGACTCAGTAGTGCTGTCTGTTCTGTGTACTGCTTTTCTTGATTACTTAAAACAGGTATATGGCTAAGTGATTATTTTTTATGAGATTGAAATCAATGAGAATGGTTGATGATTTTGCCAGCCTTTCTCTGAAAATTTAAGTTGATTCATTGGAGGAGAAGACTGCTCACTGCAAAATGAATGTATAACATTTGTCAAAAGCTTAATGACTACTGCTCCAAGTTGTATAGTGTTGGCATGTTTCATTCCTGGAAACTATCTGCTTCCTCAGTCTACATTTGGTTAGGCCAGCAGTTCTCAAACCTTTTTTTTTTTTTTTTTGACTCAGGACCCTTTTACATTCTTTGGGGGACCCTGTGGTCTCTTTTTTATATGAGTTACATCAATTGGTATTTATCTGATAAATATTAATTCATTTTAAAATGCCCATATTCCATTGTATATTAACACAAATGATATATTTTAATGAAAAATAATTATTTTCCAAGCAACAAAATAGTGAGTAGAATAGTATTGCTTTATATTTTTGCAGATTAATATCCAAAATTGATGTCATACTTAATAGAAGGCACTTGGTTTTGATAGCTGTGTCTGCAGTGTATTAAGTATGTTGTTTTAGTTGAAGTACATGAAGGGAGGCCAGTGCTGTGGTGTAGTGGTAAACCCGCCGCCTGCAGTGCCAGCATTCCATGTGGGTGTCAGTTCAAGTCCCAGCTGCTCCACTTCCGATCCAGCTCTCTGCTATGGCCTGGGAAAGCAGTAGAAGATGGCCCAAATCCTTGGGTACCTGCACCCACACGGGAGACCTGGAAGAAGCTCCTGGCTCCTGGCTTTGGATTGGTGCAGTTCCTGCCATAGTGGCCAACTTGGGAGTGAACCAGCGGATGGAAGACATCTCTCTGTCTCTCTGTCTCTCTCTCTCTCTCTGCAACTCAGACTTTCAAATAAATAAATAAATCTTTGGCGCCGCGGCTCAATAGACTAATCCTCCGCCTGCGGCGCCGGCACCCCGGGTTCTAGTCCCGGTCGGGGTGCCTGATTCTGTCCTGGTTGCTCTTCTTCCAGTCCAGCTCTCTGCTATGGCCCGGGAGTGCAGTGGAGGATGGCCCAAGTGCTTGGGCCCTGCACCTGCAAGGGAGACCAGGAGAAACATCTGGCTCCTGGCTACGGATCAGCGGGGTGCGCTGGCTGCAGTGGCCATTTGGGAGTGAACCAACGGAAAAAGAAAGACCTTTCTCTCTCTCTCTCTCACTGTCCACTCTGCCTGTCAAAAATTAAAAAGAAATTAAAAAAAAAATCTTTAAAAAGAAAAGAATTATTTGAAGAAGAAAATTTGACTTCACATAGATAGCTGCAGAAGAGTGTAGAGTATTTTAATAGCTTTTTCAGGTTAATTCTGGATATTCTTATTTGATATTATACCAAAAATTTTATAAAGGGTAATTTTTTTTTTTTTGACAGGCAGAGTGGACAGTGAGAGAGACAGACAGAGAGAAAGGTCTTCCTTTTGCCGTTGGTTCACCCTCCAATGGCCGCCGTGGCTGGTGCGCTGCGGCCGGCGCACCGCGCTGATCCGAAGCCAGGAGCCAGGTGCTTCTCCTGGTCTCCCATGTGGGTGCAGGGCCCAGGTACTTGGGCCATCCTCCACTGTACTCCCGGGCCACAGCAGAGAGCTGGCCTGGAAGAGGGGCAACCAGGACAGAATTCGGCGCCCTGACTGGGACTAGAACCCGTTGTGCCGGTGCCGCAAGGTGGAGGATTAGCCTATTGAGCCACGGCGCCGGCCCGATAAAAGGTAATTTTTTAAGAAAATATTTTATTTATTTATTTGAGAGGTAGAGTAACAGTTTGAGGAAGACAGAGAGAAAGGTTTTCCTTCTGTTGGTTCACTCCCCAAATGGCCGCAGCGGCTGGAGCTGCGCTGATCCAAAGCCAGGAGCCAGGTGCTTCTTCCTGGTCTCCCACACAGGTGCAGAGGCCCAAGCATTTCCATGGCTCTCCCAGGCCATAGCAGAGAGTGACAGCCAGGACTAGAACTGGTGCCCATATGGGATGCTGTCACTGCAGGTGGAGGATCAACTTACTGCGCCACGGCACCGGCCCCACAGGTAATTTCTTAATGGAATCTTAAACCAAATTAGTGAACTTTTATTCCAGTAAAATCCACTGATCTCTGTCTTGCCTATATGGGGTCTTTTATGCATACATGATTTTATAACAGCATATATTGGCCCTCTGGAAAATGGTGGTTCACTGATTATATTGATCTAAATGTGACACATTTCATTGCTTATGTCTTCACATGTTACGTAACCTCTAGAAAACTTATTTGTGAGAGAATAAGAAGAAAATCTAATAAAACACCTTCATAATATTGTGAAAAGTAGTTTTTGCTTTTCAGACCCCTGGAAGAGTCTTTAGGACCTCCAGGGGTTCCTGGACCACTCTTAGAAAACCACAAAATTAGACAAATTGGTAAACTAGAGGGAGTGACCAGGTTTGTATACTGCAGTTGTAATGATAGTCTGCAGAGTACTGTGGAGTGGATTGCTATATTAGCTTTAGTCTTAGAAACTGTGTTACTCCTTGAAATAAACAGCAACCTAACTTTGAAATGCAGCAAATTGGCCATTAAATATTTGAGTGCTTTTTATAGACAAGGCATTGTATTAGGTACTGCTGAAGATATGAGTTATGAAAAAGGGCTCCTCTTCAGTAGTTTAATAGTCTAGCTGGAGGAGAAAGACATAATCTTGTGAACGGATGACTAATGCAGTGTTCTCTGTAGCAAATGTGACAAGGAGAGAGGAAGCCATTTTATTTTGCAGGAAACTGCAGTGCAGGTAATTATATCAGATAGTTTAGACTAGAAAGTTCATATAGAATGATTCAGTTATGCTTACAAAATTAAACTACAATTTGCATTTTATTTTTTAATTTTTAAATTTTTTTCTAGGGTTTATTTTTATTTGAAATGCAGAGTTAGAGAGAGATATCTTCCAGCTGTGGGTTCACTCTGCAAATGCTCCAACAGCCAGGAGCTGTGCCAGGCTGAAGCTGGTAGCCAGGAACTCCATCCAAGGTATCTTACATGGGTTGCAGGAACCAGAGTTCTTAGATTTATCATCTGTCTCCAAGGTGCATTTGCAGGAACCTGGATTGAAAACAGGGTTGGGACTTGATCCCAGGCACTTCAGTTCGGGATGTAGGTGTCCTAAATGGCCACTTAACATGCCACACCACAGCACCCTCCCTTCCTGCTGTTTAAAAAATACTTTATTTATTTGAGAGGCAGAGAGACAGGAAAAGGTTTTTCCTCTGCTATTTCACTCTAGCTGGCCACAACAGCCAGGGGTGGGCCAGGCTGAAGCCAGGAGCCTGGAACTCCATCTGGGTCTCCCTTGTTGGTGTGAGGAGTCCAAGTACTTGGACCATCTGCTGCTGCTTTCCCAGTTGCTTAGCAGGGAGCTCCATCAGAAACAGAACAGCTGGTACTTGAACTAGTACTGCAATACGGGACGTCAGTGTTGCAGGCAGCAGTATAGCTTAGTGTGGCACAACACTGGCCCCCATCTTCATTTCATAGATAAGAAAATTGAGGCCTAGAATAGTTTGTTGTCCACGATGCTTAGTAGCTTGGAAGTATAGCTGGTTTTTGAACTTATGTCTCTTTATCTCCAAAATGTTTCCCCTTTTTCATTTGGGCAGTTAGTTGAAGGAAAAATAAATTTTTAAGGCAGAGTTAGAGAGGAAGAGACAGAGAGAGGTCTTCTATCCACTAGTTCACTCTCCAAATGGCCTGGGGCTGGGCCAGGCCAAACCAGATCCAGGAGCTTCATCTGGGTTTCCCACTTGGGTGCAGGGGCCCAAGTACTTAGGCCATCTTCCACTGCTACCCCAGGTGCATTTAGCAGGGAGCTTGATTGGAAGTAGAGTAGCTGGGTCTCGAACTGGCACCCATATGGGATGCCAGTGCTGCAGGCAGAGGCTTAACCTTCTATGCCATAGAACCAGCCCAAAAGGGAATGTTTTTGAGTTGTGGAATTTTTGCTGTTTTTCAGAGGTAAACTTTGTTTTTTGGTGGTGGTGTTGGGTAGTGACTATTCTCCCCTTGTACATGCATTCATTGATTGATATCTGGATCTCAGATCTTATTATTACTTTTTATTGAGATAATTTTGGCTTTATTACATTATAGTAAAGCAATAGTGAATTAAAACTTTTTAGTTCTTTTTTTCCCAAAGTGACAGTTTATTTTACTGATGAGGAATAGTTTGCAGGCTTTTACAGGTTTTATGCCAAAATTTGACTTACCTTTATCTTGTAATAGCATTAGTCATTGATAGAATAATATGGTTGTAGCAACTTTTGAAAAAGTTTCGTGGCTTACAAAGCTTGTTTCAGGAAAAAAAAATCATTTATACTGGCAGTGAGCCAATATTTTATAAGCTACAATTTTCCTCTCAATAGCTAGTGGTTTGTAGCTCTATAATTTGTGGTTCTTCTGAACTTGTAAAAAGATTACACATATTTAAAAATGACCTTATCACTGTTATGTTTTAGGCAACATATATCTGTCAGATTTTGTTGTGTTACAGTGCCCTTATTTTACTTAGTTCTCCTGGGTTGAGAGTCTGTTTTAAGTTGATAACTTATCTCCAGTATAGTTGGAACTCAACCCGCTACCTCCACCCAATAACATTGCAAAGAAACGTAAAAACCAAAAAGTGCTTTCATAATTTAACAGGTGTAGTTACAGGCAAAGGGAATGTGAGTGTCACTGTATCAGTCTGCCAGAATTCTTGCAGTGTTCATGTTATTTTATCGTTTAGCCACTGCTGCCTAGATGTGTTGAGATATGTGGTATGTGGTTTTGTTTGAGTATATTTAGTGTTGTTGTATGACATTTAGCTTTAAATCAGCTTTTTTGGTGGTGCTGCCATTGTGGTTTTTTTCATGTGCAGGTGGGGAAAAACACCTTCACTGGAAATGCTACATGTTCTGTACGTGGTACTTATCGTTTGTGTTCAGGTAGTTAAATTTATAAATTTAAGTTATTATAAATTTATATATTTATAATTATAAATTTATAAAAGTTATGAGATTATTTTAAAAATTTCCTTTTGATTTTAGGTTAACTCTTTTTAAAAATTTTTTTTAATAATTCCTTATTCTTCCCAACCTCCCCAACCTTGCCAATTACCACTTTACTTTGAGTGTCTCTGGATTTCATTTTCTTTTTTTTGTATTTATTTATTTATTTATTTGACAGAGTTGGGGAGAGAGAGAGAGAGAGAAAGGTCTTCCTTCTGTTGGTTCACCCCCAAAATGGCTACTATGGCCGGAACTACGCCGATCCGAAGCCAGGAGCCAGGTGCTTCTCCTGGTCTCCCATGCGGGTGCAGGGCCCAAGCACTTGGGCCATCCTCCACTGCCCTCCCGGGCCACAGCAGAGAGCTGGACTGGAAGAGGAGCAACCGGGACTAGTACCTGGCGCCCATATGGGATGCCAGCGCCACAGGTGGAGGATTAACCAAGTGAGCCATGGCGCCAGCCCCAGGTTAACTCTTTACTACAAAGAATATTGGAATCTTTTGCTTGAAAGATTTTGGAAAACCAGATTAATAGTTTCTTTTTTTTTTTTTTTTATTTATGGAAGCTTCACAGATAAAAACCTGCCTTTCAGCTTCTGACTGCAACTTCCTTGCCAAGTTAGGAACATTTAAAATATATCCTAATGAGCTATTGTCTTTCTTGCGCTAATTCTTTGAATTTTGTTTTGTCTGGAAGATGGATGAAGTTTGAGTTATAGTTTCCATTTATCAGTGGAATGCTTTTTATGGCTGAGATTTTAGCAAATCATTAGTGTTAAGTCTTGTTTTTCATCTGCACATGAAAAAGCCACAGTGGCAGATCCTGGATAACTGATGATAATTTTGGCATATCCAAAACTATTCACCTCTGAGGGGTACTACTTCTCTTTTTTTTTTTTTTAAAGATTATTTATTTGAAAGGCAGAGTTGCAGAGAGAGTGGAGTGGGGAGAGACAGAGAGAGCTTCTGTCTGCTTGTTTACTCCCCAGATGGCCTCAACAGCCAGGGCTGAGCCAGGTTGAAGCCAGGAGCCAGGAGCCTCCTACAGGTCTCCCACATAGGTGCAGGGGCCCACGCACGTGGACCATACTGCTCTACTGCCTTCCCAGACACATCAGCAGGGAGCTGGGGTTGGAACTGGAGCAGCTGGGATTTGCACTGGCTCCCAAGCGGCCAGTGTCATAGGCGGCAGCACGATGACAATGCTGACCCCCCCAGTTCTCATTCTTTTTTAAAGAATTTATTTATTGGCAGAGTTACAGAGAGGCAAAGGCAAAGAGGTAGAGATCCTCAGTTTGCTGGTTCACTCCCCAGATGGTTGCAATTGCTGGAGCTGGGCTGATCCAAAGCCAGGAGCCAGGAGTCTTGGACCATCTTCTGCTGCTTTCCAGGCCATAGCAGAGAGCTGGATCAGAAGTGGAATAGCCGGGACTTGAACTGGCACCCACACAGGCAGCGGCTTTCCCTGCTTTGCCACAGTGCCAGCTCTCCCAATTCTTGTTCTTGACTGAATGTTGGAATTACCTGAGAGTTTAAGAAAATACAGAGGAGGGTAAACTAGTGGATGGAAAGCCTCTGTCTCTCCTCCTCTCTCTGCTTTCAAATAAATAAATATATCTTAAAAAAGAAGAAAATATAGATGCTTGGGTTTAACCTTGAAGATTCTGATTTAATTGCTCTGGGATACTATATAAGCATCTGTACTTTCAGAGGTAATCCCTCTGTGCATCCGAGGCTGAGAACCCTTGCATTGGGAAATTTGTCAGTCTATTGAAGGAGAAATACTTGATTTCTGAGGCTGACCTATTTTTACCTCAGGAATTTACAAAACATTTTACTTGAAATAATTGTAGATCCATATACTTTGTAAGAAATAATATACTCAATAAAAATCCATCTTTATGATTTTGTCATTTCAGGAATATAATATAAATAGAATCATACAATATGTAACCGTCTAAGATTGGCTCTTCTTTCACTTAGCATAATATCCTTGAGATCCATCCAAGTTGTTGCGTGTATCAATAGTTTGTTTCTTTTTATAGCTAAGTATTATTCTGTGGTAGGTAGGTATGCATCACAGTTTGTTTAAATCATTCAACAGTTGAAGGACATTTGGACTGTTTTCATGTTGGCTGATATAGCTGCTGTGAACATTTGTGGATAGTATGGTCATAATTTTCCATTCCTCTAGGATAATGTCTGGGGTGCAATTGCTAGGTTGTATGGTGAATACATTTTTAGTTTTGTAAAACACTGCCATACTTTTTCTGAATGGTTGTACTGTTTTATACTTCTACTAGCAATGTATGGGTGGTCCAGTTTCTTCATATCTTGATTGGCATTTGAAAAACTAATAAAAATTATTAAATAATTCATAGACTTATTTTTAAGAGTAGTTTTAGAATTATAGAAAATTGAGCAGATGATGTAAACAGTTCCCACGTATACTTTTCTCCTCCACTGTTTACCATGACACCTTTATAATTGACGAATCATTATTGATGCATTATTAGTAACTAACGTCTATAATTTCCATTATGGTTTACTTTGTGTTACATAGTTCTGTGGATTTTGAAAATGATATTTTGTTAACATTCCATATACCATGATACCTTCATAGTTGATGAACTATTATTGATGCATTATTATTAACTGAAGTCTATAATCTCCATTATGGTTTACTTTGTATTGCACAGTTCTATGGCTTTTGAAAACAAATGCATAATGTCATGTGTTTAGTACTATGCTATCATACAGAATCGTTTTACTGCCCTCTTTTGTGCTCCACTTGTTCATTCCTTCTCCACCTAAGAATTCATCATTTTATTTTCTTTGTCTTTACTAGAGCATCATATAATTTTATTTTATTTTCATTATTTTAAGGATTTGTTTATTATTTGAAAGTCAGAATTAGAGAGAGAGTCAGAGAGATCTGTCTGCTGGCTCGCTCTTTAGATGACTGCAAAGGCCAGGGTTGGGCTAGGCTGAGCCAGGAGCCAGGTCTCGCATGTGGGTAGCAGGGCCCAAGCACTTGGGGCAGCCTCCACTGCTTTCTCCAGGCCATTAGCAGAGAGCTGGGTCACAAATGGAGCAGCTGGGATATGAATTGGTGCCCATTTGGGGTGCCAACATTGCAGGTGGTGGCTTTTACCAGGTACACCACAACACTGGCCCCATATAGTTGAAATGATACAGTATCTATGCTTTTCAGAATGTCTTTTTGAACTAAATAATAGATATTTTAGATTTTTTCCATGTCTTTAGATAGCTTTATAATAGCTCATTCTGTTTCTCTCTCGTTATTCAACTGTACATATACTATGTTGTGTTTATCCATTTACCTATTAAAAGATATCTTAGTTGTTGCCAGTTTTTGGAAATTATGAGTAAAGTTGCTATAAATGCTTGTGGACTTTTTGTTATACCCTGGTTGTCATGTCATCTAGGTAAATACTAGAAGTGTAATTCCTGTATTATGTGGTAAGACTGTGGTTAGCTTTATAAGAAATTGCCAGGCTTTTTCAGTGGCTATCCTATTTTACATTCCCTCTGGAAAGAAATTATTTTTTTAATTTATATTTATTTGAAAGATAGCTTTTTAAACAATTGATTTATTTGAAAGTCAGAGTTAGAGAGAGAAGGAGAGGCATACACGGGGGGGGGGAAGAGAGAGAGAGAGAGAGAGAGAGAGAGAGAGGTCTTCCATCTGCTGGTTCACTCCCCAGTTGGCTACAATGGCTGGAGCTATGCTGATCTGAAGCCAGGAGCCAGGATCTCCTTCTGGGTCTCCCACGGAGGTGCAAGGGCCCAAGAATTTGGGCCATCTTCTACTGCTTTCCCAGGCCACAGCAGAGAATTGGATCAG
Organism: Oryctolagus cuniculus; assembly: GCF_964237555.1. Taxonomy (NCBI): domain Eukaryota; kingdom Metazoa; phylum Chordata; class Mammalia; order Lagomorpha; family Leporidae; genus Oryctolagus; species Oryctolagus cuniculus. The sequence goes on along the minus strand of NC_091432.1, from coordinate 227,236,121 downwards.
AAGTGGAGCAGCGGGACTCGGACCGGTGCCCATATGGGATGCCTGCACTTCAGGCCATGGTTTTAACCTACTATGCCACAATGCCGGCCCCAAAAGATATTTTTAAAAAATATTTATTTATGGCCGGCGCCGCGGCTCCCTAGGCTAATCCTCTGCCTTGCGGCGCCAGCACACCGGGTTCTAGTCCCGGTTGGGGAGCCGGATTCTGTCCCGGTTGCCCCTCTTCCAGGCCAGCTCTCTGGCCAGGGAGTGCAGTGGAGGATGGCCCAAGTCCTTGGGCCCTGCACCCCATGGGAGACCAGGATAAGTACCTGGCTCCTGCCATCGGATCAGCACGGTGCGCCGGCCGCAGCGCGCCGGCCGCGGCGGCCACTGGAGGGTGAACCAACGGCAAAGGAAGACCTTTCTCTCTGTCTCTTTCTCTCACTGTTCACTCTACCTGTCAAAAAAAAATATACATTTATTTTTTTGAAATCAGAGTTACAGATATGGAGAGGCAGAGGCGGAGAGAGAGAGGGAGAGAAGAGAGAAGAGAGAGGTCTTCATCTGCTTGTTACTCCCCAGATGGCCACAGTGGCCAGAGCTGGGCTGATCTGAAGCAGGAGCCAGGAGCTGCTTCTTGGTTTCCTACATGAGTGTAGGGGCCCAAGCGCTTGGGCCATTTTTCACTGCTTTCCTAGGCACATTAGCAGGGAGTTGGATCGGAATTGGAGCATCCAGGACTGGAACCAGTGCCCATATGGGATGCCGGTGCCACAGGTGGCAACTTTACTAGCTGTGTCCTGACGCCAGTCCCAAGAGAGAGATACTGATTGATTGATTGTGAATCATCTTCTGGTTTACTTCCCAAATGTCAGTAATAGCCAGGGCTGAGCCAGGCTAAAGCCAGGAACCCTGTTCAGTCTGGGTCTCCCACTGGGGAAGAAGGGACCCAAGTACTTGACCCATCATCTGCTACTTCCCAGGGAGTGCTTAATGCTTCTGCAGTAAGCTAGAAATGGAAGTGGAGCTGAGACCCAAATCCAGGCACTTTGACATGGGATGCAAGCATGCCAAGTAACATCTAAACTGTTGCACCAAATGCCTACCCTAAGAATTATTTTTCATTTTAGCCATCCAGATAGATGTGTGGTGCTCTCTTGGTGGTTTAATTTGCATATCTCTGATAATGGTTCTGAACATCTTTTTGTGGGATTATTTGTCATTTATATCCATTTCAGTGAAATGATTGTTTGTGTCTTTTGGCTATTTTCTAATTGGGTTATTTATTTTTTTTAATTGTTTAAAGATTTCATTTTTTTAATTTAGAATTTGTTTATTTGAAAGTTAGAATTACAGAGAGATAGAGGGAGAGACAGAGAGATCTTCCATCCACTGGTTCTCTCCTCAAGTGGCCACAACAGTCGTGGACTGGGCCAGGCCAAAGTCAGGAGCCTGCGACTCCATATTGGTGTCCATCTTGGGTGGTGGGGGCCTAAGCACTTAGGGCACTTAGGCCATCCTCTGCTGCTTTTCAAACCAGGACATTAGCAGGGAGTTGGGTCGGAAGTGGAGCATCTGGGACATGAACTGGTAGGCATATGGGATGCTGGCATCATAGGTGGTTGGCGTTACCTGCTTTGTCACAATACTGGTGCTGGGTTTTCTTTTTCTTTTTTTTTTTTTTTCTTTTTTAAAATTTTTTGCCAGGCAGAGTTAGAGAGAGACAGAGACAGAGAGAGAGAGAGAGAGAGAGACAGACAGACAGACAGATAGAGACACACACACACACACACACACACACAGTGAGAGACAGAGAGAAAGGTCTTCCTTCCGTTGGTTTACTCCCCTAATGGCCGTCATGGCCTGCGCTGCGCCGATCTGAGCCAGGTGCTTCTTCCAGGTCTCCCATGTGGGTGCAGGGTCCAAGGACCTGGGCCATCCTCCACTGCCTTCCTGGGCTACAGCAGAGAGCTAGACTGGAAGAGGAGCAACTCGGACTAGTACCTGGTGCCCCAACCGGAACTAGAACCTGGGGTGCCGGCGCCGCAGGCGGAGGATTAGCCAAGTGAGCCGTTGCACCAGCCAATAAATCTTTAAAGAAAAAAAGAGGCCGGTGCTGTGGCTCACTTGGCTAATCCTTTGCCTGCGGTGCCGGCACCTCAGGTTGTAGTCCCGGTTGGGGTGCCGGATTCTGTCCCGGTTGCTCCTCTTCCAGTCCAGCTCTCTGCTGTGGCCCGGGAGGGCAGTGGAGGATGGCCCAAGTGCTTGGGCCCTGCACCCGCATGGGAGACTGACTGGGAGGAAGCGCTTGGCTCCTGGCTTTGGATCGGTGTAGCTCACCGGCCATGGGGACCATTTGTGGGGTGAACCAACGGAAAAGGAAGACCTTTCTCTCTGTCTCTCACTGTAACTCTGCCTGTCAAAAAAATTATTTACTTTTTTGAGAGGCAGAGTTACAGATACCGAGAGAGAGAGAGAGAGACAGAGATGGAGAGAGAGGTCTTCCATCCACTGGTTCACTCCCCAGATGGCAGCAGCAGCAGCAGCAGAGCTGGGCTGATCCAGAGCCAGGAACTTCTTCTGGGTCTTTCATGTGGTGCAGGGGCCTAAGCACTTGGGCCATCTTCCGCTGCTTTTCCAGGCCATTAGCAGAGAGCTGGATCAGAAGAGGAGCATCTGGGACACGAATCAGCGCCCACATGGTATACTGGTGTCAGGCAGATGTTTAACCTCCTGCACCACAGACACCCCCCCTTTTTTTTTTTTAAAAAGATTTATTTATTTATTTGAAAGGCAGAGTTACACACAGAGAGATATCTTGTATCCACTGGTTCACTCCCCAAATGACCACGATATCCAGGACTGGGCCAGGCCAAAGCCAGGAGCCAGGAACTTCTGGATGTCCCATGTGGGTGAGGAACCCAAGTACTTGGGCTGTCCTCCACTTTTTCCCAGGTACATTAGCAGAGAGCTGGATTGGAAGTAGAGCAGTCCATATGGGATGCCGGCACTTTAGGCTGTGGCTTTAACCTGCTGAGCCACTGTGCTCTGGGTTTTCTCTTTTGCTCTATTGATCTTTGTGTATGTGTCTCTGCCAATACCCCATCTTCTTGATTTACTGTAGCTATGTAATAGATCTTTAAATTGGTTAGAGCAATTCTTCCCATTTTATTCTCCTTTAAAAAATTTTAAAAATATCTCCCTAGAGCTTGTGTCTCTCCATATGATTTATATGTTTAAAAATATTTATTTATTTGAAAGGCAGAGTTACAGAGAAGGAGATATTGAGACAGATTGATCTGCTGGTTTCCTTCCCAGATGGCCTCAACAGCTGGGGCTGGGACTCCCACATGGGTGTCAGGGGCCCAAGTCCTTGGATCATCTTCTGCTTTCCCAGGTGCATAAGCAGGGAGTTGGATTGGAAGTGGAGCAGCTGAGACTCAAATTTGTGTTCATATGGGATGCTGGCTTTACAAGTGGTGGCTTAATCCCCTGTACCATGCTGCCCCCCCCCCCCCATATGAATTTTAGATTGTTTGGCTATGTCTATAAAAAAGCCTTGATAGTAATTTTTCTTAAGATTTACTTATTTATTTGAAAGTCAGAGTTACACAGTGGGGAAGAGAGAGAGAGAGAGGTCTTCCATCTGCTGGCTCACTTCCCAATTGACCGCAACAGGCAGAGCTGCGCTGATCCGAAGCCAGGAGCCAGGAGCCAGGAGCCAGGAGCTTCTTCGAGGTCTCCCACGTGGGTGAAGGGGCCCAAGGACTTGAGATCTTCTTCTGCTTTCCCAGGCCACAGCAGAGAGCTGGATCAGAAGTGGAGCAGCCGGGACTTGAACCGGCGCCCATATGGGATGCCGGCACTGCAGGCGGTGGCTCTACCCGCTATGCCACAGTGCTGGCCCTGATAGTAATTTCATTAAATCCATAGAGAAATTTGGGCAAAATAGGTATCTTTACTATGGAATGTTTTTACTGTAGGATTTTAGTGAGTTTGAAACTAGAAGTATTGTAGAGAAATATTCAAATTTTTTTTTTTTTTTTTTTTTTTTTTTTTTGACAGGCAGAGTGGACAGTGAGAGAGAGAGAGACAGAGAGAAAGGTCTTCCTTTGCCGTTGGTTCACCCTCCAATGGCCGCCGCGGCCGGCGCGCTGTGGCCGGCGCACCGCGCTGATCCGAAGCCAGGAGCCAGGTGCTTTTCCTGGTCTCCCATGGGGTGCAGGGCCCAAGCACCTGGGCCATCCTCCACTGCACTCCCGGGCCACAGCAGAGAGCTGGCCTGGAAGAGGGGCAACCAGGACAGAATCCGGCACCCCAACCGGGACTAGAACCTGGTGTGCCAGCGCCGCTAGGCGGAGGATTAGCCTAGTGAGCCGCGGCGCCGACCTCAAATGTATTTTTGAGAGATTAGTTTGTTAGATTAGATTATAATTAGCAAAGTGTTGAACTTTTTTTTTTTTTTTTTTTTTTTTTGACAGGCAGAGTGGACAGTGAGAGAGAGAGACAGAGAGAAAGGTCTTCCTTTTGCCGTTGGTTCACCCTCCAATGGCCGCCACTGCAGCCGGCGCACCGCGCTGATCCGATGGCAAGAGCCAGGAGCCAGGTGCTTTTCCTGGTCTCCCATGGGGTGCAGGGCCCAAGCACCTGGGCCATCCTCCACTGCACTCCCTGGCCATAGCAGAGAGCTGGCCTGGAAGAGGGGCAACCGGGACAGAATCCGGCATCCTGACCGGGACTAGAACCCGGTGTGCCGGCGCCGCAAGGTGGAGGATTAGCCTATTGAGCTACGGCGCTGGCCATAGTGTTGAACTTAAAAAAAAAATCTCTGCTTCCTTTTTAGTGCCAAGATACCATTACATCAACAGCAGTGAAATGGGATCAAGTGTTCACTCATTAGTTTATTTACTCACTATCTTTTTTTTTTTATTTTTTTTTTATTTTTATTTTTTTATTTTTTGACAGGCAGAGTGGACAGTGAGAGAGAGAGAGACAGAGAGAAAGGTCTTCCTTTTGCCGTTGGTTCACCCTCCAATGGCCGCCGCGGCCGGCGCGCTGCGGCCGGCGCACCGCGCTGATCCGATGGCAGGAGCCAGGAGCCAGGTGCTTTTCCTGGTCTCCCATGGGGTGCAGGGCCCAAGCACCTGGGCCATCCTCCACTGCACTCCCGGGCCACAGCAGAGGGCTGGCCTGGAAGAGGGGCAACCGGGACAGAATCCGGCGCCCCGACCGGGACTAGAACCCGGTGTGCCGGCGCCACTAGGCGGAGGATTAGCCTAGTGAGCCGCGGCGCCGGCCCTACTCACTATCTTTTGAGTATCCGTTGTGGGCCATGCACTGCTCTAGGCACCCAAATACAGCGGTGAACAGGATAGATAAGGTTCCTACTCATTGATCTTAAATTCTAATGAGCAGATTAAAAAAAGTCATCAAGATATACTTCCAGTTTAGTGCTATGCTGATAATCAAGATAGGTTGATATAAAAAGAGAATAACAGGGTGACTCCTACTTTGGTTTATCAGAGAAGGCCTCTGAAGAAATCATATTCATGGTGTGATCTGAATAAGAGTCAGCCTTGGAAGGAAAAAGGAGACTATCCCAAGCAGAGCAAACAGCTGGTGCAGGGGCACAAGGGATGTGTGGGGGGAACCAGGAAGGATAGATGTTGGAGTGTAATTGTGCAAAAGGGAGAGTGATACCATTGAGGCTGGTGACCTGGGGCAGGGCCAGATCAGCTGAGACTTTGTAAGCCAGGATAAGTGGTATGATTTTTATTTTGAGGATGTTGAGAAGCTGTCAGAAAGTTTTGAACTGAGAAATGAAAGGGTTTGATGCTTCAAAAGATGGCTTGAGTTGCTGGATAGAGAAAGGATTCTAGGTGGAGGCCAGAACAGAAGTAGGAAGATGAATTAGAGGTCACTTCAGATGAAGTAAAAGATGATTCTAGGAAAGGATTTGGATGTAGTTGGAAGAGCCAACAGGATGTGCTGATTGGCCTGTAAGCCATGCTTGAAAGAGGCATGAAGGGGCTGGCGCCGGTTCGAGTTCTGGCTGCTCCACTTCTGATCCAGTGCTCTGCTATGGCCTGGGAAAGCAGTAGAAGATGGCCTATGTCCTTGGGCCTCTTCACCTGCATGGGGGACACGGAGGAAGCTCCTGGCTCCTGGCTTCTGGCCGGCACGTGGGCAATTAGGGACTGAACCAGCAGATGGAAGACCTCTCTCTCTCTCTCTCTCTCTTTCTCTCTCTCTCTCTGTGCCACTCCTCCTGTCTCTGTGAAACTCTGACTTTCAAATAAATAAATATTTTTATTTTTTAAGAGGAATCAAGCATAATGTCTAAATTTTTTTCTTTTTATAATTTGGGTGGGGGATTATTGGTGTTCCCTGAGACTTGGGAGAGGAGCAGGTTTTGGAGAAACAAAAGCATAATTCTGTTTAGAACATTTCATTTTTTGTGTTGTCAGTCATGAATTGGGTATACAAGTCTGGAGTCCAGGTAGAAACCAGGATTGTAGATAGGATATGGTGGTTTCTCTACAGGCATCATTTAGGGTGATGAAACTGGGAGAGGTGACTTAGAAGAAAGTGTGATGAAAGAGAAGGGGCCTGGGACTTTGAAGACATTCAGTGTCTTGAAGAGGTGGAAGCAAAGCCAGAGGGTTTAGTCATTGGTGCTGTGGCTAAAGTTATACAAAGACAAGTATGTAGAAAAATGAATTGTTTAGTGCCTTCCCTGAGATGTAAGAAAATTGTGTGATTTGTGGTAGATTTGTGATCTATCGTTGCTGGTGAATAGGGAAACAGATAAGAGGAAGTAAGAAGATGACACAGCTTTGTTTTAGAAAATTAGCTGGTGGTATCTGCTTTCAGTGGAATGCTAATAAAATCACATTGCCTTGGGTTCTTATCTCTCTTGCCTTTGATTCCTGCCTGTCTTGTTTGTCCCCTGAAATTAAAGACTCGGTAATATTAAGGTAAATGTTGGAGCCTTAGGTTTCTTTCCTTTTTTTTTTTTTTAAGAGTTATTTATTTATTTGAAAGAGTTACACAAAGAAGGAGAGGCAGAGAGAGGGAGGGAGGGAGGGAGGTGGGTCTTCCAGTCTTCCATCCGCTGGTTCATTCCCCAAATGGCCGCAACAGCTGGAGCTGCATCGATCTGAAGCCAGGAGCCAGGAGCTTCCTCCAGCTCTCCCACGTGGGTGCAAAGACTTGGGCCATCTTCTGTTTTCTCAGGCCACATTAGAGAGCCGGATCGGAAGTGCAGCAGTCAGGTCTCAAACCAGCGCCCATATGGGATGCCAGCGCTTCAGGCTGCGGCTTTACCCTCTCTGCCACAGTGCTGGCCCCTATCCTAGGTTTCAGTGTGGTGGGCAGACAATACTCACAATTTTTATATATAGTGTAACTTTTTCTTCAAGAAAACATCGTGTGTTTTAAATGATTGAGTTACTCTGGGTCTAGCATAGTATTGAGATTGGAGGAGACAAAAGGAATGCAAACTAGAAGCTTTGCTTTCATTGAACTTTGATGAAAAGAGAAATAAAGAATCATGAGGTGTAAACCATGACACCTGGGGAAGATTTTTTGGAGAAGCTGGGGCATGAAAAAGAAGCAGGATTTATGTGGTTAGAGGAGAATAAATCTAGGCAATAGAATGAAATAGGAAGAAAATGTGCTTTTTGGTGATAAGACCTGGTTTGACTGAGGACTCTCAGTAGCTTTGTGAGCTTGTGTGAGTCCCTTGACCTTTTTGAGCCCATGTGTCCCTTGAGGTATGCCTGTACCTGCTTCCTAGGGCTGCTGTGAGGACTGTATGAGCAGCTGCAAAAGTAATAGTGCTACACTAGTTCTCATGTCAGGTAGATGGTTTATAGTTACTCATCTGTTTTTTTAAAAAATATTTTATTTATCTACTTGAGAGGTAGAGCTACAGACAGTGAGAGGGAGAGACAAAGAGGTTTTCCATCCACTGGTTCACTCCCCAATTGGCTGCAATGGCTGGAGCTGAGCTGATCTGAAGCCAGGAGCTTAATCCGGGTTTGCCACATGGGTGCAAGGGCCCAAGGAACTCAGGCTATCTTCCACTGCTTTCCCAGGCTTTAGCAAAGAGCTGGATCGGAAGAGGAGCAGTCGGGACTAGAACCGGTGCCCATATGGGATGCTGGCACTGCAGGCGGAGGATTAACCTGCACCACAGTGCTGGCCCCTACAGTTACTCATCTTATTAACTACACTCAGATGTTTCATTTAGTAATTTATATTTGTCAAATGTTTTATAACTTTATCTTACAAACTATGAATGTTTCCTAGCTCTTTGCTAGTCACTCAGTACATTGTAGGTGACGCCATTGTCATTACTCTGCTTTTTATAAGAATAGCATAGAGAAAAGACAGTCTTTGCCCTTCACAAGCTTTTTGCTCTCAGTGATGTAACACTCATGAGAAACTGAGGGAAAATATGCAAGATATTTTATGCCCTGGCACCTCAGTTTGTGGTACAAGTGAGGTCAGAGTAAGCTTTGTCATTGGGACAGGCCTCATTGTGTCAGTGAGGCTAAATGTGGCTCAAGGAAAAAAAAAGGTTAAGACTTGCATAGGCAGGAGAACAGGATAAGAATACTCTCCTGAGAAGACATTTATGTATTGTTCACTTTTAGGGGCAGCAAAACATAATGTTAAAGCCGTATCTGAGGACATCTTCAGCAGCACTCAAAAGATTCTCATTCTGAAATGTTATAATTGAGTTTATCTTTCGGTCTATACTATTTATTGAGCTTGTATCTGCTCCCCAAATAGCATTATAGTGTAGGATTTGGGGTATCTTTTTTAAAAATATGGAATTGTTTTTATGATATACCTAGGTTTATTATCTGTTATCTTTCTGTTGCATGTATGTAAATAATAAAGTTCTTTTATTTCATGCTTAAGATTTATTGTTATAAAGGTGGGGTGGACATCTGAAATTTCCTTGGGTAATCTTCGTTTACATCTTTAGATGATTGGATCTCAGCTATTTAAAAATTCGTGTGCACATATGTCAGGGTCTCAAGCTCAATGCTAGCCCCTGACCAGCAGGGGCAGCGCAAGCACTCCCCAACAAGGCGAACGGGAAGGGTAAGGTTGACGGGTGATGAACACACCACAAGCACCCGTGAGTTCTGTCGAAGCAGGAACCTCTTTATTGAGGAAGTGTACAGGCTTATAAAGCTTAGGAAGGACATGTGCAGTAGGGGAGCCAATCAGAGAAAAGGTCACGCAGACATGGGTGGACCACGCACAGGGGCACCTTAAGCAAAGTATAGGGATCATGCACTGAACTAAAACGGACCTATCCCTGCCAGTGGTCTGCAGCAGCGGAAGACACGCCCCTCGAACATCCGCCAGGTGCCATATTGTAATGGAGATTTTAGGCAATGCCCAACACATATATGGGATGCTAGAGTGACTCTTGGCTTTGAAAAATGGTGCTATCAGAGTCCTGTACAGCTTGTGCTGAAATTGGGTTGTCCTAGTACAATGTACTGTTCTCCTTTGGTCGCTGTAATGGTTTTGAATGTACCCAGACCCTAGATCATGCATTTTCTATGCAGCTGTCTTCCTTGGTTATTGCTAATTAGATAGCTCTTAGTATGCCTTTAAGGGAAGCTAAGTTTAAATGCATAATTACTAAAACAGTTTATGCTCACAACTAGGTGATAGGGAATCTTTGATAGCATTCTAGTAGTCTTACTGATGTCTGATCAGTGAACTTATGTAGTATCATGGTACATTTTTTTTTCCTTTTAAATGAGAAAAGTTCACATATACTCAATGCTATGTGCTGTGCACTCTGCTAAACAACTTTAAAACATGGAATTTTTTTAAAACATCACAACACCTTGAAATTTTTTAAAAGATTTGATTTTCTTTATTTGAAATGCAGAGTTACAGAGGAAGACAGGGAGAGACAGAGACAAAGAGATCTTCCATCCACTGGTTGACTCCCTAGATGGCCACAATGGCCAGTGCTGGGCCAGGCTGAAGCCAGGAGCTTCATTGGGGTTTCCACATGGGTGGCAATGTCCCAAACACTGTGCTGCTTTTCCCAGGCCATTAGCAGGGAGCTGGATCGGAAGTGGAGCAGCTGGAACTCCAACTGGCACCCATATGGGATACTGGCGATACAGGCAGCAGCTTAACCTACTATTCCACAGTGGCAGCCCTGAATATTGCTTTTATTTCTGCTTTGCAAGTGAGACAGAGAGGTTTTCTGTTCCAGGATTACACATTTAGCAAGTGATAGAGAAGGGGTTTGAAACCAGGTGGTCTGACTTCAGGATCTACTTTCTTGCCACTGTGTTTTACCATCTCTTAAGATAATGCGTTTCTGGGAAACTGTCATATTGGGAATTTGATTTTTTTGTGTGTCAATTGTGTGAGGGCATTAGAAGTTTATGTTTGAGATTTTATAGTTGGACCCTCCCCATATGTTAGGGGTTGACCATTGTATGAGGTAAATATTCCTAGTTGCTGAGTTAGAACCCTGAAATACAGTAGCTAAAGTCCAAAAATTCACTGTATAATAAGTCCAGGGCAGATGTTCTAAATCAGCATGTAGCTCTCTTTATTATGTGGGCATTTGGGGATGTAGATAAATGATACTGTATCATCTTCAACATGTAGTGTCCAAAGGTTTTTTTTTTTTTTTTTTTTTAAGATTTATTTATTTGAAAGGCAGAGTTAGAGAGGTGGAGACACAGAGAGAGGTCTTCCACCTGCTGGTTCACTCCTCAAATGTCTGCAATGGCTGGAGCTGGGCCGATCTGAAGCCAGGAGTCTGGAGCTTCTTCCAGGTCTCTCATGTGGGAGCAGGGGCCCAAGCAGATGAGCCATCTTCCACTTCCCTAGCAGTGAGCTGGATCTGAAGTGGAGCAGCCAGGACTCGAACTGGTGCCCATGTGGGATGCTGGCCCTTCAGGCCAGGGCTTTAACCTGCTGTACCACAGCTCTGTCCCCCAAGGTTTTCTTGTTGCAGGAAAAGTTAAGATATTTTCTCTACGCAATTGAGGTGAGAATTGTACAGATAAAATTTCTGCTCATTTCATTGTCTAGGGCCTAGTCCATTGCCTTCTCTAGCTGCAAAAGGATCAGAATTGGGTGTTATTTGTCCTTGTTGACACAAGGAGGTAAAATGTCATACTGGTAGTATTTTTTTTTTTTAAGATTTATTTTATTTATTTGGAAGAGTTAGAGAGAGATCTTCCATTTGCTGGTTCACTCTGCAGATGGCTGCAACAGCTGGAGCTGAGCCAATCTGAAGGCAGGAGCCAGGAGCTTCTTCTGGGTGTTGCACGTGGGTGCAGGGGCCCAAGGACTTGGGCCATCTTCTACTGCTTTCCCAGGCCATAGCAAAGAGGTGGATCGGAAGAGCAGCGGCCAGGACTAGAACTGGCACCCATAAGGGATGCTGGCGCTTTAGGCCAGGGCTTTAACCCACTGCACCACAGCACCGGCCCTGTATTTTGAGGATTTCATCAGTGTTGACATTGTTCTTAGAAGTGTATTTTCAGCTATAGAATGTAGAGGTGAGACCCTTGTCCTGTCAACAACTGTCTTACTTTGAAAGTACAGAGCATGGATTTTGGTGGAGAGGTAATAGCCTCTGCCACACCTGTATTCTATAGATTTCAGTAGGAATGCTAAGACTACTACGCTCTGTGAAGTATTATAACACACATCCCACTCTTGATTCTCTCAGTAATCATATGAGGTAAGTAGATAGAGCAGGTGTTGGTATTCCCTTTGTAAATGAGAGAAGTGAGGTTTGGGTGGGTAAACATCGAGAACATTCAGGAGGAAGTTGTGGAGCTGGGACTTAAATCCAGGTCAATACAGTTTGTAAAAAATGCCATTTAGGCAAAAAATTCTGATTTTTATGTTCACTGTAATGAGTATTATGTCCTTCTTTAACAGAGTGTACAATATTACTGATGTCCAATATGATATATTTACACAAAATTTGCATAATTTGACCTTTTTAAATGTTTATTACTGAGATTTTAAAAGCAATTTTTAAAATTTTCATTTTAATTGAAAAACAGAGACAGACAGATTTATCTGCCATTTGCTGGTTTATTCCCCTGATGTCTGTCACAGTTATGACTGGATCAGGGTGAAGCCAGGTGCCAGGAACCCAATCCGGGTCTCCCACTTGGGTGAACGTTAGCAAGAAGCTGGAAACAGAAGCAGAGCCGTTACTTCAACCAGGCCTTCCATTATGAAATGCAGGTGGCCCAGGTGGTGTCTAGACTGCTGTGCCGAATGCTCACCCAACTTGATCTTATTTTGAAGATTTAGAAAGTACTTCAAGAGAGGTGGGCATTGTGGGTAGTGGGTTAGGCCACTGCTTGGTATGCCTGCATCCCACTAAGTGTGCCTGCATCCTGAGTCTTAGCTACTCTGCTCACTTCCGATCCAGCTTCCTGCTAAAGTGCCTAGGAGGCTCAAGTCCTTCAGTCCCTGCCACCCACCTGAGTGGGAGACCTGGATGGCTTCTGGCTTTGGTCTGGCCTAGCCCTGGGTGTTTGGGGAGCGAATCAATGGATGGAAAAATCTCTGTTTTTTTTTCCCTGTCGTTCTGTCTTTCAAATAAACAAACCTTTTTAAAAAAGTACTTCAAGAACTTACTTTTGCATGGCATTGCAGCCGTCATTAGATGGTAAATGATATTATACTTGAGGTATATCAGTTATTGGAGTATACCAAGTGACAGGTTTTATTCTCCTTAGGACTGTAGAATAACCCAGTAGATCAAAGAACATGTAAAATGAGCAAAGGAAAATAAGAATAGAAATAAAATAGGAACTAGAAAATGTTGGGGCAGTTGGTGTTTTCTCTTAAGAAAATAAAAAGTGTTACTTTCTTTTGAAATACAGTGCTTATCTATGTAATTTCACAGGTAGTTTTGCTCTACTATGTGTCAAAACCATTTTAGTACATGCTGCTGCAGTAATTGAAACATTTTCTGGTTTATAACAGCTGGAAGACTCCCTTTTCCTTGCTGACAGGAGGAAATAAGGTGTCATTATTTTGTCTCTTGAGTTTTTTTTTTTTTTTTTTTTTAATAAGTGTTCATGGTCGTGGTAGTACATTTTTAGCAGCAGATTTTGTGGTAATCTGACTTAGAGATTGGAAATTGTGAACTATGGTGAAATGGTAAGTATTTGCACAGATGGGTTATTAATCAGAAAGTAGGGTGCAGACTTGCCCATTCCCATTCCCATTCCCATTTTAGTATAATAAGGCAGCAGGCTCATTCTGGCTTTCTAATTTTTGATTATTTTTCTTGGTGCCCACCCTGTCTTGCTGAATACTCTATTCCTAAATGATTTCAGAAAAGTGGACTTCAGTATCACTGAATTTTAACAGATGGAAGTAACATGATAACATGATTTCAATATATTTTCCATTAGTAAGCTACTCTTTAAACCTTCCTTTTTTTTTTTTTTTTTTTTTTTGGACAGGCAGAGTGGACAGTGAGAGAGAGAGACAGAGAGAAAGGTCTTCCTTTGCCGTTGGTTCACCCTCCAATGGCCGCTGCGGCCGGCGCGCTGCAGCCGACACACTGTGCTGATCCAAAGGCAAGAGCCAGGTGCTTCTGGTCTCCCATGGGGTGCAGGGCCCAAGCACTTGGGCCATCCTCCACTGCACTTCCGGGCCACAGCAGAGAGCTGGCCTGGAAGAGGGGCAACCGGGACAGAATCCGGCGCCCCGAATGGGACTAGAACCTGTTGTGCCGGCGCCACAAGGCGGAGGATTAGCCTAGTGAGCTGTGGTGCCAGCACCTTTAAAAAAAAAAAAAATTTATTTATTTACCTGAAAGAGTTACACATAGAGAGAAGGAGAGGCAGAGAGAGACAGAGAGGTCTTCCATCTGCTAGTTCACTCCCCAATTGGCCACAACGGCTGGAGCTGCACCAATCTGAAGCCAGGAGCTTCTTCTGGGTCTCCCATGCTGGTGCAGGGGCTCAAGGACTTGGGCCATCTTCTACTGCTTTCCCAGGACATAGCTGAGAGCTGGGTTGGAAGTGTACCGGCGTCCATATGGGATGCTTGCACTGAAGCTTTACCCATTACACCACAGTGCCAGCCCCTAAACCTTCCTTTTAGTTTTAGTTTTGCTATGAAAGGAAAAGATGACACAAAGAAATGCTTTCTTTTTCTTTGTTTCTTACACCTGGTCAATGACGTGCAGCTCTCTGGGATAACATTGCATGATGCTGAATTTGTACCTTTTTTTACTTGGATTTTTAATTGATTGACAAGATGGCAAATGGAAACACAGTGACTGTATCATAAATTTGCTGAAGCCTAATGAATGTGTTTTTACAATTCAGAGTAGCATTCTTCGGATGCTTTTTGAAAAGATCCAGTTATCCAGTCTTCTGGATAACCAATTCATTATTTAAACATATGCATATTGAATTTATTGATTTATTTTTTTAAAGATTTATTTTTATTTATTTGAAAGAGTTACAGAGAGAGGTGGAGACAGAGAGAGGTCCTTCCATCTGCTGGTTCATTCCACAGATGGCTGCAATGGCCGGAGCTGTGCCACTCTGGAGCCAAGAGCTTCTTCCGGGTCTCCCATTCGGGTGCAGGGGCCCAAGGATTTGGGCCATCCTCTACTGCTGTCCCAGGCCATAGCAGAGAGCTGGATCTGAAGAAGAGTAACCGGGACTAGAACCTGTGCCCATCTGGGATGCTGGCGCTTCAGGCCAGGGTGTTAACCCGCTGTGCCACAGCGCCGGCCTGAATTTATTGATTTATTTGAGTTAGAGAGAGATATATATTCCATCTGCTGGTTTAGTCCCCAAATAGCCGCAGTGGCCGGGTCTGGGCTGATCTGAAGCCAGGAGCTTCTCCAGGTCTTCCACATGGGTGCAGGGGTCCAAAGATTTGGACCATCCTCCACTGCTTTTCCCAGTGCATTAGCAGGGAGCTGGATCAGAAGTGGAGCAGCCAGGACTCGAACCTGCGCCCATATGCCGGCATCTCACGTGTCAGCTTTACTATGCCACAACGCTGGCTCCTGTCCCTCAATTTCTGTAGCTGTGAGTTCCTCACTTTTTAGAAAATTTACATGTAAATTTGGCTTTCTGCCACAGGCAAGGAATGCAGGTGATGTGTGTTGTTAAAATTCTGTTGTTGCCTCCTTTATTCTTCTAAAGATACTGTGGCACTTTCTAGTTATTTTGATGAAAATCACTTATAATGAATTATGAGGTATGTCTTTTGACTCATGGTCATAATTTAATTGCTGTATTCACTTGTATTTATTATCTGAGTGCTTGCTATAAAGAAATAGAGCTAGTTGAATAAATACAAAATATTTATGACAAGATTAGGCACTTTATGTAATTCCTCCCATCCTTCCCTAAGGTGGCGGTTTAAGATTACAAAGTAGGCTTGAAAAAGAGCACTGGACTATAAGATTTGAAGTCAGATCCTTGGTAAAAATAGTTATTTGGCAATCTTAGGAAAGATACTTTATCTCTTTGAGTCTTCATTTTCTGTTTGAGAAATAAAAATCAGTCTTTTTGACCAGTTTTAGTAGACTCTGATTCCTACCTCCTATGTTTGTCTTGTGCCGAGAAATTTAACAGTATAAAGTTGTCAGCTTCTTTTCTTTTGTCTTAACAAATGACCTTGATAATAGAAAACTGATTTGAATTTCCTAATTTTAATGTTTTCTAAAACTAGTTTTAATGAAAGCATGAAATGGGAAATATTTAGTTTTACATTTTAATTGTGCTGTACTGTTGCTGCTTTTTTTAAAAAATAGCTTTTGTTTTATTTAAAGGCAAAGAGAGAGAAAGAGATCTTCCATCTACTTCTTTACTCCTCAAATGCCCACAACAGGCAGGCAGAAAACAGGAGCCCAGAACTCAATCTGGGTCTCCCATGTGAGTGACAGGACCCCAAGTATTTGAGTCATCACCTGCTTCCTGCCAGGGTGTGCATTAATGGGAAGCTAGATCAGAGGCAGGGTAGCCAGCACTTCGACCCAGACACTGCAGTATGGGATGCAGCATCCCAAGCAGTGTTTTAACTGCTGCCCCAAATGCCTGCCCCTATTATCACTTTAAAAAAGAAAATCTTGAGGGGGCCGGCGCTGTGACATAGCAAGTAAAGCTGCCGCCTGCAGTGCTGGCATCCTATATGGACGCCGGTTTGAGTCCCTGCTGCTCCACTTCTGATCCAGCTCTCTGCTATGGCCTAGGAAAGCACAGAAGATGGCTCAAGTGCTTGCGCCCCGCACCTGCATGGGAGACCTGGAAGAAGCTCCTGGCTCCTGGCTTTGGATTGGTGCAGTTCCTGCCGTTGCGGCCAACTGGGGAGTGATCCAGCAGATGGAGGACCTCACTCTCTCGCTCTCTTGCTCTCTCTCTCTGTAACTCTGACCTTCAAATAAGTAAATAAACGTTTTAAGAAAAAAAAATCTTGTAAAAATGTACGTGTTCTTGGTTTTGTTTCTATTTAAATTTATTTGCATTTTATTTGAAAGGGAAGGAGCAGATAGAAAAGAGATTTTCCATCTGCTGGCTCACTCCCCACACCTACAACAGCTGGGCTTGGGCCAGGCTGAAGCCAGGAACACTCAGTCTGGGTCTCCTACTTGAGTGACAGGAACCAAAACTGTTTGAGCCATCATCTGCCTCCCAGGACATCTATGAGCCAGGAGCTGGATCAGAAGTATAGTAGCTGGGACTCCAACCAGGCACTCTGATATGGGATACGGGCATCCCAAGTCATGATTTATGATGCTGTGCCACATACACCTGACCTGGTCTTATTTTGAAATTCATGACCTTGAGCTTCAACTGGGTCCTTAATGCTGTCAGGTACGAGGTCCTTTGACTGTATTACTCCTATTACTCTATCCCCCTTTTTAAAACTCATAACAGTGTCTCATTCAGCTGATTACCTTGCTTTCTACTTCACTAAAATTGAAGCACTCGTATTCTGGCCTCACGCCTTTTACCATAGATAAACTCTCTGTGCTTCTATTAAAGACAAGCCATTTGGCTTAATGGTTAAGATGTCCACATTTCACATCAGAGTGCCTGGGTTCCATGCTAGCTCCAGCTTCTGACTTCAGCTTCCTGCTGATCAGACCCTGCTGGGAGGTAGCAGTAATGGCTCCAGTAACTGGGTTCCTGCCACCCATATGGGAGACCTGGATTGAATCCCTATTCCCTGGCCTGACCTTGAATGTATTGTGTGTTTGGGAAGTGAACCACTGATGGGGGAAAGCTCTCCTGCATGCCTGTGTGTGCATTCTTTCTCTGCACTCTCAACTCTCTTCCTCTTCCCTCCTTCTCAAAAAACAAGACAAACCATTCACTTATGTACTAGATATCATGTTCTCTCTCTCTGTCTTTAAAAGATTTATTTTATTTATTGGAATGGCAGAGTTAGGGAAAGAGAGAGAGAGAGAGAGAGAGAGAGAGAGAGAGAGAGAGGGAGAGGCTGGTTCACTTCCCAGATGGCTGCAGTGGGCCCTGAGCTAGGAGCTGCTTCCGGGTCTCCTACATGGGTGCAGGGACCCAACGACTTGGGCCATCCTCTGCTGCTTTCCCAGGTGCATTAGCAGGGAACTGGATTGGAAGTGGAGCAGCTGGGACTTGAAACCATTGCCCGTATCATCCCAGGTGATGGCTATCAAGTGAAGTTTATTCAGGTGTTTTCCCTATTTCTCAACTGAACTTGCCTTTGATAAGGTCATCACTAACATCAGTATTTAAATTCAATAGGCAATTTTCAGTCCTCATCTTGTTTGACATATAAACAGCATTTTATATAGTCATTTACTCATTTCTCCTTGGTAGACTTTTTTGTTTTTGTTTCTGAAATTCCACACATTGTTCCTTTTCACTGGCCCCTAATTTCATTGGTCAATCTTTGTTGATTTTCTCTATTTTCCCCTACTTAAAATTGGAGTGCTTATTGCTAGTCTTATCTACCCTTAACCATCTTTAAGTATTGTCCTTATACTAACTCCCAAATCCATATCTTTTTTTTTTTTAAGTTATTTATTTGAAAGGAAAGAGAGAGGTCTTCCATCCACTGGTTCACTCCCCAGATGGCCAAAATGGCTGGAGTTGTTCTGATCCAAGCCAGGAGCTTCTTCTGGGTCTCTCATGTGGCTGCAGGGGTCCAAGCACTTGTGCCATCCTCCACTACTTTCCTAGGCCATAAGCAGAGAGCTGGATTGGAAGGAGGAGCAGATAGGAGAAAAACTGGTGTCCATATGGGATGCTAGTGCTGCAGGCAGAGGCTTAGCCTACTACGTTTCTTCAATTAATTGTACAGTAAAACTAATATTGAGAAAACATTTGATTTTAAAAATCTATAGTAAGAAGAGAGTAAAGGAAATTGTGTGAGTTAAATTTGTGATTGAAACAATGTATTGTAGAAGGAAACTGTTAAGATGCCATAGGAAAGTTATAGGAATTGTGCTGGTTGCTGAATTTAGAAGCATCTATGGGAATGTTTAATTGGTTTCTTCAGGAAATTGTGTGCAACCTGAGGATGCTAACTTAGCTTCCACTGTAAGTATAAGGAAGAAAAAACTGCCTTCTCTGTTAAAATTTTATTCCAAGAGAAATTGTACGAAGCCATTGAAGCATCAGAACTGACAGGCTAGAAATGCATTTAAGGGAAGGTTCATTAATGTTTAAGAAGTTGGAAAGCAAACACGTGGCAGAGAAGCCAGTGTGGATTTGCAAAATTAAAGTGCCAGCATCTTCAAATAGTGTCAGTTCGGTAAAGGCCATGGAGAAATAATTTCAGAATGGATATAACTTACATATTTCTTTGAAGGTTAGAATAATTCACTGTTAAATCAAAATTTCATAAATTATTAATGTTAATAATTATGATTTTAAGTGAGGGTTATGGCTGTAAATGAAGAGTCATCTGTGGGACCCGTGTTGTAGCATAGGCCGCTTGCCATGCTGGCAGCCCAGGTCGGAATGCATGTTTGAGTCTCAGCTCCTTCACTTTTGATCCAGCTTCCTGCTGATGTGCCTGAGAAGGCAGTTGGGGGATGGTCCAGGAACCTGGGTCCCTGTCACCCACGTGGGAAACCAGCTTGTAGTTCCTGGCTTCTGACTTCGATCTGCCCAGATCCTACTGTTAGGGGCATTTGGGGTGTGTGAACCAGTGAATGGAGGATTGATTGATCTCTCCTTCTCTCTCCTCCACTCCTCCTCATCTCTTTAGTTCTGCCTTTCATATAGATAAATGAATAAACCTTTTTTTAAAAATTCAGTAATTACATTGATTTTACTAGATAATTTGTCAGAGGACATGCTATAAATCCAAAGGAACTAAACACATGGGACTGTTTCTTAGATTATATTTCAGGAGTTATATAGTCTAGTGATTTGACTCTTGGTTTAGTTGGCAACTTAAAAATAAATTTCTTTATGGTCTAGGGTTGTGGTACAGCATCTTAGGCTACTACTTACAATGCCTGCATCCCATATGAGTCCTGGCTGCTCCACTTTCAATTCTTGCTGCCTGCTAATGTGCCTGGGAAAGTAGCGGAAGATGCCCCAGGTACTGGGGCTCCTGCCATCCATGTGGGAGACCTGAGTGGAGTTCCTGGCTCTTGACTTCAGCCTGGATCAGTCTTGGCTGTGATGTCCATTTGAGGAGTGAACCAGCAGATGGAAGATGTCTCTCTCTCACTCTAGCTCTGTCATTTTGCCTTTCAAGTAAATTAGTCTTAAAAAAAAAAAAAAGATTTAAAGTTTGTTAAGGCCCTTTAAATGTGGTCTCATTGTTTTTCCTATTTTCCATATTATTTGTGTTTCTTATAATTTGGTAAGGCAGTTGTCTTTGCATATGGTGTGTTATTATTAGGATATTCTTTTCAGTCTGCTTCCCTAACCTTTAACCAGCCTATTAACAGATGGTCAGATTACTGTCTACTCCATTATTTTGATTAACTTTGTTTAAAAAAAAAAAAAAAAAAAAACTCAGTTTTTTTTTTTTTTTTTTTGGACAGGCAGAGTTAGACAGTGAGAGAGAGAGAAAGGTCTTCCTTCTGTTGGTTCACCTCCCAAATGGCCGCTATGGCCGGCGGCCTGCGCCAATCTAAAGCCAGGAGCCAAGCGCTTCCTTCCTCCTGGTCTTCCCTGCAGATGCAGGGCGCAAGCACTTGGGCCATCCTCCACTGCCTTCCCAAGCCACAACAAAGAGCTGGACTGGAAGAGGAGCAACTGGGACAGAATCTGGCGCCCCAACTGGGACTAGAACCCGGGGTGCTGGCGCCACAGGCTGAGGATTAGCCTAGTGAGCTGCGGCACCGGCCAAAACTCAGTTTCTAACAGTAACTTGAATTTTTACATGACAATATGATTTAGGATTGTACAACTCACCCATTATGACGGTTTGGCTTCTATCTTTTGGGTGGTTTCCATTTACACACATACTAAGAATACCCTCCCTTGCATTTTAAGCTATTAGATGGTCATGTCCTTGTGATACATTAGCTCAATTTTGAATCAAGTCATAACACATTATAAAGCAGATAAGGCAGTTTTTTTCTTTCTTTCTTTCTTTTTCTTTTTTTTTTTTAACTTGAGGACACTTTCATGTATAAAACCATAGGTTTTGGTTTCTAAAAGACCTGAGTTCAAATTGTAGATTTGCCCTGTGTGACTTTGGACAAGTTACTTAACCATCCTAATTTCTGTTCCTAAACCTTTAAATGGAGACTGATGATACGATATTTAACTTGTGGGATTGATGTAAATATTAAATTGGATCATTAATGTAAATGTCTATACACTCTTGCCGGCGCCACGGCTCACTAGGCTAATCCTCCGCCTTGCGGTGCCGGCACACCAGGTTCTAGTCCCGGTCGGGGCGCTGGATTCTGTCCCGGTTGGAGGGCGAACCAACGGCAAAAGGAAGACCTTTCTCTCTGTCTTTCTCTCTTTCACTGTCCACTCTGCCTGTCAAAAAAAAAAAAAAAAAAAAAGTCTATACACTCTATGGAACTTGGGAAATAAAAAATGAGCATACTTGCCAGAGTGTTCATTTTACAAAATTGTCATATAATTGTACATGATCCTAGTTTTCTGATTATATGGGAAGTTATCATAAATGAATTACCTGGGAATAAAGTATCTTTTTTTTTAAAGATTTATTTGTCTGATAGAGTTATAGAGAGGGAGTGAGGGTGGGAGTGAGGGGGAGTTCTTCCATCTGCTAGTTCACTCCCTAGATGGTCGCAATGGCTGGACCCGTGCTGATTTGAAGCCAGGAGCCAAGAGCTTTTTCTGGGTCTCCCATATGGGTACAGGGGACCAAGGACTTGGGCTATCCTCTGCTGCTTTCCCAGGCTGTAGCAGAGAGCTAGATTGGAAGTGGAGTAGCCAGGATTCGAACCGACGTCCCTATGGGATGCCAGTACTGCAGGCAGTGGCTTTACCTACTGTGCCACAGCACTGGCCCCCGGGAATAAAGTATCTTTAGAATGAATGTGGCAGCATCTCTGATGACGCACATTCTCATAAGCTGGCACCTGATTCTCAGCAACTGAAAGTGGTGAGCACAGCAGTAATGGCCATGGCACGTTTACCTAGAACTTAGAGAGAGAGAGCCCTGTAGGAAGGCTTTCTGTTGAAAGTGACGAGTGTAGCTGCACCAGACTATGGAGTGAAGAGCTGTACGCAGTCTCTTCTAGGGGTCACTGGGTCATATGATCATTTGACAGTACTGGAGAGAACACCGTGTAGCCACTGTGATGATATATCCTAGGAATATATCAGAGAAGAACAGACAGTATTTGCCTTCAAGGAACATGTCTTTACAGAGCTGGTAAGGGATACACAGCCAAAGCTAATGCAGAGAGGGTGCATATGGGAGAGCTACTTCATGTAGTCAAAGCTAGGCAAGGGATTAGGAAAGAGACAGAGATGGATGTCAAGATCAGAGAATGCTTCCTGAGGAGGAAGGCACTGTTTAGGCTGAGTGTGTGGTGAGGGTGGAGTATTTAAAGAGTTCAGGTGGTATTTTGAAAGGTTTTACTCTGGGGGTTAAACTTCTTATATCTATGAGTAAGTTTTGGGCACTGGGGCTGGCTCTGTGGCATGGAAAGTTAGCCTCCCATATGGGCACCTGTTTGAGTCCCAGGTGCCCCTGCTAATATGCCTGGGAAAGTAGCATAAGATGGCCCACATCCTTGGGCCCCTATACCCATGTGAGAGACCTGGATGAAGCTCCTAGCTCCTGGCTTTGGATAGGCCCAGTCCTGGCCATTGCAGACATTTGGGGAGTAAACCCATGGATGGAAGATCTTTCTTTGTCTGTCTCTCTCTCTTGGCTTTTCAAATAAATAAAATCTTTTTAAAGGAGAGTTATGAACACATGATTAAATCTATTTCAGCAGTAGAGTGAGAGATCAGATTTATGAAATCTTACTTTCATTGTGTTGGGGATTTTGAGGAGACCCAATTTTGTAATTTAGAAAGAGTCTGGAGGGGCTGGTGCCATGGCACAGTAGGTTAATCCTCCGCCTGTGGTGCCGGCATCCCATTTGGGTGCTGGTTGTAGTCCCGGTTGATCCTCTCTCACTCCAGCTTTCTGTTATGGCCTGGGAAAGCAGTGGAAGGTGACCCAAGTCCTTGGGCCCCTGCACCCATATGGGAGACCAGGAAGAAGCACCTGGCTCCTGGCTTCAGATTGGCGCAGTTCCGGCCATTGCGGCCATTTGGGGAGTGAACCAGCAGATGGAAGACCTTTCTCTCTGTCTCTCCCTCTCACTGTAACTCTACCTCTCAAACAGATAAATAAAAAAATGTTAAAAAAAAAAAAGAGTCTGGAATCTGACTTGGAAGCTGAGAGTGTTCTTACTCATGAAGTATTAGAATATTGCCATTACCATATTGGATTTTTATAATTTTATGCAGTAAATAACTTGTTGATTGAATGGTAGATGAGATTGTTATGGTTCTGGTCCCTGTCCAACTCTAACCTTGACAATTAAGATCTCAGAGTTTATAATGATGAGTGAGCTATATAACAGGTTTGGGGGATGGATGTTGCCACTGCTACTTGGAACATATCCCATATCAGATTGTTGGTTTTGAGTTCTGGCTTCTCTGCTTCCAATCCAGCTTCCTGTTAGTGCACCTGGGAGGCAGTGGATTATGGACCAAGTATTAGGTTTTCTGCCATCCATGTAGGAGACCTGAATGGAGTTGCAGGCTCCTGGCTTTGACCTGGTCCAGCCCTGGCTGTTGCAGGCATATGCGGAGTAAACCAGTGGATTGAAGATCTCTCTCTCTCTCTCTCATTCTTCCTTTCAGATAGATAGATAACTTTTTTTTTCCTAAAGAAATTGGGCTTTGGAAACAGACATTAATAGAGGTTATTAATCATAAACATACATAAATATCTTGACTCTGTTCCACATTAGTTCTGTGACTTAAGGGAAATTAATCTTTTTGTTAAGTGCTTTGAAGACATTCTTGTGAAGTTTAAAAACAACTCTTGTTGAAGTAGAATGGTTCCTCAGGGATGAGGAGCCTGAGACTTAAAGGGGTTACCAGCTTTTTCAAGGCCACTAATCCAGGGATGATGACAATCACTATCCAGACCAAGGTCTTTGTGGGGTAGGTCAGAGAGCAGGAACTAAAATGAGGATCCCAGAAAGTGTATAATACAATGTAATCTGTATGCCCAGAGACTAAAGTAAAACTTTGTTTTTAAAATCAGACAGGATTTTTTACACACAGACACAGACACATACACATTTGTATGGATGCATATGCATATCCTTGTATGTATATATGTCAAGTTTCATGATAATGTTATATATTTTCCAACTTGTTCATTTCTATCTATGTGAATACTTGTATAATATAGTAGATAAGGATGTTACCAGAGGAGAGATAAAACAGTGCTTTGAGAACAAAGAGGAAGGAGAATTAATTTTACACTTGATATGAATGAAAGCTTCCTGGAGTGGTGGCTTTTAAGCTGGCTCCTAAGAGCTGGGGGAGCCTTTTTGGCAGAGACTTTATAACAGTGAGTCATGAAAGAGCCCCAGCCCTGTGGATAGGTGGCCTAGACCTTATCCTGGTTCTGCTGCTTGAGCTCAGATAAGTTACTTCATTCTTCTAAACTATTGTTTCTTCTGTACAGTTGATGTGATTGTACCTTTCACAGAGAGGTTGAGGATCAAATGAAGTACAAGCATACTTGAAGAGGCTTGTGAATTAAAAGAATTAAAGTTTATTTTGGTGCACAAAACCTCTGAAATCCATGCATAATGTTTTCATAATATGCATTTTTATGTACTTTTTGAAGTACTCTTATAGTGCGTTTAAAATATATAGCCAAGGATCTAGTCATTTAAAAAAATTAAGTTATTTTATTATTTATTTCATTCTGTTTGAAAGAGATCTTCCATTAGTTCACTCCCCAGAAGCCTGCAGCATCCAGCCAAGAGCCCCAAGAGCCCCAAACTCCATATGGGTGGCAGGGACCCCCAAGTACCTGAGTAGTCATATACTGGCTCCCAGGGTGTGTATTAACTGGAAGCTGGATCAGATGTGAAGTAGCCTGGACTTGAACCAGGCACCCTGATGTGAAATGCAAACTTCCCAAGCAGCGACTTAACAGATGCTCCACATGTTGATCCCTGGTCATTATTACTATTAGAGGTTGGTGTAGGCTGAGAGCATTTTAGTCCATTCTGTTCTTCTGTTTTAGTAAGTAAATTACTAAGGTGTTTTTTTTTTTTTTTTTTTAAGATTTATTTATTGAAAGAGTTACACAGAGAGAAGGAGAGGCAGAGAGAGGTCTTCCATCTGCTGGTTCACTCTCCAGTTGGCTGCAACAGCCAGAGGTGTGCTGAAATGAAGCCAGGAGCTTCTTCCAGGTCTCCCATTTGAGTGCCGGGGCCCAAAGACTTGGGCTATCTTCTACTGCTTTTCCAGGCCACAGCAGAGAGCTGGATCGGAAGTAGAGCAGCTGGGACATGAACCAGCGCCCATATGGGATGCTTGCACTGCAGGTGGCTGCTTTATCTGCTGCGCCACAGCGCCGGCCCCACTGTGTTTTCATAAGCGAACCTGGTGTTTCTGCTTTCCCATTTATCAGTTACACACTGTGGAAAATTGAGACTTAGTGTTTTTCTTGAATTGCAGAATTGATTGCAGACTAAGAAAACATCAGTCACATGCTTACGCTGTTTATTGCTGTCCCTTGAGTTCAGTACAGTGGTGGACTGGAAGGATAGTCTTCCGTGTTTGCACCTGACTTTGTAGTTTTCAGTTTTCTTTGGCTGCTAGTCAGCTGATACTTACAGCAGCTTTGTGGAGCACAGCACATTAAGTGGGGGGTATTATTTTTTTAAGATTTATTTATTTATTTGAAAGGCAGAGTTACAGAAAGGCAGAGGCAGAGTGAGAGAAAGAGAGGTCTTCCATCTTTTGGTTTACTCTCCAAATGGCTTCCATTGCCAGAGCTGGGCTGATCTGAAGCTAGTAGCTAGGACCCTCCTCTGGGTCTCCCATGTGGGTGCAGGGGCCCAAGCATTTAGGCCATCTTTCACTGCTTTCCCAGGCCATAGCAGAGAGCTGGATTGGAAGTGGAGCAGCCGGGACTTCAACTGGCACCCATATGGGATGCCAGCACTGCAGGTGGCATCTTTACCTGCTATGCCACAGCGCCAGCCCCTAGGTTAGCTTTAATGTTGTTATCCTTATTTGCAGATAGTATCTTTGATAGTGGTGTGAAAGATTTATCATGGCGAAGCCAAAGAGGTCTAGAAGTATTTGATAGGTGAATAACACGTAATAAGTAACTGCATGCACTTTTCGCATCACTACTTGACGATGTTTGTTCTTCACCACCATCTCTCTATTTTTTGGCTCACTATTGCTCAGATAGTTGGCACTTTATAGTCTTACACCTAATAAAGATACTATATTGTAAGTTTGAAGTTTGTTTCCCAGTGGAAATTTCAGACAAGAGGATCCTTTTTACATATGAAAATCATTCTTCGTGAGTACTTATCAATTATTTATGTTAGTTTGGCTCTTGGCTTTGGATTGACCCAGCTCTGGCCATTGCAGCCATTTGGGGAATGAACCAGTGGACAAAAGACTTCTCTCTGTCTCTTCCTCTCTCTGTCTGCAACACTGCCTCTCAAATGAATAAACAAATAAGTCTTAAAATTTTTTTTGGAGCTTGAATGGATACAAAATGTTATTTAATTTTTATTGCATTTTTCTTAGTTACTCTTGATATTAACTTTTCTGCCATATTTACTGATCTTCTGTTTTTCTTCTGTGAAATGCTTGTTCATGGCTTTTATTTTCCTGCTCCTCCACCCCTGTTTTTGGTTGTCTTTTAGATTTCAAGATTACTTACACATTCTATTTTTTGGAAAGATTTATTTATTTATTTGAAAGTCAGAGTTACACAGAGAAGGAGAGGCAGAGAGAGAGAGAGGCCTTCCCTCCGCTGGCTCGCTCTCCAGATGGCTGCAGCTGCGCTGATCCAAAGCCAGGAGCCAGAAGGTTCTTCCGGTTCTCCCATGCGAGTACAGGGGCCCAAGGACTTGAGCCATCTTCTGCTTTCCCAGGCCACAGCAGAGAGCTGGATCGGAAGTGGAGCAGCTGGGACATAAACCAGTGCCCATATGGGATGCTGGCACTGCAGGCAGCAGCTTTACCTGCTATGCCACAGTGCCGGCCCCAACTTATATATTCTTGTTGCTTTTTTTGTTAGATGTGTATATTCCAAATATCTTTTCAGTTTGAGACTTATCTTTTCACTTTGTTCAGAGTGTTTTTTTTTTAATATTAAAAATTATTTATTTGTGAGGCAGGGAGACAGAGCTCCTATTATACTACTGGTTCACTCTCCAGTATCTGTAATGGCTGGGTCTGGGCCAAGGCCAGAACCAGGAGTTGGGAATGCAATCCAGATCTCTAACGTGGGTGGCAGGAACCCAGTTACTTGAGCTATCACCATTGCCTTCCAGGATAACTTTAACCTGGAGTCAGGAACGTAAGCCAGGTATTGATTGCAGGTACTCAGATCAGGACGTGGTTGTCTTAGCCTGTGTCTGAACCACTAAGCAAATGCCTACCCCAGAATATTTTTTGATAACTAAAAGTTCTTCATTTTAATATAGTGATTTATTTTATAGTCACACTTTGGTATCTTTAAGTAATAATTGATCTCTTATCATATTTTTTTCAGTGTCTGTTAACAGTGCAGCTGATTTTTAAAGACCTGAGATTGCAATGTTAGAACAGTAGAGAGATAGTGAGTTTAACAAAGTGAAAGCATGGGGGCTGGTGCTATGGCATAGTAGGCTAGGCTAAGCCTCCGCCCGCGGTGCTAGTATCCCGTATTGGTGCCGGTTCCCATCCCAGCTGTTCCTCTTCTGATCCAGGTTTCTGCTTGTGGCCTAAGTGCTTGGGTCCCTGCACCCACATGGAAGACTTGAAAGAAGCTCCATTGCTCCTGGCTTTGGATCGGCCTAACTCTGGCCATTTGGGGAGTGAACCAGTGGATGGAAGACCTTTCTCTCTCTCTGTCCCTCTCTGTCTGTAATTCAATCTCTCAAATAAATAAAATCTTTTTTTTTTTTTTTTTTAAGGTGAAAGTATGGGACCGATGCTGTGGTATCGTGGATTAGGCCACCGTCTGCAATGTCAGCATCCCATATAGGCGCTGGTTTGTGTCCTGGCTGCTCCACTTCTGATCCAGCTCCCTGCTAATGTACCTAGGAAAGTAGTGGAAGATGGCCCAAGTGCTTGGGCCCCTGTTCCCATGTGGGAGACCCAAATGAACCCCTGGTTCCTGACTTTGGTCAGGCCTAGGCCCTGGCTGTTGTGGCCATTTGGGGAGTGAACCAGAGGATAGAAGACCTTCGTCTCTCACTCTCTGTCTGTTCCTCTCTGTAACTCTTTCAAATAAATAAGTAAATCTTAGAAAAGAAGACAAAACAGAATGGGAAGCATTTTAGAATACACCAGTGCCTATAATTACAAATTACTCATTCTTGACCCCACAATAGAAAATGAGCCTTTGTTGAAAACTATATTCACATTTAAAAAAAAATTATTTATTTGAAAGGTGGAGTTTATAAATATATATGGAGGGGGGATTGAGGAAGGGAGGAAGGGAGAGAGATCAAGAGATCAAGAGAGAGCTCTTCCATTTGCTGGTTAACTCTTAAAGTGGACACAGGATGCAATTACTAGAGCTGGGCTGATCTGAATCCAGGAGCCAAGGCCTGCTTTTTGGTCTCCCACATGGGTGCAGGGGCCAAAATACGTGGGCCATTTTCTGCCACTTTCCCAGGGCACATTATCAGGGAGCTGGATCAGAAGTGGAGCAGCTGGGACTCAAACTGGCACCCATGTAGGATACTGGCACTGCACATGGTGGCTTTACCCACTTTCCCACAGCATTGGTCCCTGGATCCACATTGGTGCTTTGAACTCAGGTACCTGCATAGAATTCTTTGCTGTACTAGTATGAATTTTCCTTAAACCCTCATCAGCCTTTATGTTTCTTGAATGATTTCTTCTCTCTCTGAACCTCATTATATATATATTTCACTTTTTTGGGTATAGTAACTATAAGTATGACTTCTTGTAGTCTATTTAGACTAATGTTTAGAGGATATTGCATGAATATATTATTTATATTAGAAACTTTATAGTGTTGAATTTTAGATAGCTGGAATTAAGCTATCAAGCTTAACCTAAAGAACTTTATACAAAAGCATTCTGTTACTTCTTTTATTATTTATTTCTTTGGAAGGCAGAGGGATGGAGACAGACAGAAATCTTCTGTCTGCTGGTTGGTTGACTCTCTAAATGATCACAGTATCTGGAGCTGGGCTGGGGTGATGCCAGAAGCCCCAGGCTCAGTCCAGTCTCCATAGTGGTTGGCAGGGATGCAGGTACTTGAGGCACCACCTGCTGTTTACAGGGTGCCCATTAGCAGGAAGTTGAGATGAAATTGGAGCTGGAACTCAAACCCATGTACTCTGTTATGGGATGTGGGCATCCCAAGCAGCCTCTTAACTCATGCACCATTTTAACACAAGCAGCAAATGCCCATCTCATAATAAGACATTTCTAATAATGAATTTTATACTCTGATCTTTTGTAGAAATGCTTCACTTAAATGCTGTTCTGCTGTTCATTCAGCTTATGTATGGGAGATATTCATACCTTTTGTTGCTTCTCTGTATGTATTCTATTCTCTAAGAAATTTGAAATCTGGACAATTTGTGTCCTTATGTAAACCCCTCCAAACCTGTGCTGTTTAACCTCCATTATGTGTTGTTTTTGCTGTCCAAAAAACAGCCCGATAACTTTTTTTTCTTAAATAAAGATTTGTTTGTTTATTTTGAAAGAGTACAGAGTTATAGAGAGTGGGGGAGAAACAGAGTGATCTTCTATCCACTGGTTCACTCCCCAGATGGCTGCAATGGCCAGTGCTAGGCCAGGTCAACACGAAGAGCGAAGAGCTTCAACCAGGTCTTCCCCGTGGGTGACGGGCCCAAACAGTAGGGCCATCCTTCACAGCTTTTTCCCAGGCCATTAGCAGGGAGTTGGCTCAGAACTGGAATGGAGGTGGCGGAGGGAGGAGGAGGTGGTGGCACTGTGGTTAAACTGCCATCTGCCGTGCTGGCATCTTATATGGGTGCTGGTTTGAGTCCTGGCTGCTCCACTTCTGATCCAGCTCCCTGCTAATGCACCTGGGAAAGCAGCAGAATATGGCCCAGGACCTTGGGCTCCTGTACCCACGTGGGAGACCCAGAGGAAGCTTCTGGCTCATGGCTTTGGCTTGGCCTAGCCTTGGTCATTGTGCCATTTGAAGACTGAACCAGCAGATGTAAGCTCTCTCTCTGTAACTTTGCCTTTCAAATAAATAAATCTTTTCCTGGCACATATGGGTGCTTATTAAGTATTGGATGGATGGATGAATGAATGGCTGCTTATTCTTACCCTAATGCTCTTTGGGTTATACAATTGTTTTGTACTTAAATTGTGTACCAGCTGAGGTTTTCTACCATAGCAGAAACTAGAATTTCTATTTACTAAGATTTCTCTTTTTAGGTATGTGGGTTCTGAACCAACTTTCTTGCTGTGGTTGTTTGTGAATAACCATACAACTGGACAAACTGTATGAGGTGACTTTTTTTTGGGCCTTGGGCAACAGGCAGCACAAAACTAATCTTGGCAGTCATGGAATGAGGCCCCTAATTGCCTGTGCCATTTGCCTGAAGACAGTTTGCTGAGATGAAGTCCAAGGAGAACATGATCACCTAACCATGCTGAGGAACCAGAATGTGGGAGTTTGGCATAGCTAAGGACCTCAGGACAGGGTGTCGGAGAAGAGGAAGCCATACAGGAGAGGCTCCTGTGTGTTTGTGTGTTTTTGTGAATTCTTGGCTGGCTGTCCACAATGGAGAAAGACTTTGGGAAATATATCAGGTGGCTAGTGGGGGTTGGGAATGGATCGGGATACTAAAGGTGTATGGTTGGGGATGGTGGAGAAATATCAACATAAAAAACTATGTGATAAAGGTGGGACCAGTATACTACATCAGTGAAGTTTTATTAAAACAGCCATTCCCATTCATTAATATAATATTCTTGGTGACTTTTATGGTACAGTGCAAAGTTCAGTAGTTGCCACAGAGTCTGTATGGCCTGAAAGGCTACAGTATTTACCGTTTGACCCTTTTAGAAAAAGTTTGCTGACTCCTGCCCTGGACACTCTTTCCCCTCCCCAAAGAAACCCTGTAACCAAATTCTGGTAAAATCTGCAGAGGAGATAGAACCTGGAGGCTGAGGTTTGAAGGGTGTGGGGAGCATCTTGGACTCTCCGTAGTTCTGCCCAGCAGAAGTATTACTGGGCTTTTTACTTGAAATTAGAATGTTTCTGACAGTATTACTTCCTTGGTTGTGCTTAAGAACATTCATAACAATGAATGACTTTTGTCTGCATCCTCTAATACTTTGAATTTTTTTCTTTACTCCCCTAGATAATTCTGTATTAATTCTGTATCCCCTGAATAATTCTGTATCTCATTTTCATGTTAAAAAAACCTGCAAACTTCTTTGATGTATGTGTGTTTACTAGTTGCATTGTTACTCCTTAAAGGGTAAGGCTAAAGCTAAAGTAGTTTCCTACCTAAAAGAGGGCCAAGTTTACTTTTGTGTCTGAATATTTTACACATGGACATTATTTTTTAAAATATTTGGGGTAGGCATTTGGCCTGGCAGTTAAGGCACAGGTATCCTGCATTGGAGAAGTGGGGTTGGAGCCCTCACTGTGCTCCCAGGAGAAGGATCACTCAGTGAGAGACCTGAATTGAATTCCCAGCTCTGGCTCTAGCTGTTGTAGGCATTTCCAGAGCAAACTAGAAAATGGGAGGTCTCTCTCCCTGTCCTTCAAATAAAAATAAATAAAAATATTTTGAAATTGTAAACTGTGGGGCTGACACTGTGGCATAATAGGTTAAGCTCTTCCTGTGGTGCTGGCATCCCATATGGGTGAGTCCTGCCTGCTTCACTTCCAATATAGCTCCCTGTTAATGGCCTGGGAAAGCAGCGGAAGATGGCCCAAGCGCTTGGGCCATCTGCACCCACATGGAAGACCTGGAAGAAGCTCCTGGCTCCTGGCTTTGGATTGGCTCAGCTCAGGCCATTGTGGCTGTTTGGGGATTGAACCAGTGGGTAGAAGACCTCTCTCTCTTTCTAATTCTACCTCTTGAATAAATAAATAAATCTTTAAAAATTATAAATTATTTGAAATATAGACAAAGGCAAATGTGATAATAACTGTATACTTATGACACATAGTTTTTCCACATCCTGATATTTTGCCAAACTTTTTTTTTCCCAAGAAATAATTCAAACATGTACCACATGTGTATTTCTTGCAATTGCTGTTCTATTTCTTCTTTTCTCAGAGGTAATCCCGCTCCTCAAATTTTTGTCATTATCTTTTTTTACTAAAAAAGTGTATGTATATTTATATGCGTCTTTGAGTATTCAGTAATAGTATGAAATAGTATTAAATATTTTCAAGCTCATATCTAAGATATCACTTTGTACCTGTTTTGGAACAACTCTTTTTAGTCAGAATCGGTTTTTGATTTATTTTTTTTAGACATGACCTGGATAACTCTCACTCATAAACTGCTCAATTTATATTTTCATTTTTCTGTTGATGGACATTTAGGTTTGTAATATTTTGTGAATATAAATGGAGCTGCAGTGAACACTGGTGTGTTGCCCTTCTTACTGGGTTATGTATTACAATTTCTGTAGATGCTGTAACCAAAAGCAGATCCATATCTCTGATTTCATTAGTTGTTTTTTTTTTTAAAGGGACACAACTCACCAGAATCTCTGGGGATTTATTTTTTATTTTATTTTAAAAAATATTTATTTATTTGTAAAGCAGAGTTACAGAGAAGCAGAGAGGGGCGGGGGAGAGGTCTTCCATTCGCTAGTTCACTTCCCAACAGGCCGCAATGGCTGGAGCTGGACCTATCTGAAGCCAGGAGCTTTTCTTCCGGGTCTCCCATGTGGGTGCAGGGGCCCAAGGACTTGGGCTATCTTCTACTGCTTTCCCAGGCCATAGAAGAGAGCTGGATCAGAAGTACAGCAGCTGAGACTCAAACCACTTGCAGGTAGGATGCTGGCCCTGCAGGTTTTACCCGCTACACCACAGCACTGGCCCCCTTCATTAGTTCATACTAAATTGCTCCTGAAGTACTTTTTATCCTTTTACGGTTTTATCTACTTTGGTTTTACATTTAGATACAATGGATTCTCTAAAGCGTTCGTGCCTGAAGAGGATAAGACATGATTATCTAATTTTAGTATTAGTCAGTTGAAAGTTGGTTTAGATCCCCCCACCCCCGCCTTAAAGACGTATTTTCTTTGAAAGGCAGAAAATTACAGAGAGAGGGAGGGAGAGACACAGAGAGGTCTTCTGTCTGCTGTTTCACTCTCAAATGGCTGCAATGGCCTGAGCTGAGCTGAGTAGGAGCCAGGAGCTTACTGGTCTTCCATTCGGGTTCAGGGGCCCAAACACTTGGCATCCTCTGCTGCTTTTCCTGGCACATTAGCAGGGAGTTGGATTGGAATTGGAGCAGCCGAGACTCAAACTGGAGGCCTTATGGGATGTTGGCTTCAGTTGGCAGCTTTACCTATTACACCATAGAGCTGGCCTCTGTTTAGATAAATTTGTCCTGTTTAAAACTTTTCTTATGGAAATGTTGAAATGCGTACAAGCAGACAGACTCTTTTTTATTTTTATTTTTGACAGACAGAGTGGACAGTGAGAGAGAGAGAAAGGTCTTCCTTTGCTGTTGGTTCTTCCTCCAATGGCCACCGCGGCCGGCGTGCTGTGGCCGGCGCACTGCGCTGATCCGATGGCAGGAGCCAGGTACTTCTCCTGGTCTCCCATGGGGTGCAGGGCCCAAGCACTTGGGCCATCCTCCACTGCACTCCCTGGCTACAGCAGAGAGCTGGCCTGGAAGAGGGGCAACCGGGACAGAATCCGGCACCCCGACCGGGACTAGAACCCGGTGTGCCAGTGCCACAAGGCGGAGGATTAGCCTAGTGAGCTGCGGCGCTGGCCTCTTTTTTTTTTTTTTTTAAGATCGTTTATTTATTTAAAAGAGTTACACAGAGAAAGAAGGAGAGGCAGAGAGAGAGCGAGGTCTTCCATCCGCTGGTTCACGCCCCAGTTGACTGCAGTGGCTGGAGCTGCACTGATCTGAAGCCAGGAGCTTCTTCTGGGTCTGCCACGCGGGTGCAGAGCTCCAACACTTGGGCCATCTTCCACTGCTTTCCCAGGCCGCAGCAGAGAGCTGGGTCAGAAATGAAGCAACTGGGACTCGAACTGGTACCCATGTGGGATGCCGGCAATGCAGGCAGTGGCTTTATCTGCTATGTCACAGCGCCAGCCCCAGACAGACTCTAAAAGAACAATCAGGAACCCCCATGTGGCAAGAAATGTTTTATACTGTTCCTCTCATTTCAACTATATTATTTTAAAGAAATTCCTAAATTTTCATATAAATTCATCTGCAAATATTTGAATATGCATCTCTAGAAATTATGAGTATCTCCCCAGAGGAAACCCATACAATACCACTATGATGCTCTAGAAGCAATTAAAAAATAATAGAATACTTAGTGTTCACACTTTTCTAATTCAGTTTTTATTATTATTTAAAGTATGATTGCATTGGCAAAAGTGTACACTTTTAAGGAATAAGTTCAATCTGTTTCATGTGAAATGTGTTTGTAGAGTTCTCATTTAGCATAGAATCAGGTTTAAGCAGATGATCTCTAAAGGTAATCTAGATATAGTCTAATGTTTTTATAAGTGGAGTAATTTTTTTAAATAAACATGTGTATTTGTTTATGGGTTTTCATTTCTCTTCTACTGGTCTTTGTTTCTTTTCTTCTTCTTCTTTTTTTTTTTTTAAAGATTTATTTATCCATTTGAAAGGCAGAGTTACTGACAGGCAGAGAGGCAGAGAGAGAGAAAGAGGTCCTCCATCTGCTGGTTCACTCTCTAGGTGGTTGCAATGGCTGGAGCTGGGCTGATGTGAAGCTAGATGTCTGGCACTTCTTCTGGTCTCCTATGTGGGTGCATGGGCCCAAGGACGTGGGCCATCTACTACTGCTTTCCCAGGCCATAAGCAGAGAGCTGAATCAGAAGAGGAGCAGCCAGGACACGAACTGGTGCCCATATGGGATGCTGGCACTTCAGGCAGTAGCTTTACCCACTGTACCGCAGCGCTGGCCCCAATAAGTGGAGTAATTGATGCTTTGAGAGGTTAAAGTTTGTTCAGACTGCCCAACTCATTAGTAGCAGAGTTTGAACTAGAATGCAGGTCTTCTGACCCCAAATCCATTGCTCTTATGCTAATTACATTGTATGGCCTATTTCATATATATATATATATATAAAATTTTAAATTTAGATTTATTTATTTATTTGAAAGATGGAGTTACAGAGGCGGGGGGGGGGGGTCTTTAATCTGCTGGTTCACTCCCTAGATGGCCACAGTGGCCGAGCTGCGCTGATCTGAAGCCAGGAGCTTCTTTCAGGTCTCCCACATGGGGTGCAGGGGCTCAAGGGCTTGAGCCTTCTTATATTGCTATCCCAGTCCATAGCAGAGAGCTGGATCGGAAGTGGAGCAGCCCAGACATGAAATGGCACCCTTATGGATGCCAGCACTGTAGGCTGTGGCTTTACACGCTATACTACAGCGCCAGTCCCGTTTCATACATTTTTTTGGTCCATTATCTTTGTCAGTTTTAAAAGTCTATCTTTTAAGATTAAATTATTTTCCGTTGGCTTTTTAAATCAGTGGTACTAATCTTGTGATTTATATCCGAGTTCATTTTAAAAGAAGTTTGTGAAAAGCTTGAATTACAATATCAACACTTGAGCCAATGATATTGAAGAGTTCTGAAAAGCAACTCGCCTTTTCTGACCTAGATACACAGTTTCCAACTGTGGTAGATGATGCCAGAAAGAGGAGAATGAGTGTTGGCAAGTGTTTGGATATTAAATTATTATTATTGAAGGATCTAATGTATTTTTTACATTTTAACACTTCTGTATAATATGAAAATATTTCCTGCCTTGAGGGAATTCTTGGTAAACTTATTTTTTGGGGGGTGAGGCGGCCAAATCTATTTATTTTATTGATTTCTGTTTTAAAATTGGTGATTTTTAACATTGTTGCTGTTTATAACTAGAGTGTAGGTTCTGAGGTTGTTTTTGCAAACCTACTTAATTAAGAGAAATTTACGTCTTCATTCTGTCTCTGGATACAGTTCCTTTGCCGTGCTCTGCTCTGCAGAATGGTAACAGAAGGTCTTTTGAGATTCAGAGACAGTTGGAAGCTTGTTTACCAAGGTGCTGATTTACCGTTCAGTGCTAAGTGTGGTGCAGTTAGCACAGGACAGAGAATACTTGAATACTTAACTGTTTCTTGGTATGCTACCACCTTTTCCTTTTGGTCAGAATTGTCAGGAGATCTGTGAATTCCAAAGATAGTCTGATGACCTCTAACAGCCTTTTGGTGAGAAGAAAATGTAGCTACTGAGTCGAGTATATTTCTGCTATTCTATATTTGACCATAGTTTAATGGAATAAATGTCAGGTCAAGCTTTTAAAGATCTCTGTACAAAATTAAATATATACCTCCTCTTGATATACTTGTGGAGACAGTGATCTGAACTGGAAATGCTGTTGACCATAATATTGGGGATGCTCTGTGTGTAGTCTTCGATAAATTAGTAAACATTTTTTATGTTTGTGCTCTCGTATTTCAGAAGACTCTAAAAGAAATTTATGTCATTTCTTCTGTCATTCACTGCTTTTTAGGGCTGTTGTAAATCTTGACTATAGTGTCATAATGTGAAAAATTCATGAGTTTCTCCTTTGTGTTAGGCATTTGTTCTGGGTGTATAAAAACAAAGAGTAAACCAAGTAAAGATATCTTAAGCCAGTGGTAAATCCTGTGGCGAGAAATAGAATAGCTATGCTTTAGTAGGAGATGCTGTGGGAACAATTACTTTTTTATATGGATTGATCAGGGCTGAGCTCATGATAAAGTGACATTTGAGCAGAAGAGAGGGAAGGAGTTAGATGGATGTATTAGTCATACTTTTGTTACACAGCAGAATACACGATGCAAGCTCCTTATGAAGGAAAGAGGTTTATTTTGCCACACTTCTTTGGAGGTTCACAGTCCCCAGGTTGGGCAGGTTCCCTTGGTTTCGTGTGTGGCGGATGGCAGTGTTGGAGCATTTGTGAAGAAGTGATCCCACGGTGAACCAGGAAGCAGAGTGAGAGGGTGACCAAAACTCAGGCTTTTGTAACCAACTCTCTTCTGAGAATTACCTTCCAAAGACACACCCCTAGTGACCCAAGGCTCGGTCCTAAATACCATAACTGGATTAACTTTCCACTCTCCTGGTTCCATTAACTTAAGACTCTGTGGTTTAAGTATCTGCATGAATTCAGGAGCCAAATCATATTTAAGCTAGTGGATATTGAGGATTAACTAGCAGGTGTAAAAGCTCTGAGGTGGTACCCTAGCAAGGATGTCACTGTGGATGGAGCATAATGAGTAAGGTGGGGCCAAGAAGTCATGGGAATCAGAGGATTAGAGCTTGATAGCTGTAATTGTTATGAAGTGTTTATTCAGAGACAAGAAACTATTGGAAGGTTTTGAGCGAAGGAATGATGTGACCTAATTTAGATTTAAAAGGAACACTCAGAACGCTGTTGCCAAGAGTAAACCCCTGGTGGGGAAGCAAGACAGCCAGTTGGAAGGTAGAATGTAATCCAGGTGAGAGATGAAGGTGACCCAGACCAGAGTGGTATTACTGGAGGTGGTTAAGAGTGGTGAGACTTCAGGGACCGGCATTGTCGTGCAGTGGGTTAAGCTGCTGCTTGTGATGTCAGCAGCCCATATGGAGCACTGGTTCAAGTACCAGCTGCTTGGCTCTGGAACCAACTCCCTGATAATGCTCCTGGGAAAGCAGTGGGGAATGGCTCAAGTATTTGAGAGACCAGGATGGAGTTCCATGCTCCTGGGTTTGGCCTGTTGCATCCTTGGCTGTTGCAGCCATTTGGGCAGTAAACCAACAGCTAGAAAATGCCTTTCTTTTTTCCTCTTTCCTTGTCACTCTGCCTTTGAAATAAATGATCTTAAAAAAGAGTAGTAAGATTTTAGATTTAGGATGGAAAGGTGACAGAGTTTGGTGATGGCCCCCATGTGGAATGTGAGAGGGCAAGAGGAATCAAGGATGACTCCCACGTTTATGGCATGAGCAAGTAGAGTAATGAAGTACTTGCTGTCTTCTGAGAGAGGGAAGACTGGGAAGGCAAAGGTTATTTTTTGTTTTGTTTGCTTTTTGCTGGAGGCGGGGTAGGTATCAGGATTTGATTGATAACCAGGTGAATATGTTGATTATGTATGTGAATGTGAGTCTGGAACTTAGGTTGATAGAAATTTGGGAGTCTTCAATGTATAGGTGGTATCTGTATTTTAAAAAATTTTTTTGAGAGGCAGGGAGACATACACTAAGTTCCCAGTTGCTGGTTCACTCCCAGATGGCCACGGCTGGGCCAGGACTCAAGGTGGGAAGCGAGAAGTTGGTCCAGGAATTCCATGTGGGAGCCATCACTTTGGGCTGCATTTGCAGGAAGCTGGAATTGGGAGCCAGGCAGGAATCCAGGTATTCTATGTGGGTTGGGGATGTCTTAACTAGTGTCCTAACCACAAGGCCAGGTGCCCATTCCCTATGTATAGGTGGTTTCTAAAGCCTGCAATTCTGGGGGCATATGTTTGGTGCAGTAGTTAAGATGCCCTCATCTCATATCAGAATGCATGGTTTTACTTCTGGCTCCACTTCTGATCTGTCTACCTACTAATACTCACCATGGAGGTAGCAGATGGTGGCTCAAGTACTTGGGTCCCTGCCACCTGGCTGGGAGACCTGGTTTGAGTTCTGTTTTCCTAGCCTTGGCCTGGCTCAACCCAGGCTGTTGGTTGGTATTTGGGGAGTGAACCAGTGGATGAGAGATTTCTTTCTGTCTCTGTCTCGCTCAATATATAAAATAAATGTGTATTTTCCAAATGCCTCAAACTTGGAGGAGATTGCCAAAAGAGTGAATAAAGTGGAGTCTGAGCCTGAGTCTTGTGGTGTGCCAACATTAAGAGGTTGTGGAGATAAGGAATGTAGATAATGGAGTAATGATGAAGTAGGAGGAGAGCTAAGAGTAGTGTCTTGGATGACAGCCAAGGGAAGTAAAGTGTTTGAACTAGGGGGCGGTCAGCGGTGTCTGCCTGTTGCTGAGAGGTAGACTAACACGGGGATTAAGAATTGTTGTGGGGCCGGCGCTGTGGTGTGTAGGCTAAATGGCGCTGGCATCCCATATGGATGCCGGTTTGTGTCCTGGCTGCTCCTCTTCTGATCCAGCTCTCTGCTAATGTCCTGGGAAAGCAGTGGAGGATGGCCCAAGAGCTTGGGACCCTGTACCCATGTGGGAGACCTGGAAGAAGCTCTTGGCTTCCTGGCTTGGTGCAGTTCAGCTTTGGCTGATGCAGCCATTTGGGGAATGAACCAGCAGATGGAAGACCTTTCTCTGTGTCTTTCCTTCTATCTGTAACTCTACCTCTCAAATAAATAAAATCTTAAGAAAAAGAAATTGTTTGCAGCCTTGAATACCATGGGAGTCCTAGGAAACAATGGTGGGAGCAATTGCAGTGGAACAGTGGGATTTAAGGCTGATTTGAGTGGGTTTAAGAGAATGGAAGAAGAGGAAATCTTGACTAAAGTGTAAACTCAAAGAATTTTGTCCTAA
Source organism: Oryctolagus cuniculus (assembly GCF_964237555.1). Taxonomy (NCBI): domain Eukaryota; kingdom Metazoa; phylum Chordata; class Mammalia; order Lagomorpha; family Leporidae; genus Oryctolagus; species Oryctolagus cuniculus. The sequence goes on along the minus strand of NC_091432.1, from coordinate 227,196,671 downwards.
AAGAGAAGCAGAAAATTGTGCCTGTAGTGAAGCAACAGGTCAAGGAAAGCCTTAACATTTATTTTCTTTCTTTTTTTTTAAGGTGGCTATATTAAAGATGGCAGTGGAGTAATTGGTAGATAAGATCTAGCAGAATGGGGAAAACTGATGATACAGGGGAGAGAAGGAGGAGGAGGATGACTGAATGATATCCTTGAGCAGATAAAAGGAGGTAGAATGGACCAGCGCCACGGATCACTAGGCTAATCCTTCGCCTGCGGCGCTGGCACCCTGGGTTCTAGTCCCGGTTGGGGTGTTGGATTCTGTCCTGGTTGCTTCTCTTCCAGTCCAGCTCTCTGCTGTGGCCCAGGATGGCAGTGGAGGATGGCCCAAGTGTTTGGGCCCTGCACCCGCATGGGAGACCAGGAGAAAGCACCTGGCTCCTGGCTTTGGATCAGTGCAGGGCGCCGGCTGTAGTGGCCATTTGCGGGGGTGAACCAATGGAAAAAGGAAGACCTTTCTCTCTCTCTCTCTCTCTCTCTCTCACTCTCTCACTCTCTCACTCTCTCACTCTCTCACTGTCTAACTCTGCCTATCAAAAAAAAGGTAGAATGTAGTAGGTTTTGAAATCAGGGATTGGTGTTACATAGGAATAGGGATTATTCACTTATAGTAATAGGACAGTAAGGAAGGAAGATTGTATAAGTAAAAATGTAGCAAGATTGGCCTTTTGAATGAAATAGGAAACAGGGTGATCAGTGGAACGTGAGTTGAGAAGAGATAGATGTTAGAAGGGAAGATTGAAATAACCATTAGGAGAGTGAGAAAGTGAATGAACATTATTTAACTCTTTTTAGTGGAGTTCCTATGTGTATTTTAGGTGTGGGAAGTTAATGGACATTGTTGGATATGTAGCATCTCAGGATACCAAGTGCCAGGACTTACCTCCTGGTCATTTTGACAATCTAAAAACTCCACATTTTCAAGCTCTCAAGAGGTGAAGTACTGCCACTTGAAAAATGTTGATTATTGTCACTTTTGTGGTTAACAATGATGAAAAAGACCAGTTAGCACAATTTTGTGTTTAGGACTATTGATAAGGTATAGCCAAGAGGGTTGTATTTAACCAGAATTGGGGTTTTGCCAGGAGAGGACAAGGAATTATCAGTGTGAATGGTAATGTTTTAATAAGATTATTTATTTGAAAGGCACGTTACAGAGGAAAGGGAGGAAGGGAGAGAGGTTGTCCATCTGCTGGTTCACTCCTCAAATAGCTGCAATGACCAGGGCTAGGTTAGGTGAAACCAGGATCCTGTAAGTCCATCCAGGTCTCTCATATGGATGACAGGGGTCCAAGCACTTGGGCCATCTTCCACAGCTTTCCCAGGTACATTAGCAAGGAGCTGGATCGGAAGTGGAGCAGCAGGGATTTGAACTATTGCTTATGTTGGAGATGAGCCTTGCAGGTGATAGCTTTACCTGCTGTGCCACAATGCCAGCCCCTTAAATGCTTTTTAAATTACTTTTTATTCTCTTTTGGTTGTTTTCCCTCTGCTAGACTTAAGCCACAGGGCAGGGATTTTGCCTTTTAAAAACATTTTTATTTTTAATATTCAAAGTGCTCAGGACAGTGCCTACAGTGTGACAGGTTCTCCATGTATACTTGTAGAAATGCATTAAATTGTTGGTTCTTTCACCTGGTAAGTCATCTGGCTGAATGTTGTTCTGTCACATTAAGATGTGTCAGGGATTGGGAAGGACTAGTGACTTTATTTCAATCAGAAGATGAATTGTTAACTTCTTTTTTGATTGGCTCCTTAATAAGATCTTTTCCATTTTGCACACTAATAGTAGATATTCAGAAAGCATTCCAGTTCAACTTAGCTGGCTTCATACAGTGTATTTTAGGTTTGAATTACAGCCAGTACATCATCTTTTTCATTGAAAAAGAACCTTTTGGCCTCTGTCCAGTATTGAAAAACTTCCAACAAGATTGTAGGATATAGCTTTTCCATCATTATAGGTGGTTTTGGTTAGAAGTGAATAGCTGGATTTTTTTATTTGGTCAGAATTTTAAGTTGTTTATTGATATTTAACTTTTAAGTTTTTTTATTTAGTCTTCATATGCCTTATTTCTTTATTTGGGAGGCAGAAAGATATATGTATATATAGACAGGCATAGCTCTGATCTGCTGGTTCACTCCCCAAACACTGCAACGCTGGGATTGGGCCAGGCCTGGAGTTGAAGTCATGAGTCAGGAACTCAGCCCAGATCTCTAATGTGGGTTACAGGAACTGGATTACCTCAGCTATCACTGCTGCTTCACAGGGTCCTCATTAGCAGGAAGTACTCTGATAGGAGACACGGATGCCTTTTTATTTATATATTTCTAAAAAAACAATGGTCAGGAGCCAGGAGCTTCTGCTGGGTTTCCCAAGTGGGTGGCAGGGGCCCAAGTACTTGGGCCATCTTCTGCTGCTTTCCCAGGTGCACTGGTTGGGGGCTGGGCATGAACCATCTGACCATATGGACAAACCTGTGTGGGATGCTGGTGTTGTATGCAGCAGCAGCTTTTCCTGCTATACCACAACGCTGACTCCAATAGACACAGATGTCTTCACTGACTTTTTTTTTTTAAAGATTCATTTATTTATTTGAAAGAGTTGCACAGAGAGAAGGAGAGTCAGAGAGAAAGAGAGGTCTTCCATCTTCTGGTTCATTCCCCAGTTGGCCGCAACAGCCGGAGCTGTGCTGATCTGAAGCCAGGAGCTTCTTCCGGGTCTCACATGCGGGTGCAGGGGCCCAAGCACTTGGACCATCTTTCACTGCTTTCCCACAGCAGAGAGCCGGATCGGAAATGGAGCAGCCAGGACTTGAACTGGTGTCCATATAGGACGTCGGCACTACAGGCGGTGGCCTTACCCACTATTCCACAGTGCCAGCCCCCCTTGACTGACATCTTAACTACTAGACTTAAATACCTACCTCTCATCTGCCTTTCTTATTTTTGTAAGGTTCTGATTACATTCTCCCCCCATCCCCTTTAAAGGTTTCTTTCTTTCTTTATTTGAAAATTAGAGCTATAGAAGAGAGGGAGAGACAGAGATCTTCTATCTGCTGATTTGCTCCTCAAATGGCTTCTGGGACTGAGCCAGTCTGAACTCAGGAGACTGGAACTCCATCCAGGTCTCCCATGTGGGTTGGAGGGGCCCAAGCATTTGGGCCATCTTCTGCTGCTTTCCTAGGAGCATTAACAGGGAGCAGGACAGGAAGTGGAGCAGCCGTAACTCAAAACTGGTGTGGGTACTTCTCATGTGTCGCTGCCTACCACCTCTCCCCCACCCCCATCATGTAGGAACTTTCTGGAAGAAAACACTGAAATTCAGTATTTTTTTTTTTTTTACATTAGTATTGCACAGAAACAACGCCACTGTGCAGAGAAAATTTATTTGCAGAGATGAGGGAGTGTTAAATTTATGTCTATTTGCTTTTACTTTCCTTAGAGTGTTCTGAGTTGATTCATCTTTGCAGCCTGTTACTAACATAGCACCAAGGTACTGAATAGGCAGTTAATATTTTTTATTTGAAAGGCAGAGTTTTAGGGAAGGAGGGAGAAAGGGAGGGAGGGAGGGAGAGAGAGAGACAGAGAGATATCTTCCATCTGCTGGTTCACCCCCCAAATGGCTGCAATGGTCAGAGTTAGGCTGATCGGAAGCCTGGAACTTCTTCTGTGTCTCCCATGTGGGTGCAGGGGCCCAAAGACTTGGACCGTCTTTCGCTGCTTTTCCAGGTGCATTAGCAGGGAGCTGGTTTGGAAGTGGAGCAGCTGGGACTTGAACTGGCACCTGTATGGGATGTTGGCATTAAAGGTGGCAGCTTTACCCACTATACTACAGCGTTGGCCCCATTTTTGTGTTATCTCTTTATAGTTTAGTTTGCTTGTGTGTTACATGGAGACTATAATGAGATTATTGTGAGGATTAAATGAGTTAGTATATTAAAAACTCTTAGAGCAGTGCTAGTGCAAAGTCTGACTTCCATAAATGTTATTTGTTAATTAGCAGGGAAATAGTTTCTGGTTTATAGATAAAGGATAAGGAAACTGAAGGAAATGAAATGACTTTGAGTTACATATAGCTTTCTATTAAATGACAAAGTTATTCTTTTAAAAAAAATTTCAGGGCCAGAATTTTACCCACTAAGTTGACCATTGTTTAAAAGAGACTCTTTAAAACTGTGTTGTTGGGCCAGCGCTGCGGCTCACTAGGCTAATCCTCTGCCTATGGCGCCGGCACACCGGGTTCCAGTCCTGGTCGGGGCGCCGGATTCTGTGCTGGTAGCTCCTCTTCCAGTCCAGCTCTCTGCTGTGGCCTGGGAGTGCAGTGGAGGATGGCCTAAGTCCTTGGGCCCGACACCCACATGGGAGACCAGGAAGAAGCACCTGGCTTCTGGCTTCGGATTGCTGCAGCGCGCTGGCCATAGCAGCCATTAGGAGGATGAACCAACGGAAAAGGAAGACTTTTCTCTCTGTGTGCGTGTGCCTCTCTCTCTCCTACTCTCTCACTCTCACTAACTTTTCCTGTCCAAAAACAAAACAAACAACAACAAACAAACAAACAAAAAAACACCAAAAAGCTGTTGCTTTTTTTTTCCTGATTTGCTTAGAGCATACCAAATATAACTTGACTTTTTTTTTTTTTTTGGATCAGATTGGTACAGTGGGGAAGAAGCTTTAAACTATGATTTAGGAATTAAACCATGCCTTGTCCCTGGTTAATGGTGTGATCTTAATATCTGATTCTGTTTCATTTGTAAACTGAGGGTGGGGCTGGATCAGATGATCACAAAGTTCATTTTTATAGCACTGACCAATTTGATTTTGAATACTGTGCTTGCTTTTATGGCATGAATTATTGCACTACGCTGTCAGACTCTGAAGTTTGCAGAGGTACATGATATATGTGTAGGGTACTGTGTACTAAATGACTGCACAGTATGGTACTTTTAGAAAGATGATGTATGATTTCCACACTACATCAGAAGTTTGTTTGCTTGCAATATACTCTCTTCCTCTTTCTCTCTTTTTTAAAAGTTTATTTTAGTTGAAAGAATTACAGAGAGAGGTAGACACACACACACAGGTCTTCCATCCACTGGTTCAGTTTGCATATGGCTGCAATGGCTGGAGCTGAGCCAGTCGGAAGCCAGGAGCCAGGAGCTTCTTCTCGGTCTCCCACATGGATGCAGGGACCCAAGGACTAAGGCCATTCTCCGCTGCTTCTCCAGGCACATTACCAGGGAGCTGGATCAGAAGTGGAGCAGCTGGAACTTGAACTGGTGCCCATATGGGATGCCGGCACTGTAGGCCTGGGCCTTAAAGCACTGCACAATGCTGACCCTGTGATCTACCTTACTTTATTTTATTTTATTTTATTTTATTTTTTATTTGAAAGAGTTACAGAGAGATGTAGAGACAGAGAGAGAGAAAGAGGTCTTCCATCCACTGGTTCATTCCCCAAATGGCCACAATGGCAGGTCAGAGCTTTAACCTGCACCAGAGTGCCAGCCCCTCTACCTTCTTAATATGATCGCTTTATTGCTTCACGTTTCACAGAGTAAAGCTTATGGACTTTCAGTTGTATATGTGGTAGTCTTTTTTGGCGGCTGGATTCATAGTTAAGTACTAAATGACTGAATGAAGCAGGATCGGGAATGGGAGGTAGCTGAAGATTTTATTAAGTTGTGTAGTAGTTATTGTATAGAAGTTATAATTTTAGTGACAACAATATTTCTGAGATATCTCTTACCATGGGATCATGTTTCAATTTGTGTTTCTTGATTGTCCAAAAGGACACTGAATTGTCGTTTTGGCTAGTTGTACTTATGCATCTTTGCTTCGGTGTGAAATTGTGTAATAGAGTAAGTTGTTGTCACTAGCACCTGCTCAGTTGCATGCTCTTCCTTCTTCCTTCTCAGGCTTCCTTATCTTACTGTGGTGGAGCTTGTGAAGCAGCTGGGGAAGTTGGTTGTGGGACATCCATAGTTGTGCATGTAAGTCACTGATGAATGTCATTTTACTGCAGTCGTGGTTCTTTGTTTCTGTTTGAAGTACTGAGAGTTAAATGTCACATCAGTATGTTCCTGGCCCCCAAAATTCAAAAAGGACTTTATTTTTTTTTTAAAGATTTATTTATTTACTTGAAAGTCAGTGTTACACAGAGAGAGAAGGAGAGGCAGAGAGAGAGAGAGAGAGGTCTTCCATCCTCTGGTTCACTCCCCAGTTGGTTGAAACGGCTGGAGCTGTGCCAATTTGAAGCCAGGAGCTTCTTCTGGGTTTCCCACGCCGGTGCAGGGCCCAAGCACTTGGGGCATCTTCCACTGCTTTCCCAGGCCATAGCAGAGAGCTGGATTGGAAGTGGAGCAGCCAGGACTCGAACTGGCATCCATATGGGATGCCGGCACTGTAGGTGGTGGCTTTACCCACTATGCCACGGCGCTGACCCCCAAAAAAGACTCTAAGAAAGCAGCTGGGGGCAGGTATTGTGGAGTGTTGGGTTAAGCTACAACATTGTCCACATCCCATAACCAAGAGCCTGGTTTAAGTCCTGGATCCTATGCTTCAGATCTCCAGCTCCCTGCTAATGTGCCTGGGAGGCAGCACATGACAGCCCAAGTACTTAAGTTCCTGCCATTCAGTGTGGGAGACCTGGACAGAGTCCTGGCTCCTGGTTTTGGCCTGGCCTACCCCTGACTATTGTGGGTATTTGGGGAGTGAACAAGTAGATAAGCGATCTCTCTGTTACTTTGCTTTTCAAATAGGTACCCCCCACCTTTAAAAAAAAATTAAAGTCAGAGAGAGAGGAGGAGAAAGAGGAGAGGAGAGAGAGAGCATGAGCGCACTCACGAGAGGGTGAGTTGTCCCATCTGCTGGTTCACTCCCCAAATGGCCGCAATGGCCGGGGCTGGACCACTCTGAAGTCAGGAGCTTCTCCTGGGTCTCTCATGTGGGTCTAGGGGTTCGGGCACTTGGGCCATCTTCCACTGCTTTCCTGGGTGCATCAGCAGGGAGCTGGATCAGAATTGGAACAGCTGGGTCTCAAACTGGTGCCCATATGGGATGCTGGTGCTGCAGGCTGTGGCTTTACCCACTATACCACAGTGCCAGCCCCCTTTTTCTCTTTTAAAGAGAAGACTAGTAGTCCAAGAAAGTAGCAAAAGAAAGAACAGCTGATATTAAGAAACTATTACTGACGCTAGTCTTACAGGGATTTCTTTGTTTATAAAGAAAATTTAAACCTAAAGAGATTTCAATGAAGAGAAAGCGATTTTCTTTGTGAATATATATGATATGTGATATAAATGTGATATGTGAGATAACTATATAAAGTATGTCTTCTAGTCTGATATTAGTTTCTGTCCTCATTCCTCCACTTTTATTTAGCATTTGGGTTTATAATATATAATCATCAGAAAAGTTTACTTTTACCCTATCTGGAATCAAATCTCATAAAGATGAAATAAGCGGGTAACGGAATGATGACTGGGCCTCTTGGTAGAAATATAATGTGGGATTCCAGTTGGGGAAATCTAAGAAGTAATGAAGTAAAGATCTATATATTCAGGAATCTGACACAGAAGTGCATATAAGTTGAAGGAGTGTATCTTGGGAGTTAGGAGAGCGGAGACAAACATTCAGAATTTTAGGCCTAAAAGTAATTAAAGAACAAACATGCCAACATAAATTGTCTATCTTAATGGCAAAGCATTATGGCACAGTCAATGTTACCTTTGGTAGTATTGCTGTATTTTTAAATGGTTTGTCGAATTTTCATAGAGGTCTAAGTGATACCAATTTCTAATTGAAAATATGTGGTTAATTATAACATCATTGCTACTACCAGAAGTGGCATTACTGTTTTAGTTGGCTCTTCTTAATAACTAAATCTGTGTCTGCAATTACAGTTATCTCATAGAGGGCAAGTCAGCCAGCAGTCACATTGTGGCTACCAGGAAGGTTACTTTTCTGTCCCATCAGTCAGCTTATTGGGCTCAGGCTTTCAAAATATAGGTTAGCTTTTTGTTGGGAATGAGGTGATTTTCCTCTGTAAAGTTTCTTTTAAACCCGTAACATGGTCATGGGCTTCACACTCCGATTGGAAGCAAATTGTAAATAAACATTTTTGAAAAGTTGTTTTTCCACTTCTTTTATAGGTGTATTCCAGACTTCAGACCTCTTTGCTATATTGACACTGAGCTATCAAGGGACTCAGGCTTATGAGGAGGTACTGTCACACAAAACAGTGTCTAGTGAAGACGACAAGAAAGAGGGGAAAGGATCGGAAGAAAAAGCAAAGATACCATAGAAAACCATGGTAGGTTGTTTATATTTCCTTAATTTAGCTATACATATTCCACTAATTTAAAACTGCAAGTGTTAACATTGAGATTGAGTGAACAGCACTGGTGTTAATTTTTGGCTCTAGTGCATCGGATAAGATAGCACTTTACTATTTAAGCAAAGCAAATGCGTTCAGATTTATTATGAGCCCTTTAAACCACAAGATGGAGCCCCATGAGTCTGCAGTCCATAAATTATTAAAAACAAAGGAAGGAATGCTCATAAGTAATATCTTCAAATACAGTTGGCACTAGGCAAGTGACCTTGAACTCAAAATTAAGCTTTTTTCTCTAGTTTCCTACCTGAAGTTGTTTCCTGTGGAAGTTAAAGACCCTGAACCAATTTTTAATTACTTATATGAATGATGTGGGAGTTTATAAAATGTGTGTTTAGCCCACAAAAGTCACCTATTTTACATGCTTTAAAATAATAGGGTCAAATATTGGTGTATAAGAAGCACTGTGAGTTTTGTGAAGAGTTCAAACTTAAATTTGTGATATTAGATGTAGGCATAACCTCTGAGGTCTAGTGTTTCTTAATTTGAGAGACAGAACTCTTATCTGCTGATTCATTCCCCAAATGCCTGCATTAGCTGAGGCTGGAAGCCAGGAACTTAATCCTGGTGTCCCGTGTAGGTGACAGGGATTTTTTTTTTTTTAAAGATTTATTTATTTTACTTGAAAGTCACAGTTACACACAGAGAGAAGGAAAAACAGAGACGAGACAGAGACAGAGGGAGGGAGAGAGAGGTGTCTTCCATCCCGCTGGTTCACTCCCCAAATGGCCACAATGGCGGGAGCTGAGCTGATCTGGAGCCAGGAGCCAGGAGCTTCTTCCGGGTCTCCCACGTGGGTGCAGGGGCACAAAGACTTGGGCCATCTTCTGCTGCTTTTCCAGGCCATAGCAGAGAGCTGGATGGGAAGTGGACCAGCCGAAACTCAAACCGGCATCCATATGGGATGTCAGCCTTGCAGGCAGCGGCTTTACCCACTACACCACAGTGCTGGCCCCAGATGACAGGGATTTAACTACGTGAGCCATCACCTGGTGCTTCCCACAGTCTGAATTGGGAACTGAAACCAAGGATTGAGTCCTGACATTCTGAGGTGGAATGCCGGCATCCTAATTTCTGTCATAATTACTAGGCCAAATGTGCACTACCTCCCCACACCCTAACATGTTTTTTTTTTTAACTTTAAAAAATTTTATATTTTATTTGAAAGAGACAAACAGACTCAGAAAGAACTTACATCAGCTGGGTCACTGCCCAAATTTCCACACCAGTCAGAGCTGTACCAAGCTGAAGCCAGAAGCCCAGAATTCTACATAAGTGGCAGGGTCCCAAGTTCTTGAGCCATCTGTCAAACCATGGGGTGTGCATTCGCAGGAAGCTGAATCAGAAGCAGAGTAGTCGGGACTTGAACCAGATAATCCAAAATAGGACGAGGGCGTCCCAAACAGTGATAACTGCTGCACCAAACGACTTCCCCACCGCCAGATTTTCATTTGCTGAAAGCACTGAATTTTCCCCTAGTATTTTGGTTCTGTAGAATGATGTGTGAATTTTTTCTCCAAATGAGAAAATATTTTAAAAAGACATAATTAGGTGAAAGAGCACAAAATAATAATTATCAGGATGTTCGGGATATGTTATTTAACTGGCCTGATGGTAGTTATTTAAATGTTACTTGCTTTTTAGAATATTTGTGCCTAGGATTGTAGTATAGTCATCTTATTCTTAACAAAAATTCTAATATTTGAGATCTTGATGGTGGGAAAAATGTTGTTATTTTAATTTTATAGTAAAATGTGAAAAAACCACAGTGAACTGAGTTTCCTTAAATGTGAATTATTTGCCTTTTCAGCTCTTCTGTTACTGCCTTGGTATTCTTATATTTTAAAAGAAATGTTTAGGGGCCGTTGTGTGGCATAATGGACTGCATCACCTGTATCCCATACGGGTACCTGTTTGAGTCCTGGCTGCTCCACTTCCAGTCCTGTTCCATGCTAGTGGTCCTGGGAAGGCAGCGGAGGATGGCCCAAGTCCTTGGGCCCTTGCCATCTACTTGTGAGACCAGGATGGAATTCCTGGCTTCTGGCTTCAGCTTAGTCCAGCCCTGGCTGTGGGCAGTTATTTTGGGAGCAAACCAGTTGATTGAAGGTCTCTCTCTTTCTGTCCCCTCAGCCTTCCACCCTCATGTTCTCTGTGTAACTCTGCCTTTCAAACATACATATATATATGTATATGTATATGTATATGTATATATATATATATTAAATAAGAAATGGTGGGAGCTGGCGCTGAGGCGCAGCGGGTTAAAGCCCCAGCCTTCAGTGCCGGCATCCCATATGGGTGCTGGTTTGAGTCCCGGCTGCTCCACTTCAGATCCAGCTCTCTGCTATGGCTTGGGAAAGCAGTAGAAGATGGCCTGAGTTCTTGGGTCCCTGCACCCACGTGGAAGACCTGGAGGAAGCTCCTGGCTCCTGGTTTCGGATCAACTTAGCTCTGGCCATTGTAGTCGGAATGAAGACCTCTCTCTTTCTCTCTGGCTCTGCCTCTCTCTGTAACTCTGTCTTTCAAATATATAAATTTTTTTTTTTAACTCATTTGACAGGTAGAGTTAGTGAGAGAAAGAGACAGAGAGAAAGGTCTTCCTTCTGTTGGTTCACCCCCCAAATGGCTGCTACGGCCGGCGCTGCGCTGATCCAAAGCCAGGAGCCAGGTGCTTCTTCCTGGTCTCCCATGCAGGTGCACGGGCCCAAGGACCTGGGCCATCCTCCACTGCCCTCCCAGGCCATAGCAAAGAGCTGGACTGGAAGAGGAGCAGCTGGGACTAGAACCCGGTGCCCATATGGGATGCTGGCGCCACAGGTGGAGGATTAGCAAAGTGAGCCACAGTGTTGTCCCCCAAATATATAAAATATTTTAAAAGAAATATAAGAAATGAGGGGGCCAGCGTGTGGCATAGTGTGTAAAGCTGCTGTCTGCGATGATAGCACCCATGCTGGTTTGAGTCCTGGCTGCTCTGCTTCCAACTCTGGTTCCTGCTAATGGCCTGGGGAAAGTAACAGAAGATGGCTCAAGTACCTGGGCACCTGCCACCCACGTGGGAGTTCCGGAAGAAGTTCCTGTTTCCTGGCCTCTGCCTTATCCAGTTCCAGTTGTTGCGACCATATGGGCAGTGAACCAGCAGATAAATCTTTTTTTTTTTTTCTTTTTAAAGATTTATTTATTTGAGAGCCAGAGTTACAGACACTGCTCTTTCCCAGGCCATAAACAGAGAGCTGGATCAGAAGAGGAGCAGCCAGAACGGACACAAACTGGTGCCCATATGGGATGCTGGTGCTGCAGATGGAGGCTTAACTATGCCACAGTGCTGGCCCCCAAGCAGATAAATACATATACATATATTATTTTTTAAAAGATTTATTTATTTGAAAGAGTTACACACACAGAGAGAGAGAGAGAGAGAGAGATATTCCATCTCTGGTTCACTCCTCAAATGGCCTCAATGGCCGAGCTGTGCCAATCCGAAGCCAGGAGCCAAGAGCTTCCTCCAGGTCTCCCATGCGGGTGGAGTGGCCCAAGGACTTGGGCCATCATCCACTGCTTTCCCAGGCCACAGCAGAGAGCTGAGTCGGAAGTAGAGCAGCTGGGACTCGAACCAGCACCCATATAGGATGTCGGCACTGCAGGCAGCAGCTTTACCTGCTATGCTATAGTGTTGCCCCCGAAAACATTTATATATATTTGTCATAGTTGATAAAAATTTCTTTCCAGGCTCTTGGCTTTGACCTGGGCCAGCCCTGGTTGTTATGGGCATTTGGGAGTAAACAAGCAGCTGGAATATGTTTGTCTTTCTGTTGCTTTGCCTTTCAAGTGAACTAAAGTAAATATTAAGAAAATAGGATAACTTTTCAGTTACAGTTTGCTTAGAAGGGTCAGTAACACCTTAATGTTAATTTACTAGTTTCTAAATGAATATGATTTTTAAAATGTTGATATTCTGCAAGACAAAAACAAAAGAGGCAAAGACTGTTAAAAAATTGTTAATGTTTTATTTTATGGTTGTAATTTCAAAATACTTAGCATCTTTTTAGCACATAATTTCAGGTACATGAAGACACTATAGCTACTCTTTAAATGGAGTACTTAAGTTTTATGTAAAACTCATTAAGTTATCCTTGTTCATTTTGCTGTGGTACAAGCCTTCATGACATTTTGTGAATTTGGAAATATTCATAAGGTTTTAGATGTGTGACTCATGAGTGTGAATGATCTACTCTTAAATTTTCATGAAACTCATCCTATTTCTGGGTATTAGTCTGCTCTACTGATTTCTGGGCCAGCGTGTCATTTTAATTATTGCTTTTTAAATTTTTTTGATATTTTGTTTTAGCATAATGGTACCACCCATCCATCTTTGTACTGTATTTCTTTTTTTTTCTAAAGATTTATTTTTTATTCATTTGAAAGGCAGACTTAGGAGAGAGAGGGGAGGGAGAGAGGGAGAGAGAGAGAGAGCGAGCGAGCAAGCGAGTGAGCTTCCATCTGCTGGCTTACTCCCCAAATGGCTGCAACTGCTGGGGCTGGACCAGTCTGAAGCCAGGAGCCAGGAGTTTTTTCTGTGTCTCCCATATGGGTGCAAGAGCCCAAGCATTTAGGCCATCTTCCTCTGCTTTCCCAGGTACATTAGCAGGCAGCCAGATTGGAAGTGGAGCAGCAGGGTCTTGAACTGGTGTGCATATGGGATGCTGGCCCTGTACTGTATTTTTTGATAGTAATTTTTTTCTCCCCATGTGTGCTTTAAAATTATTTTTGTTATAGTTTAAGAAAATCAGTCCTGAGGTAGTCTTGATTATTTATAAATTAGCATCGGAAGTTGGTTGGTTTGCAGTGTGTGTTTTACGCTATCTAAAATTTGGAATGTCTCTCACGTACTTTAGAAATTAAAGCCTCAGAGCAAAAGTTTGAAATGTCAAGTAATAGGCCACATTCCCATGTTTTCCATAGTTCACATGTAGCTTTTGTATTTTGTGTTATTAAGGTATTATGAAATCTCAGCTTTGTAAGGTGCAAAAGTCTCCCGCAGCTTGAAAATGAATGGCTGCATACTGAATCATCATCATGCGTTTCTAGAGACTCTGAAAACTAGTGTCTGTTTCTTGCAGCTGTTGTGTGATAATGTGACCTTTTTTGAAGTTTTATTCAGAATGTGTAGGCTCAGCTAAAATAGACAGTGTATACATAGGTAACCCTGAGTGTGGCCTAGATGAACCTCACCGAAACATGGTGGATAATTTTATATTTTCTGCTGTTGAGTCCAATAGAATGGGATTTTATCCCCAGTTCCAAGAAAGTGTCACAACATTACTTCACAATGATTTGATAATTAATGCTGTTAGTTGAATTAAAATATTTGTCATCTTACTTTTAAGTTTACTTATTTTATTTGAAAGGCAGAGAGACGGAGAGAGAGAGGAGAGAGAGAGAGAGAGGAGAGAGAAAGAGAAAGAAACAGACATTTATCATCTACTGGTTCACTCTTCAAATGCCCACAACAGTTAGGGCTGGGCCAGGCTGAAGCCAGGAGCTGGGAGTTCAATCCAGGGCTCTCACGTGAGTGGCAGAGACCCAACCACTTGAGCCATCACCTGCTGCCTTCTAGGTGTGCACTGGGAATGGAGCCAGGACTTGAACATAGGTACTATGATACAAGATGCGGGGGTCCTGATCCATATCTTAACCACTGCAAATGTCCATCATTTCTTCCAGGTAATGTTTCTTTTGTTGAAGTAATCATTTTCTGTTTCCTTCTGACAGAGATCTATTCGATCTTTTGCCAATGATGATCGCCATGTTATGGTGAAGCATTCAACAATCTATCCGTCTCCAGAAGAACTTGAAGCGGTTCAGAATATGGTGTCTACTGTTGAATGTGCTCTTAAACATGTCTCAGATTGGCTGGATGAAACAAATAAAGGCACAAAAATAGAGGGTGAAACAGAAGTGAAGAAAGATGAGGCCGTAGAAAACTATTCCAAGTGAGTGTGGAGTGGCCTTTGTGGGGCTTTACTGAAGTGCAGAAAAGCCTGGGGGTCTGCCAGGCAAGGGTTTGTTATATGCTGTTCTTGGGGCTTTCTCTGTGTGTATCTGATTAGAACCAAGAAGGTAAACGTTACGATGAGGTCTGAATAATGACTAGAGCCAGATAAAGAGCATGTCCTTTAAAATCTTTACATTTGAAGGTTATGATATCTCATCTTTTTCCTGTGTTAATTCAGCCTCCTAAATTTTGAGATAAATAGTAGTGTTTTTCATATCTGGAGAAATAATAAAATACCATTTTGTTACACAGTTGGAAGTATTAGAGTAGAAGGAAAAGTGTAGGATAATGTATTTTAAAGGTATTTTTGATTATATTTACCTGTTGTTTTCTAGGATCTAGCACAGTGTATGTGGCACATTTTAATCACTGTGTGTTTGTGGGTGAATGAAGGTTTAGTGGTTGGCAGACCCTTCAGTAGTTACAGTAGAGTGTTCTTAATGCTATAGTAAAAGTAGTGTTAGTGAGATGAAGCTGTCATGTTAACCAGAGTGAGGTCATGAAACTTTTTATGCTATGGTAAGCTTAAAGGTATTATTTGAGAAGTATCACTAGATTGGAGTAAGTGTATAACTTGGCAACAACTTATAAACAGAAGAAAGAGATTACAGAATTTTTTCTCCAGCTTTCCGTTTTAAGTAAATGTGATAAGTAGATAAAGAAAAGTGAGAAAGTAGTGAAAAATTGATTTTCTTCACTGAAAGATAGTGCAGTCTTTCCATTTTCAGATGAAAGTCACTTTTTAGCTAAACAATATAATTTGTTAACTGTAGGTAATTTATACACTATATCTGGTCATAGTCTTGTCATTGGGAAGGTTCTTGGAAATAATTCAGTTATTCAATATATGATGGCCTTAAAAATGCTGTCAAATTTGAAGTTCAAATTAACTAGTAATATTTTTGAGTGACCTGGCCTTGTATCTCAGTTCTTGTATAAGTAAAATAGTCATGTACTCCCTACTTAAATTGTATATTGATACATGTTTATGTTTTTTTAAACATTTTGTTGTGCTTTTTACACACATAGGCACAGACACACACAACATAAGATTTACTATTTTAGCCATTTTACTAAACCTATGGAGTTTGGATCTTTTCTTTTTCTTTTTTTTTTTTTTAAAGATTTATTTATTTATTTGAAAGTCTGTGTTACACATAGAGAGGAGAGGCAGAAAGAGAAAGAGATCTTCCATCCGAGGGTTCACTCCCCAATTGATTGCAATGGCTGGAGCTGCGCCTATCCGAAGCCAGGAGCCAGAAGCTTCTTCTGGGTCTCCCACGTGGGTGCAGGGGCCCAAGGAGTTGGGCCATCTTCTCCTGTTTTCCCAGGCCATAGCAGAGAGCGGGATAGGAAGAGGAGCAGCCAGGATTAGAACTGGCACCCATATGGGATGCTGGCGCTTCAGGTCAGGGCGTTAACCCACTGTGCCACAGCGCCGGCCCCTAGACCTTTTCAATACATTTAATAGTGTTTCTTCTCAGGGCTAGTGTACTTTTTGAAAGCATTCCTATAGATTTTACTTAAATGGATGAGGTAATTGTTTTAAAGGTTTTTAAAGGAAAATATGTTTCACACTTTTGTTTGTTTGTTTTGTTGTTTAAATATAGCTGTATGTGTGGATGCTCTTCGTTGTCTGTGCAAAGTGTTCTTTTGTGGAACAGGACCCACATTCAGCACTTCTTCCCATGTGGTAGAACTCAAGAAATGCAGAATGTTTCTGTTCTTAATTTTTATAGAACTGAGGCAGGTATGGCTTCCAAAAAACAGAGCTGTGTTCTAGGGGTAGACCTATATTGTGATCCTGGAGTGTGCTGAGCACTTCAAAGGGCACAAAGCTGGGTGAGGGCTAGCTTATGATTCTTACGTACCTTCTACTGCCAAGTATGGTTAGTCAGCTCTTACCTATGCTTTTTTAACCTTTGTTTTTTTTTTTTAAAAAACACTGATTCCAAAATCAAATACATTGTTGGAAGTTCTCCAATTTATATTATTAGGAATCTACCTTTAATCTTGTTTCATTTCTA
This sequence comes from Oryctolagus cuniculus, assembly GCF_964237555.1. Taxonomy (NCBI): domain Eukaryota; kingdom Metazoa; phylum Chordata; class Mammalia; order Lagomorpha; family Leporidae; genus Oryctolagus; species Oryctolagus cuniculus. Next base: position 227,180,159 of record NC_091432.1, on the reverse strand, counting down.
CTTTTTAAAAGATTTTATTTGTTTATTTGAAAGGAAGAGTTACAGAGAATCTTCCATCTGCTGGTTCATTCCCCTATGTGTCCTCACCAGCCAACTGGGAAGCTGGGAGCAGGAGCTTCTGAGTCTCCCATGTGGGTGCTGCGGGCCTAAGCATGTAGACCATCCTCACCTGCCTTCCTAGGCACATCAGTAGGGAGTTGGATAGGAAGTGGAACAGCGGCAACATGGACCAGCACCCATACTGGTGTCCCAGGTGGCAGCTTAACCCACTATACCACAATGCCAGCCCCTCTGTCCTTATTTTAAATAATTGTATTTGGATTGCTTGTTCTACAATAATTGTTATATTTACATTGTTTGAATTGGGACTTGGTTTCTCTCTTTAATCATGCTGTCTTCTTCATGTGGCATGATAAGACCAAGTATATAAAAATTATGATTTAGAACTTAATATGTGAGTTGATAATGGGTAGCTAATAATAACTTCCATTTACTGAGTGCCAGTTACGGTAACAAATTATTTTTCATATCTTTTTTTAAAAAGATTTGTTTACTTGAAAGTAAGAGTTAGAGAGAGAGAAGAGGAGACAGATGTTCCATCCGCTGGTTCATTCCGCAGGTGGCTGCAACGACTAGAGCTTGGCTGGTCCAAAGTCAGGACTTCTTCTGGGTCCCCCATGTGGGTGCAGGGACCCATGTACTTGGGCCATATTCCACTGCTTTTCCAGGTCATTATCAGGGTATGGGATTGGAAGTGGAGCAGCTGGGACTTGAAATAGAACCCATATGCGATGCTGACATCCCAGGGGACGGCCTCTCATTTCTTCTTCTTCTTCTTCTTCTTCTTTTTTTTTTTTTTTAAAGATTTATTTATTTTATTTGAAAGGCAGGGTTACAGAAAGGCAGAGAGAGAAAGAAAGGTCTTCCATCCTCTGGTTCACTCTCCAATTGGCTGCAACAGCCAGAGCTGTGCTGATCTGAAGCTGGGAGCAAGGAGCCTCCTCCAGGTCTCCCATGTGGGTGCAGGGGCCCAAGAACTTGGGCCATCTTGCACTGCTTTCCCAGGCCACATCAGAGAGCTGGATTGGAAGTGGAGCAGCCAAGACTCTAACCGACGCCCATTTGGTATACAGGCATGCAGGCGGCGACCTTTCCTGCTAAGCCACAGTGCTGCCCCACCCCCCATCATCTTAAAACAATCCTAGTAGTCAATGTTATCATTATCCCCCTTTCTCCACCCTCATTTTGCTTATGAAATTTCTACTGCTTCAAATTTGCTTAGGAAAAAAGTGATTCAGATGGCCGGCACCGCGGCTCACTAGGTTAATCCTCCGCCTTGCGGCGCCGGCACACCGGGTTCTAGTCCTGGTTGGGGCGCCGGATTCTGTCCCGGTTGCCCCTCTTCCAGGCCAGTTCTCTGCTGTGGCCAGGGAGTGCAGTGGAGGATGGCCCAAGTCCTTGGGTCCTGCACCCCATGGGAGACCAGGATAAGTACCTGGCTCCTGCCATTGGATCAGGGTTGTGCGGCGGCCATTGGAGGGTGAACCAACGGCAAAGGAAGACCTTTCTCTCTGTCTCTCTCTCTCTCTCTCTCTCTCTCTCTCTCTCACTATCCACTCTGCCCGTCCAAAAAAAAAAAACAATGAAGAAGATGTTACTGAGGTAGTTTATGTGAGAGGCTATAAGAGCCTGAAGAAACAAGTTACAAGGCAGTGATTTGAGAGTGATAATGGAAGATAAATGTGTAAACCATTATTAAGATTTGGGAAAATGAGAGGATACAAAGACAAGGACAGAGGAAGAAAGAATATGAGATGACTGCTACTCTGTATACCAAACAGTTGGTTGCATTTGGATCACTTGCTTTAAAATGTTTTTTTTTTTTATTTTTGTATAATTTATATCATTTTCTATTGATCAAATGTTTATCAAATCTCTATGGTATGCCAGGCATTGAGTCAGGGGCTGTATTATTTGTAACTTCCTGTTTAGTTTCCACTGCCAGAGTTTGTCTTCCTTCTCCATTTTATTCTCAACTCCACTGCCTTTTGCCCAACTTTGCTGATTCTTTTCCTCCAGCTAAAATGACCTGTTCTCCCAGACTGCTTGAGTCAAACTTGTAGATTGCCTTGCTTGACCTCATTTTGACCTCTCCCTTTCTGAATTTGGGAATCAACCATATATTGTAAGGAACTTGAGTGTTGTGATTAAACCAGCTTGGGTTTAAATTCAGGCTTTGTTGTGCTACTCTGTGAACTTGAATAGCTAACTTTTCTGAGGTTCACATTGCTATATGCAGCCTGCAGTTTGTTCTCAGAGGTTGCTTTCTCCTCCTCTTCTAGGTAGGATACTTAATCTTTACTGCCCCTGTTACTAGGACTTAGGGAAGAAGGATCTCCTTTGTGTGTTTTTAGTGACTGCAAAGCTTAGTTGTTATTTTCACCTATGATTAAGAAAAAGGAGCCAGTCAGAAGCTTTTAGAGCTAAAATCAAGGACAGATGAATATTTTTCTTAGGTACTGCTCATAACTTGATGATCTTTGAGTGCTTGCTTTTTAACTACTTCTGGATTTGGAATATACACGCTGACAGGTTATATTTAGTCCGTTCTTTCCTTCCTCATCTCTTATTACATTTTGATTCCCCCTTCAACTTTTGTGAATTCCTAAAATGATACAGCTGAGAGGTACCTTAGCTCATCCAGCTGAACATTCTTTATAGTTGTGGGTGCCAGGCAAGCAGGCACCACCAGGGGCAGTACCTGGGTTTTTAGATTTCTACATTGATGCTTTCTCTGTATATCAAGTCGTTCATATTTGTTTTAGATTCTTATTTACCACTAAAAAATAATAGAAGGAAGTTTGAAAAAAACAATTTGAAAAATTGTTTAAGGAGGTGCTGGTATTTTGGGGTTTTGTTAAGTAATATCAGATGTAGTAGGGAATTAGAAAACTGTAGTCTGAAATATGTTCCCTCTTGAGTCCTTGGGAGACAGTAGATACCTTATGAACTATAAGTCTTAGACTTAATTCTGTGGATTTGAACGTCTGGATTTACTAATTCCTTCTCAATTCATGTGGATATCCAGGAAACCAGGTGATGAATAAGTTATACTTTGGGGAACAGGTTGTAAAAGTAATCATACAGACTTTTATTTTTAGGGATCAAGGTGGTCGGACATTGTGTGGTGTAATGAGGATTGGCTTGGTCGCAAAGGGCTTGCTGATTAAAGATGATATGGACTTGGAGCTGGTTTTAATGTGCAAAGACAAACCCACAGAGACCCTGTTAAACACAGTCAAAGAGAATCTTCCTATTCAGATTCAGGTAAGTACAGTGTAACTGGCCCTCTAGGAGAATTTGTAAAAAGGTGAAAATGGTAGTGACATTGATGAGTTTATTAACAAGAATTGGCGGTAGTAAAGGAATACCTGTACCCTGGGTCATTTAAAGCAAATTTGTGGTGGTGGGTAGTATTCAGGATATATTTATCAAATAAGATGGCTATTAAGGTACGGTCTTAAATTTTTCAGGTGTATCTAATTGAGAGTCTTCATTTTCCAGATTAGGTCTCTCAGCATTATAAAATTCTTGGAAGGGTTGTTGTCATGTGGAAAACAAAGATTGGAATGAGCCTTGATAACTTTTATAGATGATTACTTTTAAAATTGAAGACTCTTAAGGAAAAATCAGTATCCTGGTTTTCAAACCATTTTCACATTGGATGTTTTTGGAAAATTTCAGTGTTGAATGCTCTCTGGAGGTGCTACTAAAGGCTTTTCATGGCTTGAGGCAATCAATCTGGGACTCTGATCCTAGGGAGACCTGCCCTGCCAGCTCTCCCAAGGGTCAGTTCTAGAATCATCTTTTAGTTTCAGATATGTATAATCTGTATCTAATTAGATTACAGCTTTTTAAATGATTTCCCATCAGTTTGTGCTCTTATCAGTGTCACTGAAATAGATGTCAGCGTCTAGGTTGAAACTTTAGGTGTTGAATGCCCCTTTGTTGCTTTTTGGCTTCTTTTCTTTGTCTTTCTTCTAAAAGCAGTTTTCAAGTGGTAAAAATTCTAAATTTGTTTTTATCAGTTTGTTACTGGGTCACATTCTTTAATATCCACCAACTGACCTTTAAAGTCATTACTTTTTTTTTTTTAATCTTTTGACATATTTGTATTATGTTTTGAGACATTGTTATATGTTAATTTTTGGGCATTGTTTTATATTACCTATCCGTCTTAAAAAAATTTTTTTTTGGGGTCAGGCAGAATTAGAGAGAGAGAGAGACAGAGAGAAAGGTCTTCCTTACATTGGTTCACCCCCCAAATGGCTGCCACGGCCGGTGTGCTGCGCCAATCCGAAGCCAGGAGCCAGGTACTTATCCTGGTCTCCCATGGGGTGCAGGACCCAAGGACTTGGGCCATCCTCCACTGCACTCCCTGGCCACAGCAGAGAGTTGGCCTGGAAGAGGGGCAACCAGGACAGAATCCGACGCCCCGACCGGGACTAGAACCCCGGGTGCCGGTGTCTCAGGCGGAGGATTAGCCTAGTGAGCCATGGCACCGGCCAATCTGTCTTAAATCTTAACCTACGGTTTTCTAAGTTACAGGGCATATTTGGCTTTCCTCTTTCAGTTTTGATGGGGAAATATTTTACAACGTTTTCTAGAGTTAAATTTGTTTCCTTTCTGAATCCTTTTGTGATCATTCAGGGGAACAGGAGTGGTAAATAACATGGATTTTATAAAGTTTTGTGAAATGGGAAGTTCAATAATGGGTTTTTGGCTAACTAAACTTTTTATTTTAAGAATACTGATGGCCAACGTAGTGGCACAGCAGTTTAAGCCACAGCTTGCAATACCGGCATCCCTTCTCTGCTAATGTGCCAAGGAAGGCAGTGGAAGATGACTCAAGTACTTCAGTCCCTGCCCCCCATGTGAGAAATCAGGATGGGGTTCCTGGCCTAGGTCACACTTGACTGTTGTGGACATTTGAGGAGTGAACCACCTCTCTTCCACTTCTTTCCCTCCCTATATTCTTCCCCTCTCCTTCCACTACTGTCCTCCCTCTCCTTATAATAAATCTTTTAAAATATTAATAAAATTCCCCTTGTTCCCATTATTTTTATATTGTTTTAGATTGTAATATGTATTTCTGCTTTTTGTTTGACAGATATTGTTTCTCTTGAGTGCATAATAAAGTAATAATCCTAGGATTGAGCATATTAGAGGCTTTTTTTTCTTTAAAGACTTATTTATTTATTTGAAAGGCAAATTAGAGGGAGAGAAGGAGAGACAGAGTGAGATCTTTCATCCTCTTGTTTGATTCCCCAGATGGCCTCAGCGGTTGGGGCTGGGCCAGGCTGAAGCCAGGAGCCAGGAGCTTCATCCATGTCTCCTGCGCGGGTGCAGGGGCCCAGGCATTTGGGCTGTCTTCCACTGCTTTCCCAGGCACTCTAACAGGGAGCTGGATTGGATGGGATGCCAGCATTGGGGGTGGCGACTTAACCTACTGCACGACAATGCTGGCCCCTATTTAAGAGGCTTTCTGTTCCCCTACTAGAGGCTTTGTGTTAACTCTCTCACACTTGCTGCTCCTTTTAATGAGTCTTGTTTCTTATGACACTAGACATATTCCCTATCTACAGGTGTGTCAGGTGTTGAAAAGAGGTTAAGCAATACTGTTATAGTAATTCAGAGTTCTTATTCTAAAAATCTATCACATCTCTCCAGTTTTGAAGATAGAGAATATTGGGCCAAGCTTCAGTCTGCATTAATAGAGCTTTCTCTGTGCATATCACGTTTCTGTGAACTCTATTGTTCTTCTGAGTGTGACAACTTTTATTGTGGGCATCACAGCTTTAAAGTTTCTTTTAATTAATTTATTTGAAAGAGTAACCAAGAGAGGGGGAGAAAGAGAGAGATCTTCCATCTGCTGATTCACTCCCCAAATGGCCACAGCTGTCAAAGCTGGGCCACACTGAAGCCAGGAATCAGGAACTTCATCTGGGTCTCCCACATAGTAGGCAGGGGCCCAAGCACGTGGGCCATATTCCATTGCTTTTCTCAGGTCCGTTAGGAGGGAGCTGGATCAGAAGTGAAGCAGCCTGGACTGGTGCCTGTATGGGATGCCAGTGTTGCAAGCAGTGGCTTTATGAGCTGTGCTCCAACTCTGGCCCCAGAATGCTTTTGTTGAGTTAGCAAGTGTTCATGGGAGCAACATAGGAGAAAGCCGGGCTGTGTAGACCATCTCAAATTTGAGGCGATTGAGACTTTTTAGGCTAGAGAAGGCTAAAAAAGAAAAACTATGTTGTTAAAAAGACTGTCTTAGGAAAAATAGGAGATCTGAATTGTTAAGGTCACTGGTGGAAATTATGAGAACTCTAGTTTAACATAGCAAATGGAATTTTCTAAGAGTGAATCTGTATGTGGGTAGAGGTACATTTCCCTGTAAAATTTGATTGAAAACTATATGTTAATCTCGCATTATAGATGTGTACTCATATATAAGGGGGTTTTCAAAAAGTTCATGGAAAATGCATATTATAAAAGACTATGCTTGGCTTTCAAAATTTTTTTGCACCAAAATAAATACATATTATTTAAAATATTTATTTATTTATTTGAAAGACCACATGATTAAAAAAAAAAAAAAGGTGGGCAGAGAGCTCTAGTGCGCTTCCATCTACCAACTCACTCCTCAGATGGCTGTAACAGCCAGGGCTGGACCGAGCTGAAACCAGGAGCCTGGAATGCCATCCTGGTCTTCCACATTGGTGGCAGGGTCCTAGGTGCATTGGCAGTGAGCTGAATCAGAAGCTGAATGACATGTATAGGTACTCCTATATATGAGATGCTAGTGTCACAAGTTGTGGTTTAACCTGCTGTGCCACAGTGCTGGCCCCACAAACTTTTATTTTTTTTAAAGATGTATTTATTTGAAAGTCAGGTTACATAAAGGGAGAGAGGGAGAGGGAGGAGAAAGGGGAAGAAAGAGAGAGAGAGGGAGGGAGGGAGGGAGGGAGGGAGGAGAGATCTTCTATCTGCTAGTTCACTCTCCAGATGGCCACAATGGCCGGGGCTGGACCAGGCAGAAGCCAAGGCCCCGGAGCTTCATCTGAGTCTCCCATGTGGGTGCAGGGTCCCAGACACTTGGTTCATCCTCAGCTGTGTTTCCCAGACCCTTAGCAGGAAGCTGGATTGGGAGTGAAACAGCTGGGACACAAACAATTTGCCACAATGCCAGCTCCACAAACATCTTTTAACGCAGTTTTCCCTGACCTTTTTGAAGTACCTGCATACACACAAGCACATAGGTATTACTATGACTTAATAATTTTTTTAGTAAATAAAGTGTGGCTTTCCCATTCAACCCCTTTCCCCATTTTCATGGTGTATGTGTGGGAAACCAGTATGATCTTATTTTCTTATGTGTTAGAAAGCTTATTCCTCAGGGTGAGCATTTAGCTTAATAGTTAAGAACCCAGTTAAGATATCCACATCCCATATCAGAGCGTTTGGATTCAATACCCAGCTCTGGTCATCCAGACCCTGGGAAGCAGCAGGTGACAGCTCCCACATGGGAGACCTGGATTGGGTTCTCAGTTTTTGGGCTTTGTCCTAGCCCCGCCCCTGCCATTGCAAGCATTTTGGGAGTAAAACAAATGGATGGGCGCTCACTCTCTGTCTCTCAAATAAGTAAAAAGAGTGAGAAGACAATTTGGGGGAGCATTTGCCATAGCAAAACTTTTCAGTTTTCTAAGTTCCATTCCTTTGTCCTCTGTTTTTCTAGGGTGACCTTGGAGCTTCTTTGAGCAAAGGAGGAACATGACCAAAAGCAGAAATCACTTAAAATTAGTCTAGTCCAAAATTCATACCATAAGCTTATTCCTTTAAGTGTATCTTAGGGTGATCTGCATACATAATTGAAAATTTTAGTTGGGTTCCTTGTCTAGGACACATCTTTAATTATTTTTTAGTGGCAAAATGAATGTGAGCAGTTTTGTGTTTCATGGTTCTTTATATTTAGGTTCTGGTTTTACGATCCACTCCTTGATCTTCTGCTTCCTTGAGTTTGTTCCTGTGTTCTAAATGAGGATGAGCTTTTATTTCCTCCTTTTGGGGGCATGTTTAATGGTAAAATACTATTCTTACGTAGATTGCTTTGAGTTCTTCCATATGCACCAATGAGCCAGAGACCTAGTAATGTCTCCATTTACCCTGACTGTTTTATAGTGGTACTAAATTTCATCACCAAGAAAGGCCCTGTATAACTTACTATTAAATCATCTAGTGTATAGTAATATATTGGGCATAACTTATTATGTGATTATAATTGGGTGATTATTTTGTGAAAGGCCCCTAATTGTATATTTATAGTTTTATGTTAAGAGAAGCAATGTAGATTTCTTTGTGGATGTCAGATGATTTGTCCCCTAATGGTAGATCTCACTGGAATGATCTAAGACCTGCTGTAGCAGAAAGGAAGACACTACTTTTTACATTTTTTGGCCTTGTGAGTCATTGTTTGCAGATATTTCTTTTCATTCAGGTATACTCAATTCTCTTTAAAAACCTACATAGTCTTATTATAAGTCAAAAATTCCTGGCAGGTAGGAGTTCCTATTTAGGCTGTTCTGTCAAAAAACCGTTGTTTTAGAAAGCATTCTCAGCCATTTATTATTTCACACAGTAGTCCTCTAATAATTTCAGAGACAATAATTAACTCTTTATCACAAAATGCTGCTGCTGCAATTTGTTTTCAAATATTAAAAAGAATAGCTTCAAATATTGCTTGGTAACTGGTTGGGTGGGTGGGTGTCATGGGGTTACTTTTTGAGGGATAATGAGAGAGGGTTTACTTGTAACTTGGGAGGAGAGAAGCATTACCCCTCATGAAGGACTTGCTATGGGGTTTATTTTACTCTTTCAGCAGAGTAGTGCAAATAGTTATTACCATTTGAGAATTTAGTGCAAGCATTTGTTTTTTGAAATTTCAATCTAATTGTGTGTTTTTGACATCTTGGTGACTTTTAGAAGCTCACAGAAGAGAAATACCAAGTGGAGCAATGTGTAAATGAGGCCTCTATTATAATTCGGAACACAAAAGAGCCCACACTAACTTTGAAGGTGATACTTACTTCCCCCCTCATTAGGGATGAATGGGAGAAGAAGGATGGAGGTATGCTTGTGTGTGTGTATATAAATAAGTGTATATATATATATATGTGTATGTGTATATATACATACGTTTTTGTGTATGTTTTGATTATAGAATAGCTCTCTTGAATGCTATGTTAATTATGCTTTTTGGATTCAGGAAATAACAGTCTTTCATTTGTTTTATGCAACCCATAGTATTTTGAATGACTTTTCTGTCTGTATAATTGCTGTATTTTGGAAAAACATACAAGTTCAAAATATAAAATATATTTATTAAAAAAAACTTGTGCTTATTGTGTTGGTCCTAACTAATTTTTATACCATTTTGTTGTGGTGGTTTTTTTGGTCTAGTTTTGCATTAAGTTATTGGTATCAGCCAATCTATTTGTATTTTGGCTTAATGGTCAGATTTCAGTATCAAATGTGGTCCAATACAGAATTGTTTTCAAAGTCACTCAGTAATTGTTTAAAAATTATTCACTTGTATGTTGCTCTTACCTTCTAATAGTGTATATGCTTGTGAGATTTATGTTTTAATTAATTGCCCATGTATGGATTAGTTTTATACTGTAAGGAATATAATTAGATTTTTGTTCTTTAATAAATAATCTCTAGTAGGATTTTTTTTTCCTGAGAAGTTTACGACCCTGTTATAGTTTGAAGTTGATATGTATAAGAATGAGGATCATACTTTAAGCTTTCTTCTGGGGTTAAGGAGAATTGTTGTATGTCAATCTCATCCTTATATAATAGAAATTTATTGATTTACTGGTAGTTTTGTTGTCATGTTTTGTTTATCAGGTTTTTTTTATCCTGTGAGATTAGCTTGTTTCTGCCTCTCAGTCCTGTCCCTATAAACTTGCCATTTCTCCTGTATCACACCTGTGACCAGCTGGCCACTCTCTTAACTGCTTAGAGGCAGTACAGCCTATCTGGCCAATAGGGATTCCTTGATGTTATTTTTCATCACTAGGCTTTCAGTAAACATTGCGTACTGTTCTTACTGAAATACGAATGTGGTAAGAAATATTGGTCAGCTTATTTTTCAGGTTAGTGATAAGGGTAGAAAATGGCATGTTTGTCAGTGAAATTAGCATTTTGATTTTAAGCAGACATAACTCAGGGTATCACTTAAAGTAAAAATGACAGACTCTTAAGAAGACCTTTTTTGGTATAACTAAAATTGGCTATCCCATGTCCAGCACATATAAACCACACACATTTGAAATCATAGTGCATCCAATCTAAAGTTAGGTTTATGCCTGTACTTTTTTTTTTTTTTTTTTTAATAGTACCTATAGCACCTCTGAAGAACTAGCCTTAAATGACTTAATTTTTTAACAGCAGAACTATGGTTTCTGATTTCTGGTGTGTCAAGATGAATGTTAATTCTGGTAAGCTGTATTCTCCTTGACTTGTTAGTATAAAGTATAAAACCACCCATTTCTAAGTAGCACTGTAATGTTAGGTATTATTAAAATCTAGTTGAGGAGAGAGAGAGATGAGACAGAATGAAGTTGCCATGGACTGGGTTAATTATGTGTTTGTTCATTTATACCTGTCAGGATTCCTTCCTTCCATTGCCTTTTAGAAAATATTATGGGAACATCACACTTCTTTTTCCCTGTGGTTTTATATACTTACCTGGCATATTGTTATAACTTTCAATGATGCCTTTAAGATTAGTCTATTGCCCTTAAAATTTTAATTTCTGTTCTGAGAAGCTGAAAACAGAGTCTTCATGTGTTGTACCCTTGCTAGACAACTATTATAGAATGGAATTTGTAATCAAGTAGGAGAGTCGTAGTCTCTGTTCAAGGTGTTTAAGTTACTAAAGGATCCAAAGACCTCTGAGCTGAGTCTCATCAGCTGGTGTGTGGGATCAGGTAAGGGAAGGAATCAACTTGGTTCTAATGTTTAACACATGTTACTGCCTCTTTTTCTGAGTGGCAGAAAGATTTGCTTTGCCATTGTCCTTAACATTCCAGCCTTGTTGACTCAATCTTTTATAATTCGCTCATTTTATCTAACCTGGGCTTTGTCAAAGACATTTTTTGTTCTTTGTTGGCAGGATGATCCAGCATAATTAAGCATTTGAGACCTGAGTTACATAACTCTGTTATCTCACATTAGACAAGTGTTTCATCTCCTTCATGTAATGCCTTTGAGCTGCATGGGATGAAAGCATACAATTTATTCAGGTTCTAGGTATTCCTGAGTTTGAAAAATTTTCTACACACACATACTCACACAATCCCTTTGCCCCAGTTTCTAGTCATTTTATTTCTCCTGGTTAAAAAAAAAAAAAGACAAAACATTTTCTTGGAGATATTTTCCTGTGGTATCTCAGCTTCCCCCTCTCTGGGCCAGCACTCCCACCGGCCACATCAGATTCCGCCACAATGAACTTCACAATACGCACACTTGTCCTGTCTTTCTCTTCCCTCTCTTAACTTCCACGTAGTGGGTAAAATCTAAAGAAAGGTATAACATGATTGAGACCAGACAGAACAGTGGACTGGGGAGTATTACAGCATCAGTCTTGCCTCTTCAGGGTTGTGTGTGCAGAAGTAGGTCTAAGTGTTTACTTCAAATCACCTTTTACATTTTCAGTTGCAAGGGTACATAGTGAGTCTCCTTGGCAGTGGTTACTATTTCACAAGTAAGATTCTTTTGGAAGGCCCTGTAAAATAACTTTCCCTATTATTACATGTTTCCTGCTAAGAAAAACACAGAAAAAGCACTGACCTTGTATTCAGTTTTAACTTTAACATTAGTTACTAAGGTATTTCAACAAATTAATGGAAAAAGGAAATTGAAAGTTAAGATTAGGGGTGAGCCTTTGCCCAGTGGTTGGGATGCTGCTGGGGGTGCCCCGTCCCTTGTCTGGGAGCCTGGTTCGAGTCTCCGTTGCTGCAGCAGATGTTGGCTCGAGTAATGGGGTCCCTGCTACTCATACAGGAGACTTGGATTGAGTTCCTGGCTCCTGACCTGAGCCTTTCTAGCCCTGGGTGTTGTGGGCATTTAAGGAATGAACCAGTAGATGGAAGCTATCTCTGTCTCAGTCTCTCTACATTTCAAATAAAATGAAAATAAATAAATAAAAATGAAAAAGAAGTGGAATTTATTTTGCTGCAAAGATTTTTGAAATCCATACATACTAGGGTCTTGAAAAAGTTCATGGAAATGTGTATTATAACAATGACTAGCATCTTATAGCTCAAGCAATATATAGAAGGTTTGTTTATCTCTGTTAAGATATTTTAAAGCCTGTTGCATGATAAGCATTTCTTCATATATGAGTTATTTAAAAAACCCTCACAACAGCCCTGTGAGGTAAGTCGTTGCCTCGTTTTGTAAAGGAGAAATTCTCACATTTTGCCCAGCCCCTCACATTCAAAGTCCGGTGTGCAGACCTCTCTTCGATCCTGAGTGGAATTACCGCGTGGGTGCTTTAGCACTCACCAGGCGGTCTCCGTTTCTTCTGGTGCTTGTGATTTTAGATGAGAAGTATATTTGCTGTTAGGGTGACAAAACAACTGTTACATTTGTAGTGTGATTTGCAAACAGGTGGGTGAGGAAACTAAAGAGATTTCTTATAGTTTAGACTAACACAAACCTTTGTACTCAGTACAAGGATTTTTTTTTCAGGAGTTGGCAGAGAATTTGCCCAAGAGTTCCTTTTCAAATATTAGTCCCTCTAACTCCGTCAGTTCACTCCATGTGTCCTGAGGTCAGGACAATAGATTCTCACAATCAGGGATGACAGCTGGGAGTAAGATGATGCCACAGACTTTCTTCTCCTTCTTTCCCCAACTGCTCAGTCTACAGTATCCAGAGTGAATCTGTAAACATTATCTTTAGCTATCAGCCAACTGCCCCGCGCCTGAGGAAAAGTCCTACTAAGTGAGGTTCTTTAGAGGCAGAGAGAGAGAGAGAGAGGTCTTCCATCCACTGGTTCACTCCCCAGTTGGCCGTGACAGCTGGAGCTGCACTGATCCGAAGCTGGGAGCCAGGAGCCAGGAGCTTCTTCTGGGTCTCCCACACAGGTGCAGGGGCCCAAGCACTTGGGCCATCTTCTACTGCCTTCCCAGATCATAGCAGAGAGCTGGATTGGAAGTGGAGCAGCCGGGTCTTGAACCGGCGCCCATATGGGATGCCGGCACTACAGGCAGCAGCTTTGCCCCCTACGCCACAGCGCCGGCCCCGTAAGTGAGGATCTTAATGGAGATTAGAACAGTGCTTTCTATGTTCTACCATCTTGCCACCTTACCGGTCCACATTTCTGTGACCTGATGTTTTGCATGGAGAGTGGCTTGGGGCATTATTGTCTTCTCTCTAGAAGGCTTCAGGGGATTGAGAAAGAGGTTGCTACCAGGTTATCCTTAGGCTAACTGGAAAATTCTGTCAGTATAAACTCAGTAGCTCAGCTTCACCCTGATTGTCAGAGAGCCCCTCACGGTATTCCAGCTCAATGATTTTACCTTTGGAGAGCCCAAGTTCTAAACATATTGTTCCTCCTTTAACACAACATATTTGATACTTCCCTGCCTCATTGCCCGGTTAGTGTTTTGTTCCCTGGGACAGGTAGTCGGCTTGCATGTGAGACTGGAGAGCAGCTGAACAGCATTTACAACATTGTGGTGTGATTCTGGTCACCGAGCTAACATTAAACAAAGAAACACGACTAGCCGTCATAACTTCTTCCCAATGTTTCTCTTGTTCAGCATGTTGTATGTACCTTCATGCTCTGATGTCAGCTTACTGAGTAGTAATTTTTAAAAGCTGTTTTTCTTTGATTTGTTGTTTTGGTCACATCAACATATCCCTGTCTTTTGTGGTCATTGTAGGAAAAAATGAAATGGCTCATGGTAGTGTTGTTTCTAGTAGCCGATTCCGGGATGTCTTTTTATGTCAAAAGCTTTGCATCCCCACAAAATGAGACACCTATATTAAAGCTAAAAAATAATAAGTTTGAGGTTCTTCTACCAGAAATAGCAGTGTTTTTTTTTCCAGAAACAATTTTGTGACTGCAACATTAATTAAGCTTTTTTTAATGATTTAAAATATATAAATTGTATATTATTATTTACATAAAATAGGCCAGCTGGGCCTGTAAGCAGCTTTGTAATGCAATATGAATTTATATTGTTGAAATATAAAAAACTTTGAAGAAGATAAAATGAGGTGAATTATTATGTCTCCTTTGCTATTTCTGGCCTCATGAATATTTTGGGTCTTCTGATTTTTTGGATTGTCAGAGCATGAAGAAACATGGACATTCTTATGCTGACACAAAGAGGATCCTATGCAAGTCTTCTGTTCAGTGCTTGTCCCTTTATTTCTCTAGCAGAATCTGTTTTCTGCAAATGTTGACTGTCTGTAGCAAGCTGATGTCTTGATTTCTTTTTTAAAATAAGTGTTTGTGTTTATAATCTTTCTGATGAATTTATCAAAATATCTTATCATTGTCCCCTATTTAAAATTTCCATATCACAGTCAGACAAAAATAATAGAAAGTACAAAAAGAGTTTGGTTACCTTGTCTCTTCCTACCCAAACTTCCTTTACCTCATTTCCCTCTTCCATTGTCGCTCTTCCTGACATCCCTACTTGATAAGACAATAGGGTAAAATTTAGCTTGCATTACTATTTATCTAAAAATTGAAGTCTTAAAAAATAAGCAAGCTCCATACCTTTTATTGGGATTATATTACTTTTAGCAGTCAGTCAACCTTTGTTGTATCTAACTTTTGAGATTCTGGTCATTCTTTTATGGTAGTTTTATCTGGTATGTGAGCTTTACACAGATGCTTGTATTGACCGCACTTAAACATTTTGATGGAAAAATATTAAAGTGAATTAGTTTTATATTTTCTATGACTATAAAGCAAAGTTGAACAAATCCAGGGTCTGCATCACCTGTGAAGTGAATATGTTTACAAATAAATCCAAATTAACAATTCTTCCCATTTCATAAGGCCTTGTGTTGTGAATTTGTTGGTAGAAAAACAATGCAAATACCTGTTGTAGAGCTCACCTGGTCAGAAAATAAGTGTGTAGCACTAAAGCTTTTAGAATGTTGGATCAGCAAAGAAATCACAGTTCTTCCCTTACAAGATTTGTTTTCTGTTGAGCATTATGCATTCAGTTTTAACTCAGGTGTTCAGTCAATTAGAATAAACATTAAGGGATTGGTGTTGTGTCACAGCTATTTTAGCCACCACCTGTGATGTTGGCATCCTGTATGAATGCCAGTTTGAGTCCCAGTTGTTCCACTTCTTAACCAGCTTCCCGTTAATGTGCCTGGGAATGCAGCAGAAGATGGCCCAAGTGCTTGGGCCCCTGCACCCATGTGGGAGACCTAGTTGGAATCCCAGGCTCCTGGCCCACACTGGCTGTTTTGGCCATTTGGGGAATGAACCAGCAAATGCAACACACACACACACACACACACTCTCTCTCTCTCTCTCTCTCTCTCTCTCTCTTCCTTCTTTCTCTCCCTGTCCTCCTTCTCTCTCTGAACTATGCTATTCAAGTAAATAAATAAATCTTAAAGATTTATTGAGTTTGCTGTAACGGAATCCTCTGGTGACAGGAAACCAGAAGGTATCTCAATGCTCTTGTGCCCTATTAAAAACTTCTATATTGCATCAGTTGACACACACAAATACACTAACAAATTAAGTATTACCATTATGATAATACCAACCAGTATTAACCAGTTTGGCCTCCCTTACATTTAAGTGAAAGAGATTAATCTGACTTACTTGGTTTAGACAAGCTTCTACTCAAGAAATGTTGATATGATGTATGCATTTAGTGCACTGAGATTTAAAAAAAATTTTAAACCATATTTCCTAATAGCTTAAAGGAAATTTGGCTTTAGTATTAATTTTTTTTAATATTTATTTATTTGAAAGTCAGAGTTACACAGAGGAGAGGCAGA
Source organism: Oryctolagus cuniculus (assembly GCF_964237555.1). Classification (NCBI taxonomy): domain Eukaryota; kingdom Metazoa; phylum Chordata; class Mammalia; order Lagomorpha; family Leporidae; genus Oryctolagus; species Oryctolagus cuniculus. The sequence continues at coordinate 227,164,052 of NC_091432.1, read as the reverse complement.
GAGAGAGAGAGGTCTTCCATCCGATGGTTCAACCCTCAAATGGCCTCAACGGCTGGAGCTGCGCCGATCCGAAGCCAGGAGCCAGGAGCTTCTTCCAGGTCTCCTACGCTGGTGCAAGGGCCAAAGGACTTGGGCCATCTTCTACTGCTTTCCCATGCCATAGCAGAGAGCTGGACAGGAAGGGGAGCAGCAGGGTCTCAAACTGGCACCTATATGGGATGCTGACGCCTCAGGCCAGGGTGTTAACCCACTGCGCCATAGCGCTGGCCCCATTTAGTATTGATTGGTTTTAGTACTATGTGACCTCTTCCCAAGTATGGATATTTGTCATTGCTCACATGTTCAAAGTTTTAATTTCATTGCCTTGGGCTGCCTAATCCAATGTTAAAGGCAAGTCAAATAGGCCATAATTAGATAGTAGTCCTTGCTGTCTTTTTAAAAAGATATTTCAATTTTATATTTTCAGTTTTAGTAATTTTGGTTTAGGAAAGAAATAATGAGAGAATTCCAAGGTAAAACTTGAGTTCTCATCAATGGGTAAAGTTTGTGTTAATAGTTATCTTGCTGAATGAGTTCATGTAATCCTAAAAAAAAATTTGTGGCATACTCAGTGTATTTTCAGTGAATCTCAAACTGATTATTGTATTGCTTAACAACTGATCAGGGATGAGTATTTCTTCCATAAAGTGAAGTTTTTAATGCTATCGGTCAGATTCCCTGTTCACCTCCCTGCCCCACCCCAGGAAAAAGTGCTACATACTTATTTTGTGCCCTTTGATGTTATCCATGCTTAATAAGATCCCAGATTGTATGTAGCAGTGGTCTGGTCATGTATTTTTTTTATTGAATTCCTGTATGTTCCATCGTGCTTGTGCACAGACTACTGTGATGACTGTTTACTTAAATAATTGTAGTGCACATAATTAAAAAGGCACAAAGTAAATAAAGAAAATTACTGGGAGCCTTATTGGTTCACTCAGATGCTGCTATTCTTTTCTTTTTTATTGTGTGGTAATTTGACAGGAACCCCTTGATCAAATTGTATCTGTCTCTGTTTATCCCATTTTACCATTAGAAAATGTTGCGATGAAAGATCCTCCGGACTTACTGGACAGGCAGAAATGCCTGAACGCCTTGGCATCTCTTCGACATGCTAAATGGTTTCAGGTTGGCTCTTTGTTACTATTTTATTGGTACTGTAGCTGTGTGCAGGTTTCATTTGGAACAACTGCCACTTAGTTTGTGTATATTCTATGTAAAATGGGGGTCGCTTTCTAGCTAATATGGTGGATGTTTGAGTAAATGAATTAATTTAGGTAAAGTGCTTGGTATAACTTCCATGATTAATGATGATTTATTGTGACACAGTGTTTTTTTTTGATTCAGTGTTCTGAATTCAAGTGAAATTTTATAAAATACCAACAAGGTTGATAAAAGCTAAAAATTAAGGTAGCTGGTTGCCTGAAATGGAACTGCCATCAGGCTACAAAAGAAGTTTTATTCTCTTTTTACTGTAAAATCTGCCTTTCCAAACCATAATTTTACTACTTTTGATAACTTATTGTTTTTGGTTTCTTGACAACTGATGAATGATATGTTAATTAGAATGCATTTTAAAGAACCCTAATCATGATCAGTGACGAATGGGTTTCAACAGGGATATTGGAATAATTTTGTTTGTTTTAGGCAAGGGCAAATGGATTAAAATCATGTGTAATTGTCCTCCGCATTCTCCGTGATTTGTGCAACAGAGTTCCCACATGGGCACCGCTAAAAGGATGGGTGAGTACTGCCATAAGGTTAAAATAATCTATTGGTATAAATTGGCTATTTTCTGAGTTATCCAATGTGGTGTTGTTTTTTTGTTCTGGAAAAAAATTCTTTAAAAAAAATCTTTTAAAAGTGAATTCTTTTTAATTTAATGCATGTAACTCTTATCATAGTGATGTTACAGAACCTGAAATTTTTATTTTTGCTTAAAAGGTTTTGTATCTTTAAGAAGTGTCTTTCTGCTCTTGATGCTGGGCTGATGGTTGATCACTCTCTGGTCATCTGTTGCCCACAGAAGCCTCCTTGGCTGGCCTGTTTGTCTTCCAGTGCTGTCTTACGTTACAGTGGAAATTGCCTGATAGGCTGTTGTCCACATTGGTAAATAAAGTCAGGCAGACAGTATGTGTCAGGAGATTATGGACATAAGTTCTATGTTGTGAAAGTGACTTACAGTTGACTACAGCATAACATTCTAAAACAAATGAGGCTGGGAAGGTCATTTATAAATTAATACAGTGATTGATGTTGCATTCTTAGTTTATGTTTTATTAAATAAGGAGATTTGGTCCTTTGTTTATTCTAATTATAGGACTTGCAGCAGGCTTCTGAAATTGAGATTTCAATTCTTAAATTGAAATAATTGTAGGTTGAGTGCTTACTTATACTAAGTTAAATGAGAGGTAAGTGGGCTAGGATTTTTTGTACTGGCTAGTTATTAGCTACTACTAACTTATATGAAGGCTTGTGTAATCTTTGTTAAATGAATTGGATGACCATAGCTTCTCTAGTGATCCTTGCAGTGTAGCATAACTGAAAATAAAATTTTTGTTACAAAAATGTTTTCTGTAAATATTATCTCAGAAATGCTTGATTTTAAAACTTTGGCTGGGGTAAAAGTTGATATTCATGGGGAAAAGGTTAAGTGAGCCCTAAATATTAAATTGACTTTCACTTTTTGGCCTCCCTTATAAATAGAAATGTCAGCTCACATTTTAACTGGAATCCTTTTAACACTTGGTGCATGTACTAATTTGTAATTTAATATCTTCTAGCCACTAGAGCTTATATGTGAAAAGTCTATAGGTACTTGTAATAGACCTTTGGGCGCTGGGGAGGCCTTGAGACGAGTAATGGAGTGTTTGGCATCTGGAATACTACTTCCTGGTAAGGGTTTCAAACTCTGAAGGCAGAAGAATCAGAAAAATCTCATTTTAGATTATTTTTCTAAATATATACTAAATTTATCCTCTGCACAGGAAAATGTTGCTTAGGTATCTTTTGCTTGGAATTTTTGCAACTAGAATGCATATTATAAAAGTGCTTTAAAGCTCTTTTTAAATAATTATATAATTTGTGTTTTATATGTACTAACATAAAGGGTACTAATAAGTTATTGTGTCTGCTATGAACTTGCTTTACCTAGAGCTCTGAACTTGGAAATGTAGATGTTTAGTTAAAATATATGAAGTTAATTCTGTTCGCAGTCTGGTGTTAAATTTGGAAAAAAATAAATTTTGTCTTATTTTCCATATGTTATCTTTCTAAAGATTTGAGATGATTCATGGATCTGTTTCTAAATTATCAGAGTCAGACTCAATTTTGGTGTTAGATATGACAAGTGACTTTGAGAATAAAATAAGGACATTTAAGTGCTAACATCGAAAATGAATGTCCTTTTTACTCTGCTTAATTGAGCTGACCTTTAATTTAGTTCCTCGGTTTTTTTCTTCTCTCTCTTTTGTGTTAGTTAACTAAAATTCTAAACTCAGTTTTAAGTGCTACCTATGCTTTTCCTTTTCCTTTGCCAAAGGGGGTCCTGGTCTTCATGATCCTTGTGAGCGAGACCCGACAGATGCTCTGAGCTATATGACCATTCAGCAGAAGGAAGATATTACCCACAGTGCACAGGTAGAAGACGGGGTGTATCATTGTGTTTTGTTAGGTATTAATTTACGTTCTGAATTGTTCCGTTTGAAGTTTTTTTCTTGTTTGTTGTAGGGATTTGTGCTGTCATACCATCAACGTTTAGTGAATGTTTTTTTAGCTAGCTGTTCAAAAGGCTATTGAAATTTGATTGAATAAAATGTTTTGTTCTTCAGCATGCACTCAGACTATCAGCCTTTGGCCAGATTTATAAAGTGCTGGAGATGGATCCCCTTCCATCAAGTAAGCCTTTTCAGAAGTATTCCTGGTCAGTTACTGATAAAGAAGGTGAGTGTGAACCTTTCTTACTGGGGTTCGGGGTTGGCAGTGGTGGTGGTCATGGTTTCATCTCTTGTTAGAGTTGAGTGAACTTAATAATTGTTCATCTAAGCCATGTATAAGACAGCTTATGGTTTTACTTCCTGACTTCTGTTCCCATCAGTGACATCAGTTTACCATCTTTTATTCTTATTAGTTACCAACTCATTAGGTTATGTTGGCCAGAATCCATTATTGCATAAATTTAGGGACCATACTTTGAGGACTTCCAGTCTAAGGAGAAGAGAAAGTGTAAGTCAGGAGGAGACATTGTCACTATTATTAATCATTTTTTTCTCATGCTTACAAGTGTGCTATAACTAAGAAGCAGAAAACAAAAATACACAGGAAGAGAAAAGCATGTAGGAAAATGAGGACCATTGAACTAGTATATATCTAAAATGAGAGTTTCAACAGAAAGAAGGGTAAGTGAGTTGCAGGGTCAGTGTGACCTGGGTTCCGATCATAACTCCCTTGTTTGTTAGTTTTAGACCTTGAAATGTCTGGAAACTGCTGGTGTGTCATCTTACAGCATAAAGTAGGACCGTGAGCCCTAAGTTCTCACTCTCGTCCTGCCAGCTGCATGATCTCATCAGGTTACTTAATCATTTTGTGCCTTGGCTGTAAGGATGTTATCCCTTGCACTTGAATTCCTGTAGCACCTAATTTTCTGACATTCATATTTAAGCCTTATTCTTGTAATTCTTGGAGATTTCAATATGTATTCAAATGGATTTTTTTTCCCCAGAACTCTAACATTTCAATTCCTTGACGTCTTCTCCCACAGATATTTTTTCTTGTTCCTTTCCTCAGCTGCTCATTCCTTGGACATACTTTAGACCTTGTCTTCGTCAGTAACTCTACCTGTACTTCCCATAGTCATCTTTTCCCACTTTCCATTCTCCTTTTGTCATCACTGTGTTTAGAATTGTTACTTCAGTTCTTGAACCTCATCTCTGATTCTGTTACCTTTGCATAGTCTCTGATTTCCTTGTGTTTTCATTTTTTTTTTTTTTTAAAGATTTATTCATTTGAAGGACAGAGTTACAGAAAGAGAAAGAGATCTTCCATCCGTTGGTTCACTCTCCAAATGGCTACAATGGATCAGGCCAAAGCCAGGAGCCAGGAACTTTATCCGGGTCTCCCACATAGCTGCAGGGACCCAAGTCCTTGGGCCATTTTCTGCTGCTTTTACAGGCAGATTAGCAGGGACCTGAGTCAGAAGTGGAGCAACCAGGGGCAGGGGCTAGAGGAGGATGGGGGGTGGCACTGTGGCAGAGTAAATAAAGCCACTGCCAGCATTGCCATCATCCCATATGGGTACTGGCTCAAGACTTGGCTGCTCCACTTTAAATATAACTCTCTGCTATGGCTAGGAAAGCAGTAGAAGATGGCTCAATTGCTTGGGTCCCTGCACCGGTGTAGGGCACCCGGAGGAAGATCCTGGCTTCAGATCAGTTCAGCTCCGACCATTGTGGCCATTTGGGAAAACCAGTACATGGAAGACCTCTCTGCCTCTGCCTCTGCATCTCTGTAACTCCGCCTTTCAAATAAATTAATCAATCTGTTAAAAAAAAAAAAAAAGAAGAAGTGGAGCAGCCAGGACTCACACCAGTGCCTGTAAGGGATGCCAGTGTTGCAGACAGCTGCTTTGCCTGTTATGCCATGACACTGGCCCCTCCCTTCTGTCCTGGATCGCTCTTTACTATGTATAGTTTAGTATATACCTTCACTTTATTGATCCTATCTTTGTGGAAGAATTCTGACTGACTAACACCATCTCTCTACCTTCTCTGTGTGTATAACAGGTTGCTGAAGATGATTGGAGCAAAAGCAACCATCTTAAACTGTTCTCCCTTAAAAGCTATGGCATTACTTTGTTAGGGACTATTTGTGTTATCTGGCAATCCTCCTCTAAGTTAAAGTTCTCCAGTTTCCCTAGATAATGATTTATATCTTTTCCCACTTCACACATTCTCTTTTACCTCCTTTTTATTGATGAGCTTGTTTGCTTTATTTTCTCAGATTAGTAGGAATGAGAAGATAGCTTCTGCCTGTTCTCACCACTCCACCAAACCTAGCTTCATGTACTCACATTTTGCTTTCCCTCTTTTGCTTATGGATAATCTTTTCAGCCTCTTAGCTTTCTTACGTATTCACTGCGTCACATCCCCTTTTGCCTACCAGTGGACATTATTCCAGCAGTTAGTTACCCTCTCTGTCACCAGCATCAGTTCCTCCCTGTCTACTAGGTCATTTTCATCAGCATCAAAACCTTCTGCATGTGAAAGGCAAGTGGAAAGCAAACTCTCCATTGATTCTGCAGCTTCCCCAACAGGGTCTCATTTCTCTGCTCCCCTTTGTTAGCAGTACTTTTGGAAAGAGTGACCTATTCTTCTTTTTCCTTTGCTTTCACTTTGTGTTCTGTTTTGAGCCTGTTCTAATCATCATTCTTCCTCACCACTCTACCAAAGTATTGCTTGTGATCTTTAGGTTGCTAAATTTAGTGGCCAGCTTTCCAGCAACCTTGGCCAGATGGACTCTTCTTTCTTCCCTACTTATTTTATGAAATAAAAAAAGTACAGATTAAATCCCTTGATCACTGCTATGGCTAAGAAAAAAAGCATTATCAACTCCTAAGAAACCATCCATTTATCCCTCATCCTTAGCTTCTTGCCCCATGAACTACCAATCCTGACTTTTTGAAAATGGTTTCCTAGGTTTTGATTAGAATTTTTCCACCTGTGTATGCTTTCTGAAACAGTTTAGCTTAATTTTTCTTGGAACTTTGTAGAAATGGAATTGTACCAATATTCACTTCTTTTATGAATAGCTTCTTTCTGTCCAATATTTTCGGGATAAATTCATGTTACTGCATATGGTTATATTTTGCTCATTGTAATAGGTCTATAGTATCCATTTATAAATATCTGACATTATACTTTAACCGTTCGTATTTGAAGGACTTTTAGGTTCTGTAGTTCTTGGAGCCATTCACAGTATTGCTGTTAGCAGCATTCTTAGGTGTACAGGCAGGCTTCCTGAGGTCTAGGCCTGGGGATTTGCTTCCGGTTAGGAAATGACCCAGTAAATTTTGAATAGTTTATGCTCCTGCTGGCAGTGTGTGAAAATTCATGTCGCCCTGGATCCTCGGCAATAGCTGGTACTGGCAGACCCCCTTTCTAAAATGCAGTCCTGCTTTTGGGGGTTACCACGCCTCCTCTTGGTTCCTTAGTGCCACTGCAGTCTTTTCAGCTGTTTTGTTTGTTCTTCCTCATCTTCCTGACGTGCAGGTATTGAGTGTCCTGGTGTTCAGTCATCAGACAATTTCCCTTTACTTACAGACTTTTTTTTTTAAGATTTATTTATTTATTTGAAAGGCAGAGCTATAGAGAGACAGAGAGTCTTCCCTCCACTGGTTTACTTCCCAAATGGCCACAATGGCCACAGTTGGGCCGATCTGAAGCCAGGAGCTAGGAACTTCCTCCAGGTCTCTTATGTAGATGCAGGGGGCCCAAGGACTTAGACTACCTTTCACTGTCCTCCTAGGCCATAACAGAGAGCTTTATCAGAAGTGAAGCAGCCAGGACTTGAACCGGTGACTGTACGGGATACCAGAACTGCAGGTGGCAGCTTTACCCACTATGCCCCAAAGCAGCCCCTACACTGACTTTTAAGGGAATTTCACTTAATCTCTTGACTTGCAATACCTTCTGTGCTCTGAAGATTGTCCCAAATTTGTACTTAGACTCCAAACTCCAGCCCTTGAACTTTGACCCAAATATGAGAATCGCCTCTTTTAGAGTCTCTGCATGGATGTCAAACAGATATTGCAGACTTAAGATATCTAGAATCCAAGCTCTCTTGGAAACTCCTATCTATCATATTCCCATATCCAAACTATCAGCAAATCCTATCTGTGTACTTTAAAGTATGTCTAGTATTCGGCTATTTAATTAACCTCTTCCGTGCTAGTGCACAGATAGTAAGAGATCCTTATCCTCAGTTTCTCCCAGATTTTCATCTTATATAATTTAGTACAATAATCCAAACCAGAAAACTGAAATTGGTGGAATGTATTTATAAATTTTGTGCCGTTTTATCACATGTGTATGTTTCTGTAAGCACAATCAAGATATAAGACTAGGGGCTGGTGCTGTGGCATAGTGGCTAAAGCCGCTGCCTGCAGTGCCGGCATCCCATATTGGCACCCGTTTGTGTCCCGGCTGCTCCACTTCCAATCTAGCTCTCTGCAGTGGCTTGGGAAGGCAATGGAGGATGGCTGAAGTTCTTGGGCCCCTGCACCCGGAGGGGAGACCAAGAGGATGCTTCTAGCTCCTGGCTTCAGATCAGCTCAGCTGCGGCCGTTGTGGCCAGTTGGGGAGTGAGCCAGCAGATGGAAGAAATCTCTCTCTGCCTCTGTCTCTGCCTCTCTGTAACTCTGACTTTCAAATAAATAGATAAATAAATATTTTTTATAAAAAGATATAAAACTGGGGTTAATTCTGTGGTGTAGAAGTAGTGGCATCCCATATGGGTCCTGAGTTGAATCGTGGCTGCTCTACCTCAGCTGCAGCTCCCTGCTAATGTGGCTGGGGAAGCAGCAGAAGATGGCCTAAGTCCTTGGGCCCCTGCACCCATGTGGAAGCCCTGGAAGAATCTCCTGGCTTTGGATCGGCCCAGCTCCAGCCATTGCAGCCATCTGGGGGATGAACCCATTGATAGAAGATATATCTATATATTTCTGTCTTTCAAATAAATAAATAAGTAAATCTTTAGAAAAAAAGATAAAAACTATTCTGTCATCACAAAGCCTTTCTTGTTCTATCCATTGCTGGTCAAACCCGCTTCCCTCCCCCTAACCATCCCTAAACCCTGGAAACCACTAAGTGTTCTCCATCTATAATTTTCTTATTTCAGGGGTAAATGGAATTATACAACATGTGAGTTTTTGAGATTTTTTTTCCCCCACTCAACTTAATGCTCCTGGGATCCATCCAGATTGCTGCAGATGTGAATAGTTTGTTCATTTTTATTGTTCAGAAATATTTGACTATCACAGATAATGCTATTTCTGGATAATATGGGTTTTTGTGAACAATTTATAAATGCAGAGTTTTTTTATGTTAGTTTGGACAACAATTTCCCTTGGTTGCAATGTTTCATTAAGTTTTGGCTTATAGGTTAAGCTGCCTTCATAAATAGAATTAGGAAGTATTCTTTGTTTTTTTCTCTTTGTTGGAAGAGTTTTTATAAAAATAATAATAAATTTTTCCATAAATGTTTAGAGGCATTCATCAGTAAAGCCATTGGGCGTATGATTTTCTTTGTGGAAAGGTTTTAAATTATGATTTTGATTTCTTTAATGGGCATAGGACTCTTGTGTTCTCATGACAGTTTTAGTCAGTTGTGTTTTTTGAGGAATTTGTCTGTTTCATCCACATTTAAAAACAGTTTGACATAAAGTAGTTCATAAGATCTTCCTTTTGGGGTGGTGATGGTGGTGTTGCTGTAGTAAGTTGAGAGGCAGAAAGAGAACTCTACATTTACTGGTTCACTTCCCAGATGCCCGCAATGGGTGGGACTCGGTCCATGCCTCTCACCGTCTGCATTAGCAGGAAGCTGCAGTCAGTAGCACCTGCAGGCAGTGGGTGTCAAACCCTGGCAATGCACTGTGGGACACATGCACATCTTCACCTTTTTCTTGGCCACTAGGTTAAATGCCCACCTGAGATCCACTCTTTATTGTCTGTGCTGTGTTTAGTAATGTCTTCTTTTATACATTGCATTTCTTCTTCTTTGCTAATCTTATCACTAGAGATTTTTGTTATTCTTTTGAAGAAAAATTCAACCTTTAACTTTCTTGAATTGTCTTCTGGTATATATTTGTGTTCTATTTCATTGATTTCTGCTCTTATTCTTAGTTTTTCTCCTGCTACTTTCTTTGGGTTTATTTTGCTTTTTTTTTTTTTAACTTTATGAGTTAGATAGATGAATATATTATTGATTTTTTTCAGTTTGTTGTTGTGTATACTATTAAGATGATATGCTTTCTTTTAAGCACAGGTTTACATATATTGCATTCTTTTGACATTAATATCTTTAAAATATTTATTTGAAAGGTAGGGTGAAACAAAGACAGACACACCCCTCTTACGTCTACTGGTTTACTCTCCAGATGGCCAAAACAGTCAGGGCTGGGCCAGTTTGAAGCTAGGAGCCAGGAACTCCATCTGGATCTTCCACGTGATTGGCAAGAATTCAAGTACTTGAGCCATCATCTGCTGCTTCTGGGTACATTAACTGGATTGGAAAAGGAGTAGCTAGGCTTTGACCTGGCACTGCAGTACGGGATGTGGGTGTCCAAGTGGCAGCTTAACCCATTGTACCACAATGCCACCCCTTTAGTATTTTTATTACCTTGTAGTCAAACTTTAAAATTTTCATTTGTTTTTTTTTTTTTCCCCCCTAAAGATTTATTTATTTATTTGAAAGGCAGAGTGACAGAGAAAGACAGATATCTTCTGTCTGCTTTTTCACACCTCAAATGACCACAACAGCTGGGGCTGAGTTAGGCCAAAGCCAGTGGTCAGGAACTCCATCCAAATCTCTCATGTGGGTGGCAGGGAATCAAATACTTGAACCATTATCTCTTGCTTCATGGGCATATTAACAGGGAACGAGATTGGAAAGCAAAGTAACTGGGACTCAAACAAGTATTCTGATATGGGATGTGGGGATGTAACTCCCTGCACCATACTACCCGACCCTGGTAGCAGTTCTTTGACCCAAGGGCCACCTAGATGTCATTGGTTCATATCCAGACAAATGAGGACTTTCTAGTTTTTGTTTTTGATTGCCCACTTACTCTGTTATCTGAGAACATGTGTGATTTCTGTCCTTTGATTTATTGAAACTTATTTCTTGGCTCCACACATGTTCCTTTTCTGTAGATGATTCATGCTTCAAAATGTATATATATATTTTTAAAGGTATATTTATTTATTTGAAAGGCAAAGTTACAGAGAGGCAGAGGCAGAAAAAGGGATGAGGAGAGACAGAGGGAGAGATCTTAAATCCACGAGCTCACTTCCCAGATGGCTGCAGTGGCAGGAGCTGTGCCAAAGTCAGGAGGCAGGAGCCAGGAGCTTCTTCAGGGTCTCCCACGCAGGTGCAGGGGCCCAAGCACCTGGGCCATCTTCTGTGCTTTGCCAGGCTGTAGCAGAAAGCTGAATCAGAATCAGAGCAGCTGGTATTTGAACCCGGTGCCCATGTGGGTTGCCAGTACTGCAGGTAGTAGCTTTACCTGTTATGCCATGGTGCCAGCCACCACTGCTTGCTTTTTACAAAGCAAGCCTGCCCTCCTTTTTAAAAGATGAAGTTTAGGATTTAGCCTTTAATTTTTTTTTAGCTCTTTCCCAATGGCTAGGATGATAGCATGAACTTTATTCTATAGAACTCTGTTTATGTAGCTAGAGAATTTAGGGAATATCAAGCCAATTTGTGATTTCCAGTCAGAGAGCTACTTTTAACCTAATACAGTGAGGAGGACAGTGATTCAGAAGACATAGTTCCCTGTGACTTTTATTTCTTTCAGAGGACATTTTGGAACACTGCAAATGAAATACAGTACTAGGCAGATTCTCTCTTCTGTTGAAGAGAGTGTCAAGATTGATTGAGCTGAGTGGTAATATTGAGCCAAGCAAATGCCAAAGTCAGTGTTTACCCCCAGGCCCATAAATCTTGATGATCAAAAAATACATAGTTAATCAGTATTGTTATTAGCTTGTGCTAGAAATATCTGGAAATTTTGTGTCATGAATACCTTGACTGTAATTTAGCTTAGAGAAAACTAAGCAACTAACTTTTAAGGTGAAGATATAGAGAATTCTTTAAAGTACTTGGAGAAGATTGATGAGCTTTTCTTTTTATTTTTCTTTCATCTTGGACAACAAAGTTCTTCCCTTACGCTTAAAAGCACTATTAACTGCTTTATCCCAGAAAGTGATTAATATTAAAGTCTTATGTTAAGATAGTTGATAAAGATATAAGATAGGGACCAAATGTCTTTTGATTTTCAGAGAACGCTAAGGACATACAAGAACACACACACACACACACACACACACACACACACACAGCAGTAATACCTATGGTACTTTATATTTCTAATGCTGTGGAAACTGTTTAGAAAATTGATAGGAGAGAAGGGCTTCATGTAGGAGTTGAACTGTAAATAAAATCTTGAATAGGATTTGAAGAGTCAGAAGAATAATCTATAGTTTAATAGATTTATAGTTTTATGTATTTCCAAAAGTATAAGATTTAACAAATCATAATTTGAGAAGATATAAGTAAAAATAAATCCTGCTAGCGGTAACTATTTCTAATATTTTGCTATATAGCTTTCTCTAGACCTTTTCTCTTCATGCTGTCTTGGTCTCTTTGGGCTACAGTAACAAAATACTTCAGACTGGATACTTTATAAACAGCAGACGTTTATGCTCATAATTCTGGGGGCTGGGAAGTGCCAGATCAAGGCACCAGCAGTGTTGGTTCTGGTGAGGACCTCTTCATAGACAGCACTGGCTCTGTGTTCTTGTTCGTGGAAAAGACACACTCATGAGGGTGTGACCCGATCACCTCCCAGTGGCACTGTACTGGGGACTAAGTTTCAACATAAGAGGTTTGGGGAATACAAAAGATTTAGACCATAGCATATGCATAGAGGTGTATGTGTGTGTGTGTGCGTGTGTGTGTGAGAGAGAGAGAGAGAGAGAAAGAGAATAAATTAGAAAATAAGTGTTTGTAAAAAAATAACAATTTCAAGAAAGAATGCTTTAAAAATTGCATTTTCTTAATTATAAATATCATGATTTAATTAAACATTGGAAGAGTTTCCTGCCTAACCATTAGATGCATTTGGTTCAGTAAGCAGGATCGTTGCTTTGATGGATAGTGACTCTCATAAATGTTTTTTAGGTGCTGGGTCTTCAGCTCTGAAGAGGCCATTTGAAGATGGATTGGGGGATGATAAAGATCCCAATAAGAAGATGAAACGAAATTTAAGGAAAAGTGTGTAAAATCTTTATTTTTACAGATGTAAACTCAAAAGGATTTATAGCCTCACATAGGAAATTAAAGAGTGGAGAATTTGATTAATTTGAACTGGTGTTTTAAGAGTAGATCTTAACTAAGAAACTGACAATAGAATAGCTTTCTTGTTTTTCCAAGCATCATTGCTTAAGATACATTACTGTTGAATGTATATTGTTTTTATAACAGCATAATAATGAAGTAATAATAAAATCACTTAGAAAGTAGATTTGTAAATACATTTTGAAATTCTCATTTTTAAAAGTGACTTGGTGAATTTGTCACTTATAAAGAAATGAAAGTTAAATGCTTATTTTCTCTTTGTTTTGTTCTAGTACTATTGTTTGAACTCTGTGATTAACACACAGTTATTCTTAGGTGTTTAAATTTTAACTGAAAAGTGATCCCTGTTAAATATAAGAGTGGGAATAAGAGAGGGAGGAGATGTATAATTTGGGACATGCTCAATCGGACTTGCCCCAAATGGTGGAGTTAGAATCATGCCAGGGGATTCCAATACAATCCCATCAAGGTGGCATGTACCAATGCCATCTCACTAGTCCAAGTGTTCAATTTCAGTTCACAATTGATCACACTAATAGGTCTAAGAGTCAAAGGGATCACAGAAACAAGTCTAGTGTCTGCTAGAATCAAAAAGGGAGAGAACGATCCATCATGGGAAGCGGGATACACAGTAGACTCATAGAATGGCAGATGTGCTAAATAGCACTCTGGCCTCAGAATCAGCCCTTAAGGCATTCGGATCTGGCTGAAGAGCCCATGAGAGTATTTTAGGCATGGAAAGCCAAGACACTCTGAAAAAAAAAAAAAAAAAAAAAAAGAAGAAGAAGACCTAAATGGAAGATCTCTGCGAGTGAGATCCCAGTGGAAAGAACGGGGCCATCAAAGAAGGAGGTACCTTTCTCTGAAGGGAGGAGAGAACTTCCACTTTGACTGTGACCCTGTCGGAATAAGATCGAAGTCAGCGAACTCAAAAGGCTTCCATAGCCTTGGCAACTCATGACTAGAGCCTAGGGAGATTACTGACGCCATAAACAATAGTGTCAAATTGTTAAGTCAACAACAGGAGTCACTGTGTACTTACTTCTCATGTGGGATCTGTCCTTAGTGTGTTGTCCAATGTGAAGTAATGCTATAACTGGTACTGAAACAGTATTTTACACTTTGTGTTTCTGTGTGGGTGCAAACTGATGAAATCTTTACTTAATATATACTAAATTGATCTTCTGTATATAAAGAGAATTGAAAATGAATCTTGATGTGAATGGAATGGGAGAGGGAACAGGAGATGGGAGGGGTGTGAGTGGGAAGGAAATAATGGGGGGGGGGGAGCCATTGCAATCCATTAACTATACTTTGAAAAATTTATATTTACTAAATAAAAAATAAAAAAAATATAAAAAATGCAGAGAATAAAGCAAAGCTGCCTTCTCTAGTTATTTTCTGTTCTAATTTGTTTTTCATCAACAGTTCTGGACAGTAAAGCAATAGACCTTATGAATGCACTAATGAGGCTAAACCAGATCAGGCCTGGGCTTCAGTATAAGCTTTTGTCTCAGTCTGGACCTGTCCATGCCCCAGTCTTCACAATGTCTGTCGATGTGGATGGCACAACATATGAAGCCTCAGGACCATCCAAGAAAACAGCAAAACTTCATGTAGCAGTGAAGGTACAGTGTTCATTTTTCCTATCAATGCCTAATTTTATGTTTCAAATAAAGTCTTATTTTCTTATGGTAAATAGTATTTTCAAGACCTTAATAGCAAAAAGATTTTTCACCTCTATATTGTAAACTTGCCTTTTGTATTATAAAATAATTTGTTGATAGTACGAAATTTGGAAAATACAGAAAAATGTAAGGAAAATCATGTCATTTGGATATTTCTGAGGCAAAGATTATTCATATTTGTAGTATGTGGGCTTATTTCCACTCTTTCTGTGTTTTGCTTATTTCTTTAAGTTTGGCTTCCAACATATATGTAATTTTACCCTCTGATTTTTTTATTTGAAATTTTATTTGTTTTTCCTTGTTATTAAAAATCTTCATAAATAACCTTTTTTCAAAAGATTTATTTTATTTGAAAGAGTTACACACACAGAGAGAGAGAGGGAGAGATTGAGAGAGAGAGAGAGAGAGAGGTCTTCCATCTGCTAATTTACTCCCCAAATGGCCGCAACGGCCAGAGCGGCACTGATCCAGTGCCAGGAGTCTCCTCTAGGTCTCCCACATGGGTGCTGGGGCCCAAGCACTTGGGCCATCTTCCAGTGCTTTCCCAGGCCATAGCAAAGAGCTGGATCGGAAGTGGAGCTGCCGAGACTTGAACCGGTACCCATATGGGATGCTGGCACTGCAGGCAGCCGCCAGCCCCCGTAAATAACTTTTAATGACTGTATGATTAACATTTGTGGATGTACTGTTATTTAAGTATTACCCCGTTTACATTTTTCATCATAAATAAATTTGATCAGTATCTGTATGTATGGTACTTCTGTATTTCGGAGTGTTTCCACATGTAATAATGTCTAGAATTAGACCAATCAATCATGGATGTAGTTTTCTAGAAAATTCTCAAATAATAGATCTCTCTGTTAATACAATTTTTTAAAGATTTTATTTATTTATTTGAAAGAGTTACACAGAGAGAGGAGAGGCAGAGAGAGAGGTATTGTATCCGATGGTTCACTCCCCAGTTGGCTGCAATGGCTGGAGCTGTGCCGATTCGAAGCCGGGAGCCAGGAGCTTCTTCCAGGTCTCCCACCTGGAAGACCCTAGCTTGGCAGGAATATAGGCAAGGGCTGTAAGCAATAATAGAATGTAATATAGGCACAAACCTTATCCTAGACATTGGGGGATATAACAGTAACAAAACAAAGTACTTGCTCTCATGGAGCTTATCTTCTGGTGCAGATAGGATCCGGAGATATATAACAAATACACAAGCAAGTATATACTATTTTAGGTATGGTTGGAAAAATGCAAAGGGGCAGGATTTTAGTGCAACTTTCCCACTTAGGACCCCTGCATCCTAAATTACAGTGCATGGGTTCGACTCCCAACTCTGCTTTTGTGTTCCCTGGGAGGCAGCAGGTGTTGGCTCAGGTTGGTGGGATCCTTTCCATTCTGTGGGAGAACTAGACTGAGTTGTTCTCTCCCGATTTCAGTCTGGCCGAGCCCTGGCTGTTTTGGGCATTTGGGGAGTAATCCAGCAGATTGAAGATTTCTGCTTCAAATAAATCAAAATAGACAGCTTTTTAAATGAAGAATATATTTAGAACAATGCAGAAAAATATCCAATATCCAACAATATATTTCTGTCTTGTGTATATAAAGAGTATCTAAAATATGATGAAAGAAGACTTACGAGTTTAAGGCAGAAAGAAAAAAACCAAGAATGAAGGAAAATGAATCCAGGAATAAGGGTAAAAATATAGTTTAATAACTTTGCTATATTATGCTGAGAATGAGTCACAAATTTAGAGCTAAGTTCTGTAGCACTGGACACAAAGAGTTTGTGAAATACACAATGGGCAGTCTGCAGTAAGAATAGCTTATTACATGAGTCATAGTTGTTTCTGTATAAAGATTAGGTAGGCGTTTCTCCTTGGGCAGATCTTCATAAAAAGGAATATCAGTTATACCTGCAATTAACTAATAAATCAGAAATTTGTAAAGAGTAGAGATTTGCCTTGCCCTTTTTGAAAATGGGATTGACTTTGGATCCACTCAGGCAGAGTGAAGTAAGTAAACCAGCTCTGAACATTTGAAAACCTCCCAAGTGGTACTTCATTTGGTTTAAGAGTTTCAGCCAGCTATAGATATGTGGGCCTCTTACTGGCTCTCACTCAGAAGTAAGCTGTAGTCTTCTGGGCTTCTGTACTTGATAGCTGTATTCCAGATTTTGAATTTTTTCTGTTGAGGCAGATAGCTTTTCCTAAGGTCTTCCCAGAGTTTGTATTATACATCTTTTTTTTTTTTTTAAGTTTCTTATGAGTTTTCTTTTTCTTACAAATATGTAATATGTACTGTAACCAGTTTAGAAAATGAGGGGCAAATCCTTAATGCCAGCACCTAGAAATTACCTTTTTTTAAACATTAAGTACTTTTTAAAAAAAAATTTGTTTATTTTGACAGGCAGAGTTAGACAGGGAGAGAGGCCGGTGCCGGGGCTCACTAGGCTAATCCTCCGCCTGCGGTGCCGGTACCCCGGGTTCTAGTCTCGGTCGAGGTGCCAGGTTCTGTCCTGGTTGCTCCTCTTCCAGTCCAGCTCTCTGCTGTGGCCCGGGAGGGCAGGGGAGGATGGCCCAAGTGCTTGGGCCTTGCACCAGCATGGGAGACCAGGAGGAAGCACCTAGCTCCTGGCTTCAGATTGGCGGAGCACGCCGGCTATAGTGGCCATTTGTGGGGTGAACCAACGGAAAAGGAAGACCTTTCTCTTTCTCTCTGTCTCTGTCTCTCTCTCAGTGTCTAACTCTGCCTGTCAAATAAAAACAAACAAACAAACAAACAAAGATAGAGAGACAGAGAAGAGAGAAAAGTCCTCCCTCTGTTTTCCCACCCCCCAATGGCCACTATGGCTGGCGTGCTGCGCCGATCCGAAGCCAGGAACCAGGTGCCTCCTCCTGGTCTCCAATGTGGGTACAAGAACCCAAACACTTGGGCAATCCTCCAATGCCCTCCTGGGCCACAGCAGCGAGCTGGCCTGGAAGAGGGGCAACCGGGACAGAATCTGGCGCCCCAACTGGGACTAGAACCCTGTGTGCGGGCGCCGCTAGGCGGAGGATTAGCCTAGTGAGCCGTGGCGCCGGCTAAAAAAATTTTTTTCCTAAGTTTGGTCTAAACTCTCTGGGAGATAGAATGTGACCTGAATTGATGATTGTCTATTTTTAGTTTTTAATATTTCATTTATTGTGAATATTTTCTATGTTCTGTTAAACAAACATGGGGTAGCAACTGAGAACCCTCTTTGGAGTTAGAAAATATGTGGTATGTGTATTGTATTAGCTTTCTCTCTCTCTCTCTTTTAAAACATATTTATTTATTTATTTGAAAGTAAGAGTTACACACAGAGAGAAGGAGAGGCAGAGAGAGAGAAAGAAAGAAAGGTCTTTCATCTGCTGGTTCACTCCGCAATTGGCCGCAATGGCCGGATCTGTGCCAATCAGAAGCCAGGAGCCTCCTCTGGGTCTTCCATACGGGTGTAGGGACCCAAGCACCTGGGCCATCTTCTACTGCTTTCCCAGGCCATAGGAGAGAGCTGGATTGGAAGTGGAGCTGCTGAGACTCGAACTGGTGTCCATATGGGATGCCAGCACTGCAGGTAGTAGGTACTCACTATGCCACAGGTTTTTTTTTCTTCAAAGATTTATTTATTTTTTACTTGAGAGTCAGAGTTACACAAAGAGAGGAGAGGCAGAGAGAGAGAGAGGTCTTCCATCCGATGGTTCACTCCCCAATTGGCTGCAACGGCCAGAACTCTGCCGATCCGAAGCCAGGAGCCAAGAGCCTCTTCCAGGCATCCCACGTGGGTACAGGGGCCCAAGGACCTGGGCCATCTTTCTTCTATTGCTTTCCCAGGCCATAGCAGAGAGCTGGATCGGAAGTGGAGCAGCCGGGACTAGAACTGGCGTCCATATGGGATGCTGGTGCTTCAAGCCAGGGCGTTAACCCACTGCGCCACAGTGCCGGCCCCCTGTGTTAGCTTTTAAAACTGGAAAGTTATGAATTCTCGAAATGAGATGGCTCCACAGTTTCAGAATGGGGGGGGGGGGGCGCGTCTATAATGTGTATAAACTATATAAACTTTAAAAATGCACTTTTTTTATATTCATAATATATCATGGTTAATTTTTTTAAAGATTTGTTTTATATGAAAGGCAGAGTTACCAAAAGAGATGCCGCCTGAGGGGTGTCTTCCATCCTCTGGTTTACTCCCAGCTGTAACTGCTGGGGCTAAGCCAGACTGAAGCCAGGAGCCAGGAGCTTTTTACAGGTCTCCTGCATAGGTGCAGGGCCCAGTGACTTGAGCCATGTTCAGCTGCTTTCCTGTGTGCATTATCAGGGAGCTGGGTCAGAAGTGGAGCAGCTGGGACTCAAACTGGTGCCCATATGGGATGCTGGTGCTGCAGGTGGTGGCTTAACCCACTATGCCACAATGCTGGCCTCCCATTAATATTTTTATATTTAATACAAAGATTGTTTTCATTTCTAGTGATGACCTGATAATTCATTATTATCATGCAACTGTAGTATAGTTATATAGTTTTAGATTTAGATGCTTCTAGTCTATTGCTTTTTAACTTCTGTGATATTATCTCTCTCTCTCTCTCTTCTCTCTCTCTCTCTTTTTTTTTTTTTTTTTTTGACAGGCAGAGTTAGAGAGACAAAGAGAAAGGTCTTCCTTTTCCGTTGGTTCACCCCCAATGGCCGCTAAGGCCAGTGCGCTGCTCTGATCCAAAGCCAGGAGCCAGGTGCTTCCTCCTGGTCTCCCATGCGGGTACAGGGCCCAAGCACTTGGGCCATCCTCCACTGCCTTCCCAGGCCACAGCAGAGAGCTGGACTGGAAAAGGAGCAACTGCGACAGAATTGATGCCCCAACCGGGACTGCCCCAACCGGGACTAGAACCCAGGGTGCTGGCGTTGCAGGCGGAGGATTAGCCTAGTGAGCTGCGACGCCAGCCCTGTGATACTATCTCTTAAGATATAGAGATGAGGTTACCAGGTCAAAGGAAAACACAGTTTTAAATGATTCATTAATTCAGTAAAGGAACGTATTGGCTTCCCATTATAAGGCAAGCATATATTGCTAATTTGCGATACATAAAAGTTATATTGCATGTTACAGCTTCTGTTTATAAATGAGTCTGAGAGTTTTAAATTTAACATGAGTATGAAAGTCCATCCCATTAGATAAAGTCCTTGTAGTCCTTACATAACAGCTTAGAAGGGGATCTGTACCTATTAAGGTAAATCACACAAGAGAATCAAGTCAAAACAAGAAGAAGTTGATTCTTGCCTCATGGGTGTGGTCTGGCTGCCCAGCAACAGGCACCCTAAAGTGATGAAGATTAGTGGCCAATATTTTCTTTCTTCCCTTGGTTCTTTTTTTGTTTTAAATTTTTACCTTGAAAGGCCCAGTGAGATAGAG
This sequence comes from Oryctolagus cuniculus, assembly GCF_964237555.1. NCBI lineage: Eukaryota > Metazoa > Chordata > Mammalia > Lagomorpha > Leporidae > Oryctolagus > Oryctolagus cuniculus. The sequence continues at coordinate 227,143,778 of NC_091432.1, read as the reverse complement.
ATAGAAAGAAAGATAGAATGAGAGATAGGGAGAAGGAGAGGGAAGGGGAGGGGGAGGAGGCAGGGGAGAGGGGAGCGGTCTTCCATCTTCTGGCTCTTTTCTCAAATGCCTGCCACAGCTGGGTGTAGGCTGGACTGGAACCGCAGCTCAGCACTGCATTGCCCTCTCCCATGTGCGTGACAGGGCCCAAGCACCTGAGCATCATCTGCTCCCTCAGGATGCATCCGCAGGAAGCTGGGTTGGCAGCAGAACAGCTAGGACTGCAGTGTGGATGCAGGTGTTCCTCGCAGCAGCTTGCCCTCCTGTGCCAGCACCCGCACCTTTCCCGATTCTTTATCCCAGCTGTCCCTTAGCCATATTTTGTGAAGAGAATCAGCTGGAAGAGGAAGAGGACCAAAGTCTCTTTAGAAAGGATTTTGGAGCTGTCATGTTCTTTCAGAATCTTTTTTTTTTTTTTAATTTAATGGCTATCTTTGCATGGTAGCTGGATCCTTTTTTTCAAGATTTATTTATTTATTTGAAAGGCAGAGTTAGAGAGACACAGAGGCAGTGAGAGAGCAAGAGAGAGAAATGTGTTCTATTCGTTGGTTCACTTCCCAAATGGCCAAAACAGCTGAAACTGTGCCAACCCGAAACCAGGAGCTTGTTCCCGGTCTCCCTCACAGGTGCAGAGGCCTAAGGACTTGGGTCATCTTTTACTGCTTTCCCAGGTCATGGCAGAAAGCTGGATCGGAAGTGGAGCATCCAGGATTCGAATCGGTGACCATATGGGCTGCTGGCACTACAGGTGGTGGCTTTACCCACTATGCCACAACACCAGCCCCCTTCAGAACCTTATGAAATTAGATTATTTTCTGAGAAGCCATGAATATTACCTTTTTTTAAAAATATTTTTTAGTATGTAGCTGGGGTGTAGAGTGCTTTGTGTATTCTTCTCACTCTCAACCCCTAATATTTGAGAAGGTATTGTCTTTCTCAGTCTCAGTGTTTTGCAACCTCAGCTTTTTCCCAGGAAGGAAGGGATATGGTCACAGCTGATTTCTTGGCCACCTTGTTCCTATGAAATATTTTGTGATTTTCAGCTTAATTGCTGTGTTTGTTTAGGTTTGATTTTGTTTGCCAGACATTTGAAATTCACTTTTCAGGTTTTTTTTTTTTTTTTAAAGATTTATTTATTTGTAAGGCAGAGAAAGAGAGGGAGGTTTTCCATCTTGCTGGTTCACTCCCCAAATGGCCGCAATGGCTGGAGCTGGGCCATTCTGAAGCTAGGAGCCTTATACTGCTATCCCAGGCGCATTAGCAGGGAGTTGGGTCAGAAGTGAAGCAGTCAGGACTCGATCCAGTGCACATATGAGATGCTAGCATTATAGGTGGTGGCTTTACCTGTTGCACTACAATGCAAGCCCCCTTAATATTGACCCTAAACAAACTTCTGTTCTGTCAAAGAAAAGCAAAACTGAACAGATTTTACTTTGCAGCTATTGCCATAGAGAAAAAGAGAACTCTGTCGAACTATGCCAACTCTGAATACCACACAGACAAGCCAGGAACAGAGAGGGATCAGTGAATGAAAAAATGCTAAGGAAGCATCCAGGATAAAGCGGGGGGTTTCTGGCTACATAGACCTAACATGATTTGTGCTGAAGTCAGGCCAGAGTGATCAGACAGCACCTGGGGGTGTAAGAGAGTGAGGAAATTTAAATAGATACTGAGGGTGATTAGGCTAAACCAGTTTAGCTTCTTACTGCAGCTGGGCTCTTGAGAACAAGGCCCAAAGATGGGACCTCCTTAAAACAGGGGCTCAGGGTATCCTCTATCAGCTCTGGAGCTCTGAGGACACTCACTTGTTTTGCCGTCTGTTGCATGTCCTCGCATGTTCATGTGTTCATAGAAAAATGACTAAATTTGAAATTTTTTGTTAGTTTTGCTGTATGTTTGATACTGCATACCTTGAGAAATAACTTGGCAATTACATAAACTATTTCTAAATGTACTTGAGTTTGTTGCTGTGGTAACAAGCACAGTAAATAAATGTATCTGATATGTGAGGGAAACACAGAGAGAAATGGTTGACCTTCAACTATTTTAATTGTGTGAAGTTGGAAAAAGTTGCAAGTCTTTAATTTTTATTGGAATAAATAAATCAAATTCATTTGTGATGCTTGTCTTTTGAGTTGCAGCCCCTGTTAGTCTTTATTCAGACTGGTAGCGATTCTCTGAGATGAGATTTCTCAGGGAGAACATATTTGCAGGAGTCAAGACAGCAGAGAAAGGTGTTTTTTTTATGAAATATTGATAAAGTTATAACCAAATGATGCTGATGTACTTAAAGTACTAAATGAGCATTTTTAGAACTCAAGATGGGCCGGCGCCGCGGCTCACTAGGCTAATCCTCCGCCTTGCGGCGCCGGCACACCGGGTTCTAGTCCCGGTTGGGGCGCCGGATTCTGTCCCGGTTGCCCCTCTTCCAGGCCAGCTCTCTGCTGTGGCCAGGGAGTGCAGTGGAGGATGGCCCAGGTGCTTGGGCCCTGCACCCCATGGGAGACCAGGAAAAGCACCTGGCTCCTGGCTCCTGCCATCGGATCAGCGCGGTGCGCCGGCCGCAGCGCGCCGGCCGCGGCGGCCATTGGAGGGTGAACCAACGGCAAAAGGAAGACCTTTCTCTCTGTCTCTCTCTCTCACTGTCCACTCTGCCTGTAAAAAAAAAAAAAAAAAAAAAAAAAAAAAAGAATGAGGTAGTGGCTTTTTTTTTTTTTTACAGAATAAGGACATCCAAAAAAAAAAAAAAAAAGAACTCAAGATGTTAAAAATGGATTCTTGGCTGTATTCCCAAATAAATAAAGGAATTTATTTATGATGGGAATGCCAAGTTCTCCATATGAATTGGATGAATTAATTTCAAGATCTCCTGGTACAGGGTTCTACTTAAGCCTTTTTTTTTTTTTTTTTTTTTTTTTTGGCCTTGGAGTAACACTGCTTCATTTATATAAGAAAAATCTTTTACACAAGATGACATTGTTCAGAAGTCTGGCTTCTGGCTGTGTGGCCATTGTAACAATTTCTTGAGATACCTATTAAGCGAATTTGGTATTATAAATAGAGTATTGCTTTTACTCTCCAGCAACTAAAAATAGTTAAAAACTGAAACAAATATAGGGATCTTTAGGTACCTATTAGTATGTTCTCTGATATAAGACTTTACTCAGTAATTAACAAAGCAATGTCAACCTACATTGAAAGAGGCTTTTTAGCGTGAACGTATTCTTTTGTAAACATCTAAAAAGTAGTATAACTTGGAGGTATTAAAAGGCACATGCGTGTGCTTTTGTGTATGCAAGCAAGTGTGCACACACACCCACATATACACTCTATTGAAAGTTTTATTTCAACAAAGTATGAGAGATCCCAGATGTTGAAGGGAAATATAAAAGTGTGAACACTAGAGGCAACCATAGTAATCAGGTCTTGAGAGAACGGGATGGAAATAAAGTCAAAAAATTGTTCATTGATCACATAGTATAAAGTTAAATAAACCTAGGGATTGAGTCTTTCAAGTTTTTTTTTTTTTTTTTTTTTTTTTTTTTGTAAGATTTACTGATTAGAAAGAGGAAGGGAGAGAGGAAGGGAGGAGGAGACAGATCTTCCATCTGCTGGTTCACTCCACAAATGGCTGTAATGTGTGCTGTTTGACTTTCCCCTCATACTGCTGGTTGAGGTTGACAGTTTTCTCTACCTATCATATTCAGTTAAATGAACTAGGAGCACTCTCAGGTTTGCGTTTCTGCCAGGCTTTATTTAAACCTTACTCTGAGGTGATTTTTTTGTCATTTTCTTAATGATGTTACCATGGTAGGTGTCCCTTATATAACCAAGGATTTGTACATTTAGCACCATTTTGCTCTTCCTGCAAGGTGTTTTATGGATCAAAATGTGATGAATTTGAAACTGTTTTTTCTCAATATTTTGTCTACTCTCTGTGGTCACTGGTGTTTGAATAAAGCTGTGTTTTAATGTTATTTGTACAGGTATTACAGGCAATGGGATACCCAACAGGCTTTGATGCAGATATTGAATGTATGAGTTCGGATGAAAAATCAGATAATGAAAGTAAAAATGAAACAGTGTCTTCAAACTCAAGCAATAATACTGGAAATTCTGCAACTGAAACCTCCAGTACCTTAGAGGTACGCTCTCATGGTTTCTTTTCTTACAACAAAAGTAATTTTATACGTTGTAGAAAATTTGGGAGATGTAGAAAAATAGAACAAAAGCATATACAAATCATACATTCCAGAGGCAGACTGTTAATATTTTGGCTTTTTTTTATCCAGCTTTACTTCATGAATATTTGTATGAAGGCATTTATGTTTCATGAAGTTTTCCCTTTTAAGTTACAGAGTTGTAAGTCTAAAGAGTTCAGTGAAAATGTTTTCAATTCAGCACATGAGTATACTTAGTTCCACTGGCATTTCCTTTTTGCTGGACAATGACAGTGTGTGAGTATATCAACAAAAACAGCTGGGTAAAACATAAAAGATTAGTAGAGGAAATTTGAGATTATTTGAAGTTTATACTGAACTGTAGGGCTGGTAGGGGGTGGCATTGGTTGAACCCTGCCAGGGAGGGCATATCTTGATCCACTGTGTATCAGACTCCTAGGTCCTGACCTGTGAGCTTAGTGTCATCCAAGGGGATGTCACAGAACCCTTACTTCCTGCATTCTATGGACTTTACAGTAACAGCAAGAGCTTTACAAGTTTTGAAGATTTTCTCATTTGTAAGAATAAGTATTTATTACAGACATAACTGGCCTTTTTTTTCTTTCATTTTGTAAGCTCTGCAGTGCCGGGTGCAATAGAAATTGTGTCCAGTGCCTGAACATGCTTCCAGGCTAGACGCATGAAAAGACATGTTTATAGTGAATGAGAATGTAACGTGATAAGTACTGTGATGCAAAATGAGTATAATAATGGGAATTTCAAAGGAGGAAGTGATATGAGACTGTCAGAAACACACAATCATGTAAAATCAAAGGGAGTACAATGTGAGCATGGTTTTAAATGAGTTTTGTTGGGTGATGAGAGCTGGAAAGAAGGCATTCTGGGTGAAGGGAATGGAAGGTGTAAGGACCTGGAGTTGTGAAAATGAATGTTTGGACGTTTGGGTGTGTGTTTGGGGGCGCTGAAGCCTGGGAAAGCCTTGCTTGACTCTTCATATGCTGCCATGCGAGGCAGATGTGTGGTGTGGAGAGCACTGCTCAGTCACAAAGTGGTAGGCACAGGGCAACATGTTGTTTTGCAGGCAGTGACTCAAAGGAAAAAAAAGGGGCCCCTTAATTTTTTGGCTCAGACCACTAAGTGCAAAGGGAATTAGGAAGGGAGAGAGAAGTATGAGCTGCACCAGCAGTAGCTGTCGCTCCCCCTCTTCGTGGAGGAACGACACTAGACCCTGCACTGTTCTTTTGTCTGCTCGGCCCTTCCCGGGTTGGCTGCCGACCCCTCCTCCTCCGTGGAGCGGCAGCTCCCCCTGCCACTTTCCCCACTTCCGTGGAGGAGCGGCACACTGCGGCCGGCTCTCTCGGGGGCTGCTCAGATGTTATCCGGATGTTCCTGGTGCATGTTGTCTCTCTCCTCCTTTATAGTCCTCTTCTACCAATCCCAACTCTACTACCCACACGCCGAGCATGCTGCTCTCCTCCAATCAGGAGCAGCTCCTGCAGTTTATTGGTTGAACTGGAGGCAGCTGCGTAGAAGCTGTTTACTCCTCTCCCAGCGCCATATTGTGGGAGAGCAGATGCATAGAATAAGTCTTAATTCCAGTAACTTAGTCTAGTCTGAGTTGCTCCCCACAGTAGCCACCTGAGAGTGTGTTGGTTTTTATTTATTTTTTTGCAGAGTGGACAGTGAGAGAGAGAGAGACAGAGAGAAAGGTCTTCCTTTGCCGTTGGTTCACCCTCCAATGGCCGCTGCGGCCGGCACGCTGTGGCCCGCGCACTGCGGCCGGTGCACCACACTGATCCGATGGCAGGAGCCAGGTACTTATCCTGGTCTCCTATGGGGTGCAGGGCCCAAGGACTTGGGCCATCCTCCACTGCACTCCTGGGCCACAGCAGAGAGCTGGCCTGGAAGAGGGACAACTGGGACAGAATCCGGCGCCCCAACTGGGACTAGAACCTGATGTGCCAGCACTGCAAGGCGGAGAATTAGCCTAGTGAGCCGCGGCGCTGGCCAGTGTGGTGGTTTGCTACTGGCTACATCTATACTTTGTGTGATGTAGCTGATTATATTTGAAATATTTTTGTGTTGTAGCTCATTTTTCTAAGAGTGATTTCAGCTTTGGAAACCAGAAAGTATTACAGCCTAGTTCCAAAAATTACTCATTACTTTTTTTAAAAAGGAGATTGGAAATTTGCCATGAAATTTAAAAAATGTAGATTATAAGAAGTCATCAAGAAAGGAAGTTCATTGCAAAAGGCCCAAGAATGTTTATTATATTTATGTTTAAAAACTGATAAATATTTTATTTCTGCAGCATTAACCACTTAACAAATCAGCAGTCATTGTGGTGGAATTAGACATGATCTCTGACCTTGAAAAATGATGAATTTTTCAGTCTTTCCTTTCTTAAAATTATAGTTGTTGTATTGTGTGTGTGTGTATGTGTGTGTTGTGAATGCTGTTTATTTGAGCCTTCACACTCCTACTTGAATTACTTTTATTCCCTACTTTCAGTCATATCCTTCCTCAAGTCAGTTCTTTCCATCACTGCTAGATGATTTTTTTTGGGACACAAATCCAGTCATGTCCTTTTCCAGGTTAAATTGTTTGCAAGGCTCCGTGTTATCCATGGTGAAGTCAGAGCTCCTTGCGTGGGTTTCAGAGTCCTTTATGATTTTGCCCTATCAAGGGGTTTTCTAATCACACCCTAATCCAACTTGCTTCCTTTCCTCATTGCCTTTCACAGACATACTGAGTTTCTCGTCACTCCCTCAGGGGTGGGGAATGTCCACCCCACGGGAGGCTACAGATGAAGTTCCAGGCTCCTGCCTTCAGTCTGACCCAACCCTGATCCATGTGGCCATTTTGGGAGTGAACCAGCAGATGGAAGATCTCCCTCTCTAACTCTGCCTTTCAAATAAAATAAATAGATCTTTAAAAATCTCTCTCTGTAACTTTGCATTTCAAATAAATGAGCCTTTTGTTTTTAATAAGGATTTATTTATCTGTTTGAAAGGTAGAGTTACAGAGAGAGAGCGGAGGAGACAGATCTTCCACCTGCTCGTTCACTCCCCAAATGGTAGCAGCAGCCAGGGAGCTTTATCCGGATTTACCACATGGGTACAGGAGTCCTGGCAGTTGGGCCATCTTCCGGTGCATTAGCAGGGAGCTGGATTGGAATGAACCAGCACCCATATAGGATGCTGGCGTTGCAGGGACAGCTTAACCCACTGCTCTATAATTCTGATCCCTGATACTTACTTTTAAGGTGAGGCTCTATAACGTCTTTTCCAGGAAAACTATTCTGATTTCCTTAGAAAGTGATCCCTTCTACTGAGTTTTCTTAGTATACACCCGTATGTGTGGAAACTGGACCCCCTGTTTTGCAGTGGTTGTATCTGTCCTTTACGGTATACTTTAGCTCTCGAAGGGCAAGAAATGACTGCCTTTATTGTTGGCTCTGAATTTTCAGATCCGTGTTCTGCAGCCTACTGTTCTTACCATGTGTGTGCTTAGATCTATTTAGAGAGAGAGAGAGTTTATATGAACAGTTCCCTCCTCCATCCCAAATTCAGAGTTATTTCTTCTTTACCCTAAATATGAAAAACAGTAAGTCCCCAGGCATCATGGTAATCCCAATTTTCTATTGTCTTAGTTATGTAAAGTAGTATTCTTCGCTCATGAACACCACAGGTGGCAGGGGGATGAGGCTGGTCTGTTGGCCCTGGGCAGGCTGACCAGGGGACTGTACATTTACTGCTCTGCATTCCGCACACCTTTCTGGTGCCTCGCCGGCGGCGGAGCGAGGTGCCTCATCCCAGCCCCAAGTGTTTCAAAAGTAGAATTTTTGAGTTTCTTTTTAAACATAATTGTATTAATAAATTTAATATTCTAAAATCTTACTTGATTAAACCTCTAATTCCCTTTTTCTTTTAGGTAAGAACTCAGGGCCCCATCCTCACAGCAAGTGGCAAAAATCCTGTCATGGAGCTCAATGAAAAAAGAAGAGGTCTCAAGTACGAACTCATCTCAGAGACGGGTGGAAGCCACGACAAGCGCTTTGTGATGGAGGTGGGTGCCTGGACACAGCTTGCCTTCTGTTTCTTCTCAGAGACCTGAGATATCCTAAATTTACGTGTGAAAAAAGCTTTAGGCTGAGTCAATTCTTTGGTACTATTTGATTTTTGTTATTTTCTGGGGTGTGATATGCATTTAGATTAAAACTGCATTGACACACTTTCTGGGAAAATTGCAGTCTTCCTCTTAATTTTAGGTGGAAGTCGATGGACAGAAGTTCAGAGGTGCAGGTCCAAATAAGAAAGTGGCAAAAGCAAGTGCAGCTCTCGCTGCCCTGGAGAAACTCTTTTCTGGACCTAATGCAGCAAACAATAAGAAAAAGAAGATTATCCCTCAGGTATGAGTCAAGCATTAAACCTTTGAAATATTTTTTTTTCTTCTAAGATTTATTTTATTTATTTGAAAGGCAGATTTAGAGAGAGGAGAGAGGGAGAGAGGTCTTCTATCCATTGATTCATTCCCCAAATGGCTGCAACCGTTAGGGCTGGCCCAGACCAAAAACAGGAGCCAGGAGCTTCTTCTGAATCTCCCACATGGGTGCAGAGAGAGAGAGAGGTCTTCCATCTGCTGGTTTACTCCCCAAATGGCCGGAGCTGGACCAGGCCAAAGCCAGGAGCCAGGAGCTTCTTCCAGGTTTCTCTCGTGGGGGCAAGGGCCCAAGCACTTGGGTCATCCTCTGCTGAAATTTCTCAGGTATATTAGCAGGGAGCTGGGTCAGAAATGGGGCAGCCAGAACTCAAGCTGGTGCCCATATGGGATGCTGGTGTTGACGGCAGTGGCTTTACCTGCTTTGTCATCACTCCGGCCTCAACATAATCTGCTTTTAAGTGTTTTTATGTCTGTTCTCTCAGTTGCTCTGTCTACTCTAAAGTAAGGGAAACAGAATGTGGATATTTTTATCCTCATTTTACAGTTATTTGGGGATTGCCATGGTGAAAGGTTTTGTGACTTCACTGGAGTCTAGTGACATTTTAGAGCTAGAATGGTTTTCAAAAGTATTTGCTAAATGATTGATGAACACACACTCAAAGCCAGCACATACGGCCGAAGACACAACTCAAGGAAACTGCATGGCCCACCTGAGGGCACAGGTGTTTAGATCAGTAACTGGCATCTTATAAAGATAAGGTCCTCCTGCCTTAGTTTTTTTTTTTTTTTAATTTTTAAATGTTTTTATTTTTTTAAAGATTTATTTATTTGAAAGAGTTACACAGAGAGAGGAGAGGCGAGAGAGAGAAAGAGGTCTTCCATCCGATAGTTCACTCCCTAATTGGCCACAATGGCCAGAGCTGCACAGATCCTAAGCCAGACGCCGTTAGCTTCTTCCATCTTCTACTGCTTTCCCAGGCCATAGCAGAGAGCCAGATCGGAAGTGGAGCAGCTGGGTCTTCAACCGGAGCTTCAGGCCAAGGCGTTAACCCACTGCACCACAGCGCCGGCCTCCTTGTTATAAATTTTTTAAAAAAAAACTTCCCTCAGGTTCAAGTCTAATTCTAGGTAGCTTGTTGCTGGGATGTTTCCTGTCTCTGGGTAGATGAGTTCAAACCTGAGTATCGAATTTCTATAATTATTTTAGTCAGGCCTAAAATGACTATGGATGTAATTTGAATAATGAAATTTTATGTAGAAAATGAAGTATTTCTGGGAAAGTTTCGTGTAAAAACAAGTTATTTCCTTTCATGTGTGTGTCCAGCATTTTCTGCAGACTGACTGTGGTAAAGCACCATCCTCACTTTACAGATGGAAAGCTGAAGGTTCGAGTTTGCAGACAGCTCTTTATCTGACCTGCAGGTGTAGGGTTTCTCATGATGTTTGTGCATGAAAGATGTGAAGGGAAGATCGTTCTTGCTTCTCCTGGTAATGGGAATGTGCTGTGTTTCACAGGCGAAGGGTGTTGTGAATACCGCCGTGTCTGCCGCAGTCCAGGCTGTTCGGGGCAGAGGAAGAGGAGCTCTAACAAGGGGAGCTTTCGTTGGGGCCACTGCTGCTCCTGGCTACATAGCTCCAGGTATAGTACAGTCTGTAAGCTTGGCCCCCTTTTCTGGGCCAAAAACCAGCATCTCCTTCATTTTCCAAGGTTATATAGCATCTCTGGGAAAATAAAATAAGGTATGTGAACACAGAAATTCACAAGAGGAGACTACGGTGTCATAGGTTATCTTGTGGAATCTGAGGACTAGTGGTTCTGGAGGGAGGTAACAGAAACACTTAGTTGGGGGACTGTATCTTGGCAGTGAAGAATCTAAAAAGATGTATTACTGATTGAGGAGCTTGGATATCTGAACAGGGTGTATTTAGTGGGGAAACAGAAGACAGGTTGAGAATAACAGAAGAGAAAAACTGCTAATAGGAGGTTAATTAATCGAGGTAAAGTCTGACATCATTAGCATTTGCTGAACTCAGGGTATTAAGACCATCAAAGGCTAAAAAAGGACAAAAAGGTTTAAAAAAATCTTATTTATCCAGAGATTACTATGATCTAGATATTTTATATAAATGATTTTACTTAACTGCTTTTAATCATCACAAAAGTTTCATTCTAATTATGTTCCAGGTAAAGAATCAAGGTTTAGGGAGAAAAGGCAGCTAGCTTAGATAGAAGAAACTACTAAGTAGCAGAGCAAGGACTGGAATGTAAGTGCTTGCATGTCTGAAGTTTGTATTCTTTCCATTTCCCCACATGGCTGGAGGGTTTGGAGGAAGATGCCTTCTGTCCTCATCCTCATGTCGCTTCAGCACCAGATGTACAGCTGTCTCATCAAAGCCAAGTTCTTCCCAGTGGTCAAAGTGTAAAACTTTTGACTAGACAGGTGACCACTGATGTTGTGAAGACTGAGTTTTATGTAGTCATTATTTTTTTACGTTAATATCCCTCAGAGTTTATGTAGGTTCTGTTTTTGTCTAAGGAAGAATTAGAATGGCCATTTGGGAAGTTTTATGAATGATGTGACTGTAGAATTACACTCCTAGAAGCAGATCCCAGACAGTACATCTCTCAGGGATGCCCTGTGCCTGCTTTGGCTCATTCCCATCATAAGGTTTGCTCTCACACAGCTCATGATCTATAGGGTGAGAAGTAATTACTCAGGTAGGCATAAACTGAGGTGAGTGCATGTGAGAGAAGGCCACAGTCTAGTCCGGGGACTCCCTGAAGAGATGACCCTTGAAATCAGCTTGGAGCAAGGGATGCAATTAACCCAGAAAAGAGTGGGATGGAAGACTTGCACAGAGAAAACAGCATGTGTAGACCCTGTGCTGGTGCTGGGGTACTTGGCTTACGAGGAGCAGCAGAAAGTAGCCAGATGGTCTGGAGTATGGAGAGTACTAGGTGGGGGGAGTGGCTGAGGAGTGACCTAAGTTAAAGTGAGATGGTCCATGGGGGCCAGTGTTGTGGGACACAGCAGGGTTAGGTGACCACTTACCATGCTGACATCCCATATCAGAGTGTGGTTTGAGTCTTGGCTGCTCTGCTTCTGATCCAGCTTTTTGCTGACGTGCTTGGGAAAGCAGAAGAAGAAGGTAGTCCAGTGCTTTGGCCCCTGCCACCCATGAGGGAGAGTAGTATGGAGTTCCTGGCTTCTGGCTTCAGCCTGACTAAGCCCCGGCCTTGTGGCCATTTGGGGAGTAAACCAGAAGGGTCTGTTTCTCTGTCTCTCCCTCTCTCTCACTCTGCCTTTCAAAATAAATAAATCTTTTTTTTTTTTAAATAAAAGTGTGATGGTTTTGTTACAGTCCTAGAGGTTGTGGTTTGGATTTGGGTCTTAGGATCCTAAATGCAGTGGGAAGTCCTAAAGGGTTCTAAAGCAAAGTGACAAGATCACTTTATTTGGAAAGATTACTGTTTGCATAGTGTAGAGAACAGGTGCAGGGTCAGCAGTGTGATAGCAGGACCAGTTAGCTACTCTGGTTACCCTGGCCGAGGGCAGTGGAGGCTTCCCTAGGACATGGGAGGCAAAAAGTGAAGAGCTGAAAAGAATATTTAGGAAGCAGCACTGATGGGTTGAATATATAGGATGAAAAAGACTGATGATTCAAGGATGTCACCTAAGAGTTTGAGTTAGAGGAACTGAGTGGGATGACTGGCATTTAGTGAGAAAGGGCACACTGAGAGATGAGCCTTGGGGTGGTGGGAGGGAAGTGAAAGGTCATGAGCTTTGATAGTTTACAGTTTATGTATCCGAAATGGAGACACTCTTCTGTGCTTTCCACTGAAATCATTTTTTCGCCTCATTCAGTGCATTATTGAGAGGGCAAAATGGGAGCAGGTATTAGTAGCCTAGCCTGCATCCCACATCCGAATGCCTGGGTTCTATTCCTGGTTCCAGCTTGTGACTTAAGCTTCTCGCCAATGCAGCAAGGCATAGCTGAAGTGGTTGGGTTGCATTCCTGGCTCTTGGCTCTGAGCTTGACCTAACCCCAGCCCACTGCAGCATTTAGTGAGTGATCCAGCAAGGGTGAGAGCATTCTCCCTCTGCCCCTCAATGTAGATAAAAAGAGCAAAGCTCTCGTTACACAGTGATAGGTAAGTTACTGAGAAGAACCTTTCTTGTCGTTGACGATTGTTCCACTGGAAATTAATCTCTTATTCTGTTATTGCTGTGGTCTTGGGCCCTTGGCCTCCTGGTAGAGTGGCAGGCAGCTGTGGCTCCGTGAAGTGATCATGACAGGAATCGTCTGTGTCTGCCAGTTGCCAGGTTCTTTGCTCTGTAAGTTTCTCAGGTTACGGCATCGATCTCTCTGAAAGGCTTGTCTCCTGAAGCTTTTCATTAATTAATTAATTAGTTGAAAGGCATAGCTACAGAGAGAGAGAGGGAAAAGAGAAAGAGAAAATCTTCCATCTGCCAGGTCACTCTCCAAGTGGGTACAATAGCCAGGGCTTGGCCAAACCAAAGCCAGGAGACAGGAGCTTTCTCTGGTTCTCCAAAGTCAGTGCAGGGGCCCAAGGACTTGGACCATACTCTAGCCTTCGGGCACATTAGTAGGAAAGTGGAGCAGCTGGGACCAGAACCAGTGCCCTTATGGGATGCTGACGTTGCAGGCGGTGGCTTTACCTGCTGTGCCACAATGCTGGCCCCCTGAAACTTTTAAAATGGAAGTTGGGGCAGGCATTTGGCACAGTTGTTAAGATAAATGCATCTCATATCAGAATGCCTGGGTTCAGATCCTGCTCCACACCTGATCTGGTTTCCTGCTTACGCATACCCTAGAAGGGTGATGAGTTGGTGATGGCTCAAATAATTAGGTTTCTGTTGCCCAGGAGGGAAACTCAGATTTCCTAGCTCCAGCTGTTGGGAATATTTGAGGAATGAATCAGTAGATAGGAGATTTCTCTGTATCTGTCTCTCAAATAAAAGAAATACATAAATTTTTTTTAAAAAATGATAAAGGAATTCCTTTATTATGGCCTGGAGAAGGTTCAATTGAAGTCAGTTTGGATTATGAATATTTCATTTTCAGAGTAGATTTTGTACAGCCATGATTGTTGTAGGTTTTTATATATTTTATTTAATTGAATTTCCTTTGTGAATTTAGTTACTGCATAGGGCATTGAGACTCAGAGAGGTAAAATAGTAGGTGGTTTTTCTTTTTTTTTTAATTTTAAGATTTATTTTATTTGAAAGGCAGAGTGACAGAGAGGAATGGAGAGAAAGAACTCTTCCATCTAGTAGTTCACTTACCAAATGACTGTAAGGCAGGAGTCAGGAACTCCTTCCACATGGCTGGCAGGGCCCCAAGCACTTGGGCCATCTTCCACTGCTTTCCCAGGTGCATTAGCAAGGAGCTGGATGGAACAGCTGGGATTCATACCACTGCTCTGATGTGGGAAGAGGGCATCGCAAGCAGCCTTTTAACCCTCTGCATCATAATGTCAGCCCCAGCAGGTTCCTTTCAGACACTGAGTTAGTAAAAGGTGAAGTCAAGATTAAAATCCCAATGGCCTGGTCAGTGACAAGCTTAGTAGTTGTAGTTTCACCTCTCTTTTTTGAAATATATATTGCTTATTTGAAAAGCAGAGTGACAGACACACAGAAAGATCTTTCAGCTGCTGGTTTACTCTCCAGATTGCTGCAATGGTCACAGCTGAGCAAGGCTGAAGCCAGGGCCTAGAACGCCAATGAGGTCTCCCGAGAGGGTGGCAGGGGCCCAAGAATTTGGGCCATCCTCCACTGCTTTCCCAGGTACATTAGCAGAGAGCTGGTTTGGAAGCAGTGCAGCTGGGACTTAAAGTGCTGCCCTGTTATGAGATGTCACGTCACAGGTGGTAGCTTATCCTGCTGTGCCACAGCGCTGGCCTGGTTTCATCTCTCCTTAAGAAGGTTTTGGTAAAATCCTTGGAATTCTAGTGATACTCAAAGGGCTACTTTGTCCTTTGGCTTCTGCTATCACCTCCTGTTCCTACTGCTTAATTCAGCTGCTTTCTGTCCTCTTAAAATGTATAATTTAGTGAGTAGTAAGACTGAGTTGTACTACTTACAGTTCTATATGACTTAAGTATTGAAAAAAAGTAAAAAATTTTCAACCCCTGGAATTGTTTGGTCTCTAAAAACACTTCATCAGCATACATTTGAGTGCTTTGTCTCAGGCAGGAGATTAATAACCTGGGCATTCACAAATGACTAAGACCTAGCCTCTTCCCCAGGGAATACCTGGAATCAGATGAAGGAGAAGCTGATTTGTCAGGAAACACAGTGCAATGTGATGTAAGCTATAACAAGGGTGGGCAAAGAAGTGACCAGCAGACTTGGGAGACAATGGAGGAGGTGATATTTGGTCTTGATCTCGAGGATGAGTTGCAGTTGGTCATATAGAGGGAAAAAGTTTAAACAGCAGAATTGTTTTTAGAAAAAGGAGTTACTGGGGCCGGTGCTGTTGTATAGCTGGTTAAGCTGCCATCTGCAGGGACAGCATCCCATATGGGCATTGGTTTGAGTCCAGGCTGCTCCACTTCTGATCCAGTTCCTTGATAATGCACCTGGGAAAGTAACAGCCCAATATCTTGGGCCTCTGCACCCTCCTGGGAGACCTGGATGAAGGTCATGGCTCCTGGCTTCTTCCTGGCCTAGCCCTGGCTGTTGCAGCCATTTGGGAAGCAAACCAGCAGATGGAAGATCGCTCTTTCTCTGCTTCTCTCTGTGTAGCTCTGCCTTTTGTGTAAATAAATACATCTCTAAAAAAATCATAATGCAACTTCCTGTCCCTTCGTATCATTTGCCCTCATTTTAAAAAAAGGGTTGTAATATGAAAAATCTTTATTTGTTTTGATGTCAAAGAGCCATGTAGATTTTATATTTTATTTATTTTCTTTTCTTTTACTTTATTTATTTGAAAACAGAATAACAGAGGGAGCGGGGGGGGGAGATCTTTCATTTGCTGTCTGACTCCTCAAATGTCCACAATAGTCAGGGCTGGGCCCAACCAAGGCAAGGAGCCAGGAATTCCATCCAGATCTCTTAGCTGGATGACAAGGACCCAAGTACTCATCCCTCGTCTGCTGCCTCCCATGTGCATTAATAGGAAGCTGGATCAGAATTGATTCTAGGCAGCTCGATGTGGGATGCCGGCATCTCCAGTGGCAGCTTTGCCGACTGCATCATAATGCCTACCTCTCTTTTTCTCTTTTATATTATTATTTTAAGAAATTTTAGGTCAGCGCAGCCGCTCAGTAGGCTAATCCTCCACCTGCAGTGCCAGCACCCCGGGTTCTAGTCCTGATCGCTCCTCTTCCTGTCCAGCTCTCTGCTATGGCCTGGGAGTGCAGTGGAGGATGGCCCAAGTGCTTGGGCCCTGCACCCGCATGGGAGACCAGGAGAAGCACCTGGGTCCGGGCTTTGGATCAATGCGGTGTGCCGGCCGCAGCGGCCATTGGAAGGTGAACCAACGGAAGAAGGAAGACCTTCCTCTCTGTCTCTCTCTCTCGCTGTCCACTCTGCCTGTCAAAAAATTTTAAAAAAAGAAATTTTATTTATTTTTTGTCTTATGTGAATGGCTGAGAGAGAAAGAGACAAAGTGAGATGTTCCATCTACTACTTCGCTCCCCAAATGCCTTTAACAGCCCAGAAGCCTGGGATGCATCCAGTTCCGGTTTACATGTGGGTAGCAAGACCCAGGTTACTTGGGTCAACACGTGCTGCCTACCCAGGTGTTCATTAGCAAGAAGTTGGAGCACGGAGCTGTGACTGGAATTCAGGCATTCCAGTACGGGATGTGGGTATCTTAACGGCTGCACCAAAGCCTGCCTCCTCCTCTTGCTTTGTATTATTTTATTTGTAAAGATTTATTTAATTATTTGAAAGGCCGAGTTACAGAGAGATCTTCTGTTGATTCACTTTTCAAATGGCGGCAATGGCAAGGACTGGGCCAGGCCGCTGCCAAAAGCCAGACTTTTTCTGGGTCTCCCACATAGGTGGCAGGTGCCCAAGCACTTGGGCCATGTTTTGCTGTTTTCTCAGGCAATTAGCAGGGAGCTGGATTGGAAGTGGAGCTGATGGGACACAAACTGGTGCCAGCATTGCAGGCAGCAGCTTACCTAAGCAGGGTGCCACAGTGCCGGCCCCTTTTGCCTTTTGTTTTAGTAAGCAAATTCTTCTAAATTTACCCAATTGATTCTGTATTTTCATGTGTTAAAGTTGTTTTCCTGAAAGATTAAAGATTGCAGCTTTTATGAACATAGTATTTCTGATTCCTGCAACAACACTAAAAAGTAGCTTAGGAGGTTTCCCACTTTGTAATTAAGAAATGGCAACTCAGAAATTATTACTCTGAGGAAAGACAAGACATTAGTGCCAGAATTTACTAGCTCAAAATTGTCTCTTTTTGTTGTGAGCCTTTTTCATTGGCAGCAGATGCTAATGTTAAGTTCAGCATTTACTAGGAAGATCCTATGCTGGGGCTAAGAATTCAGATATCATCAAATTAAGGATCTCGCCCCTAGGCTCACAACCTGACCTGTGTGACCTCTTCAAGGCATTTGAAGTCTTGTCTTATGTGTTCTGTCCCTGCTTTCTAAAATAGAGATGTAGAAAGTACTGCTTTCCAACTTCCAGAAATTATGAGTGGTTCTTAGGTGTTCTTTTTTTTTTTTTTGGTCAACAAATTCTATCTAGTGAGTGGTTACTATGTGCTGTATGTTCTGCTAGGTTCATATGGTATAAAGATGAATAAATTTGGTCTCTGCTACTCTAATGGGGACCACAGACAAAGAATAAGTACAGCGTGGAAGTGAAGTGAATGAGACACATAGGATATCCTGGTAGATCAAGAAGAATCTTGAAAGCCATGCTGAGAATCTAAGCAGGCACGAGAGAGCGTGGCTAGGTGGGACTGACCTAGGCATGGTTCTCATTCATCCAGCATCTGGAAGAAGATCCTCAGGGCCCAGGCTAGGTGCTGCTGGAGAACTGGGCCAATGCCAAATGCCCTTGGTCCTGGACTGACCTGCTGTCTTCTTCTTTGCATTAGGCTATGGAACGCCATATGGTTACAGCACAGCTGCCCCTGCCTATGGTATGTACACTATCTTACTGATTTCTCCTCTTAGCAACTCTTTCACAGCATTCCAAAGCACAGTTTGTACTTAGGGTTTCTGTAAATAAATTGAAGGATCTCAGACCTAATCATTGTAGTGACCCAACTTAAATTCCCTTTGAAAATGCCACAACCTTGTGGTTCTTGGTTTGGTTGGAGTTGCTCTTCTCTCTGCTTTGCCTGATTGAAGGACTGCTTGTTCTAATTGCCTGTTTCTGACCATACTGAGATTAAATATTTTAAGTAGTTCTTCTTACAGCCAACTTACACTCCATTCAAAGGCTACTGAAGGGCCATACTCAGTTTCTGGCATGGCTGCCTTCCAGACAGAGAGCTGCAGTTAAGTTTCGAGTTTGCAATTGTATGAACTGTGAATGATTGGGATCAAGAATAGGGAGTGGAGTGCTCACTTCAAATTTGAAGCTGTCACCCCTTTCCATAAATTTTGCTTGGGGGTGAAGTAAATGGGTGTTTTTGGTTCTAGAGAGGAGGGTTTAGGGGATTCATCAGCAGTTACTCAAGCGTTTACTGCAGAAAGTCAGTAGTACATGCTAGAAAATTGTAGATGTGTCTCTTCTCTCCCTAAAAATGAAAAATAAAAGCAAATGCATAAATGAAGCCTAGTGGCCCTTTGGATAACTTTTGAATGAGGTTTATGTGGCAATGGAGGCAGTAGGTTTGGAGTCAGTGATATGCTCTGAGACATTTTTCCTAACTTAGGTGCTACGTGTTGTAGAATCAGCCATCTCTAGTGGTTGTCATTGGGGGAAGAGGAGAGTGAGAGTGCGTGTGCATGTGTGGGAGAGCTTGTTTGTCAGTCCGCCCCTGGCTGGGCGTGCACACACAGGAGGCAGAGGCGCTCCATGTGTCAGTACTCGTGGCATGAGTCCCCACACGAGCCTCAGACCTTCACATTCTGCCTTTTCTCTTCATGCACCTGCTTTCCCATCCTCGTTTGGGTGTTAAGGCACTGATAAACTGAAGCTTCATCTGATTTTATAACTGTAGCAATAAGCAATGATTTGACCAAGTGTGAACATTAGTACGATAGGCAGTTTAAATCCTGGAAAGATGTGGAGACATTGCAGGGTGGACCATGTGC
Source organism: Oryctolagus cuniculus (assembly GCF_964237555.1). Taxonomy (NCBI): domain Eukaryota; kingdom Metazoa; phylum Chordata; class Mammalia; order Lagomorpha; family Leporidae; genus Oryctolagus; species Oryctolagus cuniculus. Next base: position 227,124,857 of record NC_091432.1, on the reverse strand, counting down.
AGTAGTTTTTCTTTTAAGTCAAAGTGCAGAGCCCAGAGTTATATCCTTTACCTGTACGCCTCCACTGGCACACTCAGGTCGGTCAGAGCTGGAGCAATGTGCGGTTCTTGGGAATTGGGTCCAATCCAAGAATATGCTTTCACCTAGATTTCTTTCTGTACTCAAACTCGCTAGCTCCTTTTGGTTTGGCCATTTGCTTTTACCATTTGGCTAGCTTGTGGGTAGCATGACCACCTCATCCTTGCTGTGAAGCAGGTAAAGGCAACCTACCCACATACAGTACATTTCCACTCACTGTGCTGTGTCTGTGTGAGTGCCCAAGCAGCTGCCGCCCAGGGCAGGTTGTTAAGTCTGTGTCTTTCCTGTAGACACAGAGTAAGCTCCAGATTCTTCAGTTAAGGTTTGCTAGAGCTTGATTTCCCCTTTACAGCAGCTTTCTATCTAGACCTTTCAGTTACATTCATGTTTTCGCTCAGTCTTTTTACTTTTCTCTCGTCCCTCCCTTCCCTCCCGTAACATCCTGCTCTCACCCTGCGGCCTTTGAGCCTCCATGGGAGAAGGCTCCTCTCTTCCCTGTGCCATATAACTGACTTCCAAAGCTGGTGACATTGGATGCCCCCATTTTTCACATAAAAGATTTGGTTTTTAAATGTTACTGTGATGCAAACCTACTAAAACGATGCTTTATTTTGGCTGTAAGGTAAATATGTCTTTTGGCCTTTGTAAAGCTGTTGCATGTGGGGTATTTCCCTCTGATCATCTGGTGCTCTTGAATACCTGCTGTTGCTGCTTTGTGATTTCTCCCTAGGGTCAATATTAGAATAGAAGTAGGAGCAGATTTCAAATCATGCTTGAGTATGCAGAAGTTTGTAGGCCACAAGAACTATTAATTACAAAATTCAGAACGTACTCTTTCCAGATTTGCCATGCCAATATTGGTCATGGCTCCAGTTGGAGCTGAGGGGAGCTGAGGCCTGCACAGAAAGCTGTGCTCTGAATCCTGACAATCCCTTGTTTTCCCATAATATGTGATGTGCCAAATTGAGAGCCATTATAGATTTCTAGATTCACTGTAGAGTATTAATAGCATTCCTTTTGATCTTTAGAATTCATGGCAGCTCAAATATTTTCTGAATATCACTCTTCCTATGATGTAGCCATCTTCATTTTGAGTGGAAAGTATCAGAATACTGAGAGCACTTTGAAAATAAGAGATCTGAGATTTGGGGGCCTCTTCCAAAATGGTACATGTTGACTGACTAATCTGGAAAAGGTTAATGGTAATTACTGTTCAATAATTTTTTTAACCTGAAATTTTTATTGGCATATTAAACTTATTTGGAGTCCTCTCCGTTTCTTTTCTCTGTAGGTTTACCCAAGAGAATGGTTCTGTTACCCGTTATGAAATTCCCAACATATCCTGTGCCCCACTACTCATTCTTTTAGCCAATGACAGAAGTTAATTCCTATTGAACAATACCATACAATACAGAATGTTAGAGGAAAAGCCTTTTTATCCTGCTTTCTTTGAACACATACTTGATCAAAATTATTTGTAAAAAACATCTTTCCTACTTTTTGATTTTAACAAATGCAAATTTAGTTGTCTAAAACTTGAAAACAAACAAAAAAGAAACCAGTTCTGTGAAACGGTACCTCATTTCTGGAAAATAATTTATACCAGCCCTTCTGTTCTAGGGAAATAAAAGTCTAGCAGTTCAAAGTTTTAAGTTTTAAGAGAAGTATCAGATTATGTAAGATTAAATTTGTGAAGGATGTATAGAGTCTTAGACACTGATCACAAATAAACTGCTTTGTTGTAACGCATAGTACTGCCTGGTTCCTGACGCAGTCACCGATTCTCAGCTGGTTGACATGGACTGGCCCCAGGGCACTTTAATTCGGGCTGTAGTTATTTTTTTTATTACAATAGAGAATTTTCATTTAAACTTTAACTTTGTAAATATTGAAGTGTGTAATTAAAGCCAATAAAATATGGGTTTGAATATTGTTTTAGCTTATTATTTTTGATATGTTTTGGTATCAAATTACAAAGAATTGCAAACTAATACTATCTTAGCCCTAGAAACCCATTCATTTGTAAGCAAACCGCTAAAACAAAGCAAAGGCGATTGTTAGTTGGAGCCAGTCTCTACTTTGTAAGCCCTTTGCACAGTCCCTGTTGTAAAGGGCAATCCCCGTGATAAAAGTTACTTATGTTTCCTGAGCGTTGCTTATAAAATGATGGCACTACCCAGAGATGGAGAAGGAGCGATGTGATTATTTTAGATTCCTAATTTCCAAGTTTTAAAAAATAAATTAAACAATCAAGCACCCTCTCTTGTTCTTGTGGCCTTCTTCACTCTGTAAGACACTGTGTTCCCTCCCTGGTTCTTTTCATGCAGATAGAAGATTAGCGATTTCTCTGGGATTGCTGGAAAGGTCTCCTTTCCTCTTCAATTACATCAGAATCTAAAGCAGCAACAGGGTCCCCATAAAAACTTGCTCTTCGATTGTCCCAGTTCTTGTTGAGTGCTGCTGTGAAAAGTGACAGGTTTCAGCCATGGGTCAGCATTTATTTTTTGAGACACCTGATTCCGCTGGTGGAAACTGACGAGTCAGTAACATTGTGCTGTTCTGTAAAGGTGCAGACCTAAGTCCTCCACCTGCATTCTCACCTTGTTTGGAAAGCTGATGATGTTACTAGAAGGTAATGGTTTCATTAAGGTAGTCACCCCCATGAAGGCAACAGTGTGGTCCCCTGTCCATATTTGCAAGTGGCTGTGTCTTAAACATGTCTGTTCTTAGTGGAAAGCAGCTTTGCTTCTCCCTGTTAAGTTCTGCTTCTCAGAACTGAACAGTGCCCATCGGTGAGAAAGAGCTTCATAAAATACGGCAAATTTACACACCAGAGTATTTCGGGACCACTAACTGAGGGTGAAATGGGCAATGTAAGACAAGGATTCTTGTCACTTCTCAGTTGCATGTTACACCAGTATTCATTTCTTCTCCTTGACCTTTTGTCTTTATTAGTGGTGGGTGATACTTTAATAAAACCTCATCACTTGCTGGAAATAGCTGTAACTGAATCGTTCTCATCCTGTGCATAAGTGGTAGACGTGACCCAGAGGGCCCGTTTCTGCTGCGAGTGTTCATGTGCGTTGATTTGTTTCGCTGACCTATGGATGAAACAGCCATCACTGAGAAGAAAAAGCATGGCTGGTAGTGTCCGGTTTTCACTAAGTAAATATTTACCACAGTCCTCTTTGTTTCTGGAGCACTATTAATTGGCAGCTGCAGCTGCACTTTTATCTGAAATTGAATATCAAATTTGGGTTCCAAGTTGGAATCTCTGGAGATTGCTCTGTAGAAAATTCTTTTGAAGTGGCTAACTCTGCTTCATAACTCAACCCCTCCATGGTGGTGAAAAGGGAGCTGTGCTGTTTTCCAACATGATGGCAGTCATTTCAAATGGTTTCTACCAAGTCTTTTTTTTTTTCTTTTTAATTTTGTTGTTTGTTGGAAGTTACTAACCATGTTGTAAACCTGCCCAGTTGCTGCAAACTTTTACATTTCTCTGCTTTACTTAAAATAATCGAGCTGTCAGTCCTTTGTTAGAAGTGGTAACCATGCAAGTTCAACTGTTTGAATTCTGTAATGAATTAAGTGTCCCCCTCCTTGACCCTTCCCACCCCTCCATTTTGTAATGAAAATCCCACTTACAGCCGAGAGAGCAGAGGACTAGAAACGAAGCTGTTGGCTTCGCCGCGCTGTGTGACATTAACATGCAGTCTTGCTTCTCTGCTCTTCTCTCCACTGTAGGTGGCTTTTTCATTGAGAGCCCCTATCGCCAGCCTCTGAGCGTCGCACCATTTATTATTCACTTGGGCCCTCAAGATTTCTTCTCTGACTTCTAGAACCATCAGGTTGTCTGGCTTGAAATGGCAATTCCTGTGTCTCGGTCCCAGAGCAATGTGACACCTGGAGGCTTTCCAGCTTTCAGATACACTACTCTGACAACTGCTTTTTGAAAGCAATGACTGAGCATTTTAACGAAGAGCAATACTTGGTTCAAAGCCACGGTGTCTGTTTTAAAACCTCTTTGGAAACCTAGCAATATCTGTACTTAACCCTATTTATTTAACGTAGTTTTTGTCAGAGAGTTTACAGACCAATTAGAACTTAGAGTTAGTGTGTGAGCTGACCGTTTTTTAACCTTTTTTAGCTTATAAATTTAATAGTTAACATCCCTGACTGCATCAGTTAGCATCTTATAATTTCTCAGAAACATGGGCCCTCCTTGAAGCCATATCCTCGCTGTGGGGGCTGGCGCCTCAGCAGGGCTGTGGCCAGCAGCCTGTGTCTTCAGGCTGCAGGAACACCCCATCCCTTGTGCGAGGCAGGTGTCCAGCGTACTTCCTGCTGCGCAGATGGAGTGCATGGGACGGTGAAGCAAAGGCATTGGGTTTGCAGAGTTCCCGAAGTCGTGTGCAGTCTCTCTAAGTTGTTAACCTGGGGAACAGACCACTGACGGAGTTTGCTGCTGTCAGTCTTTTCTTCTTGTTTAAAAATTTGGGTGAATGTTTGAAAATCATGAATCAGTCACCTTTATTAATTGAAGAGCTGGGAATACCTCGTTAATGTATTTTTAAAACTGGTGTTGGACCCTCTGTGTATTTCAGGTTAATACTTTTAAGCAGTTTTCAGCACGTTTATCTCACTTTATTCTCGTTCTCCTCGGACCTTCGTAGCCATATCACTTGTGTAAAGTAGGCTGAGGCATAGTGACTGTAAGCTGTGACCTCAGTGTGCGAAGGTAAGCTCTTTTATTTTCTGATTAAAGAGAAAAATAATCAGCTAGCACAACATGCATATATGACAATCATATATGATGTGTTTGATCTCCTAGGTCTTATGTCATCACATTACCTTAAAAAATTTGATGGTGTAAATGTGAAATTGTTATTTTCAGTATTTGCTTTACTACCTTTGTAACTGCTTTTTAGTCCAGAGAGTGATTTCACTTTCCTCGAGTTAAATGTGTGTACATGTGTAGAAACTCAGGGTGCGATGTGTATGTAAGTTACACACATGCACCTGTTTGAATACGAACGAGAATTCAGTGGTAGACCAGTTCTCCTAAGATACATTGAATGCCAGGGCACTCTTGTCCAAAGCACTGGAGTTGCATACGTAACAAGATTGGTGACAGTGCTGGAAGGATCCATGTAAGTAGTGATTGTACAAGCTGAGGATCAAGTGCCAATTTCTCAAGGAGAGAAGCTTCTCTGAGAAATGAAAATCTCTGATCTGTGTTGTATGTCCCAATACAACGACAGCAAGAAGCCATAAAAAAAAAGCAATAGAAAATGAAAAAAAAAACCAAAATATTAAGGTAACTATGGAAAAACACGTGATTGACTGAGATGAGCTGATTCTCTGTAGGACACACTTCAGCAAGACTCAGAGTGCTGCATACTGAGTCTGCACAGACCAGATAGACTGAGCAGTCCCGCTGCCTCCCCTAGGCCGCAGCCAGGGCCTCTCCCTCTCAACTCCCTCTCACTCGGCTGTCAGCAGTTCCTGGGAGGGTAGGCCGACCATTTTAACAAGGATTGACTTCATTTCATGTGTCGCATAGATGCACCTTCTTATGTATCAGATGTTCTGTGCTGAGGTCTGTGAACACACACGGAGATTAAAGTGAATTTTCATGTTTTGTATCTGTTTCTAAGTAGCAGTTTCTTTTTCTTACTAACTTGAAGGTTGCTGGAACAACTTTTCCCCGTACAGAATCTGTATGTACCTTCGATGCGGCTCTGGCAGCTGTCAAAGGCTGTGTGCGTTGTGGCTGCCTGGCCTGAGTGCAGCCCGGGCCTGGCGGAGGCCAGCTGCCTCCAGAGGCGCTGACCTTCGAAAGCATTTTCTGGCTGACCGTCCCCGTGTCGGTGGAATTGAGCCTCTTGTAAATATCCTACTTGTGGCAGAAGAACATTAACTTAATTGTTCCGTTTTAAGATGCTTAATAATGTAGGCCTTCTGTTGTCACTGAAATAATGGGTATTGCTTGGAAACTCACTCATTTAAAGTATTTCCCTGGCAGTTTTGAGAGCCTGAAATCTACCCTGGTTCGTGTTCATGGACCTCTGTCCAATCAGTAAGTGAGCCGAATTTAAAAACAAACAAACAAACAAACAAACAAAAACCAACACTCCAGCCCTCCTTCGTAGTTCTGCAGTAAAGCAAAGGACAAGGTGGCTGTCTACGCCCTCAGCAGTGGCTGATCATTTCATGTCCCTGTTTGGATTTCAGCAATCGCTGGAGCAGGACGGTCTGGAATAGCTAGCTCGGGGAAAGGGAGACAGCAGAGACCCCACCCAACCCCAGCAATCGGATTTCTAGCAATTCAGAGCCCTACAAGCCAGGGGCTTTCACAGCAGGGGCAGCCGGAAACAAGCCTGCTCTAGGAATGGGCGTCCTGATTCGCGTTCATCTTGGCCAGTGCCTCCTTGGGCGGGGGAGGTGCGCTATGAAATCACTCAGAGTAGGAGAGGTTCTGCAGTGTCCCACTCGCACTCTGTGAAGATTTGATGTCGCGCTGTCCAGTGACCATGGGTTTCTCAGGACTACCAGGAGGCCTGGGAGGGAGACAGTACAGGGATACCAACCGCAGAGCCAGAAACTCTGCTGAGGCAAGTTTAGTGTTGCGTTTCGCGCACTGGTTGCAGAGCACAGAGCCAGGACCTCTCGTGCAGTAGAGAGAAGTTGCTTTCCTGGGAGCGTCTTCCAGAAAGACTGTCTAAGTCAAGAACTGAAGCTGAGTTGCGAGCGTAGATTTGTTTTCCGACATCATCATTCCAGGTAGCAGCTAACAGCTTCCATTGATGCTTGAAGCAGTGGTCTTTGGAGGCTTTTAAAAATAGTACCATAATGCAAATTAGGTTATGTAAGCTTTACAGCACAGCTAGAAATAGGGAACAGAAACCCTGTGGGAATCTGGGCCAAGTGTTTCTCTGGTCCTGGCACATGCACATGGGACTTGGGGATTAGAGGAATTAGTTAATCAGTGTACATGCTCTCAACAGGCCCTTGTGTGGGGAGAGACTCAGTAAACGTGGCCTGTGAGAGTGGCAGGCGGTCTGTGCAGGAGGTGAGGCTGTGCTGAGGGGTGTGGCCTGCGCGGGGTGCTGCTGTGTTGGTTCCTGGGCACTGACAAGTGTGGGCTGCCCCCAGGCTGTGGGAGAGAGCTGCTAGCTCCAGGGCTGAGACAGAAACACAGCCGAAGCCTGGGGCGGCTGCTGTGGGTCCTGGCTGAATGGAACTCCTCCCGTTTCTGCCGTGTGGGTAAATCAGCAGCCAGTCTTGTAAACTTTCTTGCTGTGAGATTTGAGGGTGCTTAGAACTTCCCAAGGGCTGAGCTTTGAATATCTACCTACTGAATCCAAGCTTCCTACCAGTGCATTTAAACACAACAAAAAGCCAGCCTGGTGTTTGATTTTAGCTGCCCATGAATGCAGCGTTCAGAGCTCAGCCGTGGTTGGCAGGTGGAGAGCCAGTTACTGTGAACCATGGGAAGGAAGGGCCGGGAGACCGCTGGCAAGCCTCTAGTGCCGTGGACTCCGCTGCTCCCCTGACAGCACTCCCGTGACATCTCTTCTAGCTTGCTTTGACACTTTGGGGGAGAAACACCTGTGCTGATCACCACACGAGGCCTCCCTCTGTCAGGCTTAGGAAAAACCACATCCGTCCGTGCCTCTCTGCGGACATCCCTGTGTGCATCTATCTTACCCATTTGTCTGTTTACGGAGTCAGAGTTTGATGAGTTGCTTTTCAGCAGAAAAAAATGGGCAGATGGCGCCGTTGCCATTGTTGGACTGAATGATGGGTGGACACACTGTCTGCAGAGGCCTCCTTGAGACGAGTGGGCAGGGGCACCCCTGGTGTGCAGGAGGTGATGGGCTCTGTAGGGAGCACAGATGGAACTTGGAAAATGATCTAAGCTTGCATGTGGACAAGGCTTGAGTGTTACCTTCAGGGAGGCAGAAGATAGACTCGTCGTTGGGAGTCGAAAGGCTTTTCTTAATCCAAGGAGCAGTTGTGTAACTGACATCCTGGCGGAGGATAGCACGTTGCTCCCGGCTGGGGCTGCTGGGTAGGATCTTTGCCTCATTCGGTCAACCATTTGTTCGCAGCCTAACAGCTGGCACCTCCTAAGGAGGGCCTTGCTCGTCCTGGGCAGAACTTTGCCGCTCCTGCAGCTGAGCGATGCTGCCTCTGCCGGGGGGGTGGTGGTGGTGGGGGGAGCCGCTGGAGTGGGAGATGCAGGAGCATCTGCTGCTGCCACCCGGCCACGGCCGGGACACTGCCTAGCACTGTCCGGAAACCCGGTCTCTTTCTGTGTGCTAAGGTTCTCCTACTTTGATCCTTTACTGAGTACGCATGGAGGGTCTCTGTCTTCAGGAGTCCCTGCACGTCCCTGGGCTCGCCACTGGCCTGCAGTTTAGATGGGTCATTTGGGCTGGGGGCTGCAGGCTGAGAAGTCGGGAATGGTGCAGAGGAAGGAAAATGCCGAAAAAGTATCAGGGGCCGCGTCGTGGGCATGCCTGCCAGTTCCCAGATGGCTGCCTTACGGCGGTGGTCTCTGAGGTGACAGTGACACCCCATCTAGAGCCACGGATGACACCCAGCTGTGTCCTGCCCACAGCCTTTTTCTGCTACACCGACCGATGGGTGCAAAGTCCAGAATGAAACTGGAGTCCAGGCCTTCTGACTGCAGGTTGCCCTAGACCAGTTCCAGCCTAGCGGGACAGGCTCGGACTGTCAGCGGCTGTGTAAACACAGGAAGCTTTGGCATTTAAAGTGTTTTCTGGGCTGCTTAGATGTCAGTGGGAAACCAAGGCACATGCTTTTTCACTTGGCTAGATTTTCTGAGTGCGCACTGCCTGCCTGGCCTGACGGGATGCTGAAGGAAGGCTGGGGAGGCTTTGGCCGAGTAAAGGGAGCAGGAGCCCCCCAGGTGGGGGCCGTGCACGTGGGGAGGTGCTCCCGGGCAGGGCACGTGCCAGGCCTCTTGTCCCTGCCGGCAGCGTCTGCCCGTCGGGTGTTCACTCGCCTCCCTTCCTTCATGCTGGGCCTGCGCCTGGCGAGCCCTGCCCCGCGCCCGCCGCCGTCTGCTGTCGGCTGCCTCACCGACGCCTTTCCTAATCGACGCCAGCTGGGCCCCTCAGGAAGGTGGCTGCGTATAGAGATGGCCTCGGAATCCTTTTTAGGGAAGGAGAATTCGCCGCTCACCCAAGGCGTCTTCTTGGCAGCTGGTGGTGCCCTCCTCCCAGAGGGCAGCCTGAGAGAGGAAGCCGTTGGAAGGCCCCGGCTGGCTGGGCCCTGGGCCCTGCCGTGGGGGTGAGGGGCCCCTGCTGGCGCTCCTGCCACACGTGCTGTGCAAGGCCCCCCTCCTGTTTCTCCCCGTCTGCTCTGGCATCTCAGTGAAGTAGTGCAGGCCTGGATGGTTGTTCCCCTCCTGCTGGGGGCGCTGGAGCCCAGGGAGCTCTCCAAACCACCTGGCTTGTTGTGGCAAAACAGCGCGCTCCTAGCAGTGAGCCTCAGCCCCAGAGAGGAAGTGGCATGTCTTACTCTGCTGGTAGAGTTACCACAAGCCCTTGCTTAGAGGTTAGTTTCTGGAGATTTTCTTCTTTTCCAAATGAGGAAATGGAGGCTTAGATAAAGTGACTTGCCCCAGATTATACCACTGCAAGTAGCACAGCGCCCGCGTCCCGGCCGTGCCCGCCGGCACCGCGCTGCGTCCCAAGGCCACGCGTCCTCGCCGCGGCGCCCTCCTCGCTGCGGCGCGCCCTGCTCCCCTTTGCTCCAGACGGTCGTGCTCAGGCTGTGTGGCTTAACCAGCTCGCTTGCCCCTGCCCCTCCTGCCGTCCCTCCGAATCCCAGTCTTCCCAGGCTCACTCTTTCTGTTGGCGCCTGGCAAGGTGGCCATCAGTCCTGGGCTGGGCAGTCTGGTTCTCTCCAGCTGCACACCTTTCTGTGCGGTAACAGCCCTGTGATCAAGTGTGGATGTAGAGGGACCCTTGGGGGCTGGAAGCGGGGAAGGGGGTGCAGGGGGAGGTGTGTATTCTGTGTTCGCCTCCATCCACGTGTTGGCTGCTGGCTGTCCCGCCCAGGCCATCAGTGTGGGCTCTTACTGGAAGGAGACCCTGGGGGTTGGGGGTCTCTGATGCTAGGGTTCCCTTTGGTCAGTGGTGCTCAGCCTTCTAAAACTCTCCCGGCCCTCGGAGGCGAGGTCAAAGGAAGTACAGAGGAGGTTTTCCAGGAGGTGCGGCGGGAGCCGGGCGGCGCCCGAGGAGCTCGGGACGACTGAAGGCACCCCAGGTAGAGGCCCAAGGGTCAGGGCTCTGATGGGGAGCCCCGGGATGATTCTGTCAGGGATACCAGAAGGGTCGAGACAGGGGAAGTGGGTCAGGCAGACCTGAGGAGAGGCTAAGAGGCGAGCTCTGTGCATGTCTGAGCAAGGAGCTGGTCGTTCGCTGTGAAGCAAAGCTCCCCGTAGTGTGTTGTTTGGGCTGAGCTCGGGTGTGACGTGGCCACGCCTTCTCCCAGCCTGTGCACCTGTTCATGATTCCCTGCTGCTGAGACCCGGAGCAGAGGGCAGCAAACCCCGGACTGAGCAGGCTGGAGCAGAATGTGTTCCATCTCCTGTGTGGGGAGACGCCTGGGAGTGCTTGGGGGCTGCACTCTGGGGACCCTGAGTCAGGAGAGGAGCCGGGCACATCAGCACATCGGCTCACAGGCAGGCAAGTGCTTCCTGGTCAGCTGGACATAGATCTGGCGATGTCCAGTCGGGGAGAGTGTGTGTGTGTGGGGAACCCTTTTAGGCAGCGTGGGAGGTGAGGTGGTGGGCAGATGGCCAGTCTCAGGACTTCACGAAAGACCCTGGGTGCTGTATCCTTCAGGGTTTACAACCATCCCAAAAGCGGAAAGAATTTCCGGGTGCTGAGTGGACAGCCAGATGGCTGAGGACCAGAGGATGCAGGGCGATGTGGGGGAGGCTGACCGAGCCGCAGCGGCAGGACAGGAGCCTGAACCAGTGCCCGCTGTGGGAGGAGCCGCCGGAGCGCTCCTCCCAGTGCCCCCTGGGCCCCGCATGCATGCAACAGGTTTTTTAGCCAGGGGATGGTGTAGGCTTTGTACATGGTCATTGGAGGGCAACTTGTGGATTGACCGAGGGGTTGATTTAGGCCTGTTCTGCTTCTCTCCCAGCCCTGCCTCTTACGCCCCATCCTGGACTGGAGGGGTCAGGTCTTGTGCATTTCCACAGCTCTGCTCGAAGCTGTGGCTTTGACCCTAACTCTAGCACGAGCAGTGTCTACCTACAAGGGCCTCTGTGTCCTCCCCACAGCAAGCAGAGTCCCCTCGTTGTGTGTTTTGATGGGAAAATACACAGGAAGCGCTGATTGAGACTTGGTGTCAGGAACCTTGTTAAAGGGCCAGGTGGTATTTCAGGCTTCGTGGACCTGGAGTCTCTGTGTGCTGGTTCCGCCCCGTCCCAGGAGCAGGCACAGTAGAGGTGCACGGCTGTGCTCCGGTGACGCTTGCTGGAAACCCTGGGCCCTGTCTTGCCAGGCCCTGGTGAGACCATGGGCCTTCGGTGCCCTTTCGCTCGGTCACGCCTGGAGATCTCCTTCCCACGTGCCACCTGGGCCCCCGTCTTTGCCCAGAGGCTTCCGCGTGGCGCGGAGAAGGAGCAGCAGCAGCCGCTGCCCTTGAACGCTTAGGGAAGCGCCCGTGATGGGGCTCGGAGGAGGCATGGCTGGGGCTGAGCCAGGGACACGCGAGAACTCCACGTGGCTGCACGGGGCCGTGAGGCTGGGAGCGCGGTGCCCAGGAGCGTGGGCCTCCTGTCTGGGCCAGGGAGACCCTGTGGATAGTTGGCTCAGGAGGGGACACGGTCCTGAGGACCTGTTAGAAACGTCCCTCCCGTTGGTGGAAGACCAAGTCTGTGGTTACAGGTTACACCTCTCCGTGCAGTCAGGGAGTAGGTGAGAGTGCCAGAGGGGGGTGGCTTTAGCTGGTGGTTGTGGGTGTCGGGGCGCCGCGCTTTTGAGACAGCACACAGCTTGGTGAAATTCCGCATCTTCAGGCTTTTTCTCTCCTGCTGTCACATCAGAGGAGACAACTCAGCCACTCTCTCTTCAGAAGTAACTAGGGCTGGGCTCCCCGTGCTTCAGCATGGTCCCATGGCGGCCGCTTCTGTCGGCCCCGGGGCTCGCCAGCACGGGGGCAGCGCTGAGAGCAGGGGAGACGCTGGCCTCCACTCTCCAGAAGCCAGGGGGGAGTCAGACCCGGGGCTGGCCCCACAGGGAGCAGCAGACCTGGGGGGAGTTAGACTGGGCCTGCCCAGTACCGTGGCTGCTGCGGCCGAACCCGGCGTCGCGGGTTTCGTGGGCGGCCGAAGGAAGCCACGGTTCGCAGAGTAGCGGTGAAAACCTAGCTGGGTGCCGCTTGCCCTCAGTGAAATTGTGAATCGGATTTCTGGCAGGCAGTCATGGAACTGGCCTGTGGGCCATGGTGGCACAGTCTCTGGTCTGTGGCCTTCTGTCCAGGAGGGGCCGTGCCCCGGGGCTTTGCTGGCTGCTCTTCCCGGGGCCACGTGTGCTGCCTGAGCCTCTCACAGCAGCGCGTGCAGCCGCATCTGCAGAGCACTCTCCCATCTCCTGGAGAAGTTCTTGGGTTCCTGGAGGGGGAAAGGACAAACGAGCCCGGCCTTGGCGTTGGTGAATGGGATGCATTCTGCCCCGGCCACACAGCTAGTGTGGTCAGCTCTGGTCCCCTCTCCCGCCTACGTGCAGGCTCTTGTCTGCTGGCACCTCAGGCCCCGACCGAACTGGAGCCCCGCCCAGGCCACTCCTGCTCCGCCCGTGCCAGGCTCCGTGCCATCTGCCTTGCTTCCTGCTTAGGGAAACATGGTCACAAAGGCTTTTTTTTTTTTTTTTTTTAACTCTAACCGAAAGGTTTCTGCCATTCTGGGAATCAGAATCGGTTTTTCCTTTTTATGGTTCATGGAGATGGATCAAGAATAGGGATGGGAGAAAGGCCAGCTCGGAAGCTCCTTCGCCCGCCGTGACGGAACGTTGCGTCTCAGCTGTCCAGCCCCCTTCCCCTCTTCAGGTGGCTCGTGCTGTCCGCCTCCAATCAGGCCGAGCACCGCTCAGCCCTCCGGCAGGGCCCACTGTCCGGGTGCGCGCATCTCTTGGCCCACGCGCCGGCTTCCTCTGGCCAGTGGCCTGTGCGTGAGGTAGGATTTGAAAGTTAGCCAGGCAAGCTCTAGTTGCAAAAATACCTCTGTTACTACCTGCCATAGAGCCGGAAGTGCTCCCTGGGTCATCACGCATGCTCAGGTTGGCCCTGCACAGTCATGTGGAGTTCACTCCGCACCCCTCTTTCCCAGGCTCACTTAATACGGTGGCTTTGCAGCAGTGGGAGGGGCGGGACAGGCTGCTTGACTGGCAGGCATCTTGCAGGCTCCTCCTCCCCAGTCCCGCTCTGTCTCGCAGGAATCCGGGCTGGCTGTGGCTCTGTGCTGCCTCCAGGTGGACTTCCCTCCCAGCACACCAGGGCCTGCGTGGGCCACGTGGGGACCCCGCGGCGTCCTCTTCTCTGAGCAGACACACACTTCAGCCTCTAGTGGTGTTTATCTGTCTTCCCCAGAGCACCTCTGAACTCAGGCCTTTCCCCCAGACCTGCTGGGCCGAACCTTTGGTGTCTGTAAGCAGCCACTTCCTTTGGAAGCCGGGCTCCTGAGGTACCACCATTAGGGCTAGTGCACTTCCAGGAGCAGGGAGGCTCATGGGCTTGATCCCAAGGGTGCTTTTGGCAGGGGGCTCTGGGGGAGGGCTCAGACCCCAGCCCCACAGCCCCTGTGCTGTGCGTCTTGTTCTACCCTCCGTGGTGCGTGCAGCCCTTTTGGACAGGTAGGGCTTATCGGCCAGTGTAGACCTGAAGCCCTGGCTGCGGGCGCAGGCCGAGCCTAGTTGTGGGTGGAGAAGCTTCCCCTGTGCACCACTTCGCACCGCACACCGGCCGCCTCGCTGTAACTCGCTCTGGTCTGGTAATGGCCAAGCTCGTTTTTAGAAATCTCTCTTACCTGTATCTATCTACTGTGTTTTTCTGAGTATGTAAGTGTAAATAGTATAATTCACAGCGCAAGGTCCTTGGCAATAACTTTGTTCTGTATTGTGTTGACCACTGGAAACGCGACCACCGTGGATGTCCCCCGGGGCAGGGCTTCAGTAGGACTCTGACTTTCACCCTGGGCGTGGCTGGAGCTGCAGCCCGCGGGAGTGGACTCTCAGTGCCTCGCCTGGAGATGCCTGGCCGGCCCGCACAGGAAGCCCTGCTGCTAGCCGTGCAGGCGGCGCCCCCGCTGCGGCTCCCTCGCGCCGTGTTGGACTCTGCCAGAGACTCTGACCCGCTGGTCCGTCGGCTGCAGTTTGTATGGATGCCCTGACATGTTGCATTCCCCCCGTCTGGATGAATAAAAATAAATGCTTCCGTCTTAAAACCACAATGGGCTGATGCTGTGTGCCGGACCCTCTGGGAAACGCTCAGGACGCCTGCTGCCCTCACGGCGATCTGGGGGGTGGGAGGTGGGGTTCCTGACAGTGGGCAGTGGGGCCAGAGCCTGACTCATGCTCCTGTCTGTGGCCCTTAACCCCGCCCCCCCAACCCCCCCCCGTCACTGGTGCAGAACGCGCACCCAGTGAGCAGAACGCTGCACATGCTCACTGTGAGCGCAGATGTGTCTGCCGGGGACTGCACACACACCTCCCCGTGCGGCCTCACGTCTGTTCCCAAGTCTTGGCCATACTCCGTGCTGCGGGGCAGGGAACAGACTTGGCTGCGAGCAGCAGTGGGAACCCGGAGCTGGGGCTCCCCCTACTGCCCCCGCTGCCACCTGCGATTCCTGCCAGTGAGCTGCTCTGGTGACAGGCACAGCCCAAGACCACAGGGAGGCTCGGCCAGCCCAGCCCGGAGGAATGAATGCGGACTGCCGACGAAGGAGGCGGACGGGGAGTCTTCAGGTGAGTGCCACTGTGCCACTGTGAACCAGCTGCCCCCTGCGAGGCTGGGCCCGGCCAGCCCCGCCCCTGCTGCTCCTGCTCGCCCGGGTCTGCCAGGCCAGGCTGTCTCGTCTGTGACTGGCACAGTGCTCGGCCCACAGCAGACAGGCTCCTGAGGCAGAAGTGGGGGAGAGGGTGGAGCTGGAGTCCTTCCTGCCTCACTTGTCAAACCGGGAGAAGCCCACGGAACTCTCAGGGTGTCCCGGCGAGTCCTGGGAGCCCAGGAGACGGCTGTGGCGCAAGCATTGGCCCCGTGCAGACCAGGGAAGCAGCGTGGGAAGGTGAGTGAGAACCCCACGTATGCTTGCGGTCCACTCCCACCCCCTGCCGCCGCCCAGCTGCTCCTAGAAGTTAGCACCCCCAGCTCTGTGCCTGAGACCAGGAAGCTCCCCCCGGGCCCTCGCTTCTTCACCCAGTAAGGAGGAGGGTCCTTAGGGAGAGAGCCCGCGTTCACTGGGTCCAAGGTCGGTCCTCTCTGTCCCCACCCCTGTCCTCATCACCCCGCGAGTGGATCCCGGAAGATGTTAACTCCCAGCACCAGAACTGGACGTGTCCCTGAGCAGCCCCGGCTGCCGCCTGCCCTCTGGATTGTCCTTTCCTTCACTCCTCTCAGCGCTCAGCTCAGCCACTAGAACCTGGCAGTGAGAACAGAAGTGGCGACTTCAGGCTGGCAGCCCCTGGTCGTGTGGTCACGCGTTCCCATGGGCCTGCGAGCAGCCCTAAAGGTGCCCAAGGTTAGGCCCAGAATCCGCGAGTGCCAGCACCAACTACGCCGCCGCCTGCCACGGTTCTCACCGAGCGCTCGCCCTGGTCCTCCGCTGCCCGTCACAGCCGGGCTCAAGACCTACAGCTGACGGCGCTGCTCCTCCTCGCACCGCCTGCGCTGCCGGCCTGGCGCCCCTTCTGGGCCCGCCCTCACTCTAGAGGCCGTTCCCATCCTCCCCACCACGCCCCTCCCGGCTTCAGCATACAGGCCATGGCAGTGGTTCTCGGCCAGGGACGGCTCTACCCTTGAGGGGTGTGGTGTGCACCCCACAGCACGGGTATCATCCCTATGGCAGTGGTGTCGAAATTCAGAACCCCCGAGCAGGCCATACCAAGGCAGCCTCTGACCACCAGCCCCGACGCCTGCCCTCTGCCCGGTGCCATCACTCGCTCCATCCGGTTGTCTTGCTCTGGCTTTGCTCCCTTCCAGTCTGCCTTCCCATGGGATTGGCGGAGAGTCCCCCACCCCTGCAGGCTGGCTCCCCGACTCTCCGGGGCTCTCCCCAGACCTTCCCTCCGTGTGTGAATCGCCTCGAGCCTGCCTCTCACCTCTCCGCCACTGCACCTACGTTTGGTGCGTCGGCAGTTCTGGGCCCTTGAGGCTGGAGCAGGAAGAGCAGGCTGGCCACAGTGGTCCACCCACCCTCGGCCTCGGGCCAGTGAGAGGACAGGGCCCACTCACCACGTTCCCTTCTTATGGGCATGAAGCCACGGTCTGCATCCTGGCCTGCTTCCACTTGAAGGGCAGGCACATGGTAGACAGATGGCGGAGGCCTATGGTGCAGGGATGTGGAAGAACTACCACGAAAAAGAACAGGGCAGAGCGGGCCACTTAGGATGCTGGCACCCCTCCCGGCGGCTCTGCTCCCAGGCCGGCTCCCTGCTTTGCAGCGGATGGCCAGGTGCTTGCTGGGCTCCTGGCTTTGGCCTGGCCCGGCCCTGGCCCCGTCTCTGTTAACTGTGCCTTTCAAGTAAGTGATTCTTGAGACCTGGTCGCACTGTGCCGGCGTTCTTGGCAGGGTCTCGCTGCACCCCAGCACCCCCTGCTTCCTCTCCAGTCAGCTGCCCTGCACAGGCACGCTGTGGCCCTGGCACCCCTCTCCTAGCCCTGCCTGGTGAGATGCGTTTGCCTTTTTTTTTTTAAACTTTATTTGCAAGACAGAGAAAGGCAGGTCCTTTACCTGCTGATTCACCTCATAAATGCCCGCAGTAGCCAGGATGCCAGGAGCCCGGAAACACATCTGGGTCTCCAGTGCGGGCGGCAGGCAGACCCGAGCATTCTGCCTCCCGGACTCGCACCAGGCCCCCTGATCACTGCTGCACCACACGCACACGTCTGAGAACTGGACTCCCAGAAGAAACACGTGTCGCGGGCCACTCCACGACGCCGGTGTCTACAGCGCCTGCAAGACTGTGTCGGGGTCGGGTGACGTCTGACAGGAAGCAGAGGCGGCCGCTCCTCACCCCGCGGCCACAGAACCTCAGCCCCTCACCCAAGGGGGGTCGTCGGCTGCCCTGCGAGGAAGAGGCTGGGGTGGGCGCAGAAGCACATAATGATACAAATGGGTTTTACAAAGCAGTGCTGTTTGTACCAAAATATTTAATGAATGTGCTGTTAAAATAAAACCAACAAAAGAAATAGTAATACAATTTTACTTGTTTATATTTCAGTTCTTAAGGTTGACACACTGAAACTACCCTAGCACAACGTCCACGCACCCGGTAACTGAACAAGACAGACATAGCAAGCGGCACAGGGGAGGCCTGGGGGAGGGGTGCACTTGCTACCTCCCTCATCACACATGACCTCGGCAAGCGTTAGTATGGTCAGCAGAAAAGAGATGGGAAACAGCCCACGTGTCTATGTACAAGCCGGTGCCTCTTGTCGCCAGTCACAGAGCACAGCTGTCACCTGCCACTGTGGAGATGACGCCTCTCAACTCTCCTAAAGGCGCCAAACGTCCACCCCAGCCTTCTCGGAAGTGAGACTGCAGCACGTTGGAATGCGGAGGTCCACACCCAGCCGGGCCTCCCTCACACACACACGCACTCACACTCACACACTAGGAAGCTTGGAGTGAGGGAGTTCTTCACTGATGGCGTGAAGGAGTGCCCGGGGCCAACAACCCTCGAGTGAAATCAAGTGCGCACATCACCACATAATTCCGTTACAGATGAGCGGTCTCCATCTGGGATCTGAACACCGCATGGGGCACTGGGAAAGATCTGATACATGTATGTACACATGACACATGACACAAGGTAAGCTTTGTCCATGTTGTGATTAATCCTGCCTCGTAGTCGGTCGAGTCACCACCCAGCGCCCAGGCTTGTAAATCATTTTGGCAACTAATCCTAAAAAAATTAACAGAAACTATGAGTTGCATAGAATTGATCAGACGTGAATAATGCCAAACCAAAACCTGTGCATCAAAGCTTAACAGAAGCTGAGCTTCCACTGCGGCGAGACCCTCCTGTCGCAAACGCAGTGCTTCTCCAAGTCCACCTGGGGCCGCGCTGGCACCGAAGCAGGGAGGAACGACGGGGATTTCTGATCCCCATCTCCCTCCCCCACCCCCGATATATATATATATATATATATATAGTATGTATATTTTATTTTAAAAAAATGAAAGGTTTAGGGGAAAGAAAAACCCAACACACAGAAGGACCCCACACTCTGGTAGCGTCCCCTCAGCCTTTAGGCTGGTGAGGGAAGAGGCCTGGAGCCGTGTGTTCGCAGGGCATCGGCTGAGCGAGCAGGTGCGTCAGCGTCAGTAGTGAGGAGAGCCTTGCCCACAGGCTGCCTGCTCCGGGAGCGCCGGGCCAGTGACCTACCAAAGCACGTCTGTGGGTCTGACTTAAGTATGTTCTGGTCCTGGGACATGTCACAGAATCACACATCTGGCCAAAGAAGGCAACAAAAGGTGTTTTCTGAAGGTGTCCGGAGGCAGCGGCTCTTAGCAAGTCTCTTTCCCCTGAACCCCCGTTGCTGTCTTTATGGAGCTCAGTGTTCGGTTGAACCACGTCTTCTTGGCTGCCTGAACCTCGCTGAGGGCGAGGCCCAAGTGGTGCTCCAGGTCCTGCGAGAGAAGTGTCCATGTGGATGTCGGGCCCCAGGGCCACGGCCACCACCACCGCCTTCCCCGGGGTTCAGCCAGGGACTCGAGTTTTACTCTTCACTGTTGGGAGGGCTCTGGAGGTACCCGTCTTACGTCGGCAGAGAAAGGCTTGGGAGTCTCCTGGCCACGACCTCGTTTCTTGCCTAAACTATTCAAAGGGCCTCCCCACTAGGCCCCGCTCCTGTCCACCACCTACAACAGGCAGACCACGCAAAAATCCACGAAGTCCTAACAGTGGCAGGGCAGGCGAGGTGCTGGGTCCATGTCTGTGGCACCTACTCCGTGCCAGGAGCTTCCTGAGGCTCTGCATGGCCCCCCATCACCGCCTGCCGTGCCTTTCCCGTGTAGTCTGCCCTTGTCCGCACACAACACGGGGCCTCGTGATCTCCCCTGATGCTGAGCGGCTGCACGTGGAGAGTGCAAGAGCCCAGGCGTGCCGCTGAGACCCACAGCCTGTGCTCTTTGTCCACCAGAAAGAATCCGAGCTTTGTGGGGAGCTCTCCACATGACAGTCTAAACCCCGGCTGCTGTTGAGACATGCACTGGTTAAGCACAAACGAACTGGGAGGGCTACAGAACCCCGGGCCGCTGGTTACCTGGATCTTACACTCTGCTTCCACCAGCTGCAGCTTGGTCTGGGCCAGTTCCAGCTCCATCTCCCGCAGCTGGTTCTTGAGCAGCTCCTTCTCCTCGTCTGTGTCCTCGTCCGCGACCTCCTGCACTGAGCTCACGCCCCTCACACGCCCCTCTTTGCTGAAAAGCTCCCGGCAGCGCTCGCAGTCGTCCACTTTTTGCTGAAAGGAGAGGTCAGGTGTGAGGAGCCGGGAACGGGCGTGCACGATGGCGCGGGCACGTCCCTGGGGAGGTGCTGGGCTCCGCAGGCTGCAGCTCCGTGCCAGAGGCAGTGCACCTCAGGCCGAGGAATGAGGGACCAGGGACGGCCAGACACAGGCTTAGGGACCAGGATTTCACTGCACAGCTGAAGACAGGAATAAACTAGCCAACCACTGGGGGCAATTACAACTACTGTGCTGGCATCCGTGTTGTGATGAGGCAGACTAAGCCCCGCCTGCAACACCTGCATCGCATACGGGCACTGGTTCAAATCCCGGCTGTTCCACTTCCAATCCAGCTCCCTGCTGATGGCCTGGCATAGCAGCGGAAGATGGCCCCAGTGCCTATGTCCCTGTACCCCTTTGGCAGACCTGGATGACGTTCCTGGGTTCTGGCTTTAGCCTGGCCTAGTCCTGGCCATTGTAGCCATTTGGAGAGTGAACCAGTGATGGAAGACTGACCTTTCTCTCTCTGCCTTTCAATTAAATAAACAAATAAATAAATGAATCTTTGAAAAAAATTGCTTTTTATACATGGAAGTAATTTTGAGAATAATAACATGGGAGAATGAAAGTTGAAGATTAAAGTGTATAGAAAAATCACAAATACACACTGTATTTTATTAAAATGAGATGTCCCTGTAAGACACATTTTATGTCTCTTAAGGAAACAGCTGCCAGCTAAACCACAAAAAGGCATCAATTATAAAATGTCCCAATTCTACAAATGTAAATATGAAACAAACAAAACCCTAAATAATAATACACACTACAATGTTAATAATGGTGATATTATCTTTAGGTAATGAGATTTAAGGGTTTTCCTCTTATTTTCCAAATTTTATGCAAGAATGTTGGTAAAGTTTCAGTCACCTAGCTTTCTACCTGAGAGGAGAGAAGGGGGTAGATATGGGTAGATATAGTGCGCAGGCTCGCGCTCGCTCTCTCTCTCTCTATATATATATATATAATTTTGAGAATAATAACATGGGAGAATGAAAGTTGAAGATTAAAGTGTATAAAAAATCACAAATACACACTGTATTTTATTAAAATGAGATGTCCCTGTAAGACACATTTTATGTCTCATATATATTATATATATATATATATATAGAGAGAGAGAGAGAGAGAGAGAGAGAGAGAGATACAGACAGATCCATCGCTCTTTCTCCCATCTGCTGGTTCATCCTCAGACGCCCCCAGGAGCAGGGACCTGGCCAGGCACAGCCAGGATCCAGGAACCCAGTGCAGATCTCCCCCACGCATGGAGGAACCGCTGACATGAGCCATCACCGCTGCCGCCCAGGGTCTGCATGAGCAGGAAGCTGGAGTCGGGAGCCTGAGATGGACAGGAAACTCGCGTTCCTATGCTGGGTGCAGGCATCCTCACTGTTAGTTTGAGAATAAAGCAATGCGGTGTTTTCAAAGAGCAGATGCTTGGGGCCCTACGGTCGGGGTCCCTCTGCTCCAGGTAGGACGCCCTGTGCAGACACAGCCCTGCCGAGCACAGAGCAGCGCCCAGCTCCCGTCCACTGAGCTGGAATAGGCTGGAGAACCTGTTCTTTTCTTACATTACTCATCTTGGGATGTGCCTGCTATTCCAACACAGGTGTAGTATAGCTTAAAGCATGCACGTAACAGCCCCGCACTGCCGGCGGACCACGAACAGTCCTAACTGCGCCTGGCACTCAGAGCTCCGAGTCGCAGGGCGGGGAGAAGCGTCCAGCGTGCAGGCTCTCCTGTGGCCTCTCGTTTTCCTGGGCGGCAGCCGCAGCGTCACCGTCAGTCACCCGGGCTCCGGCCAGTCGCCTCGGCAAGGCCCCTCAGCTTTTCTCACTTTGGAAAGCAACCGTCCCCTCCCACAGCCAGCGGGCGGAGCACAGCCCTAAGAGGAGCTGGGGGCATAGAACGTATTTGGTAAAGGAAGACTTACCCGGAGTCTCTCAATTTCCACTTTATTAGCCGTCTGCTGCTTCTCCAGTCTCTCACTCAACTGTGAACAAATCTACAGAACACAACGTGAAACCACGTGACTGTCCGACCACGTGACCATGTGCGTGATCTGGGCTCTGGGCAGACTACAGCAGCGAGCGGAGTGCGCGAGGTCGGGCAGCCGCGCCCACTGCCCAGACGTCCCCGGAGCCTCCAGGCGCCACCCTCAGGGTCCTGGTGCAGAGGAACGAGCCGCGGTCAGTCAGTGACACCAGCCAGGGCGGGCGCGGCAGCCAGGTCCTCGGCGCTGACACCCGAAGGCTCCCAAGCATGCTGTGCATTGCAGTTTAGCGCCTGTCACACGCTGGGCCCAGGCAGGCACTCAACAAACACTGCTCTTCCCCCACAGCCACGTCCCCAGACAGGGCACACTCAAGTCACGGCGAAGGGCAAATGAAGTCACCTGTCAACCAAGCCGGGGGCGGGGCCAGCATCAGGAATGCACAGGGCAGCTGCTGGCCTGGGAGGGGACCCACCTGCTTGTAGTCGCCGATGATGGAGCTGTTCTTTCTGATCTCCGATTCGGCCTTGTCCAGCTCCCGGCGGCACATTTCTTTCAGCTGAGCGAATGAAAAGCAGAAGCGGCTATCTTAGGGGCAAGAGGAAGCTCCGTCCCTCGCCGCTCAGGGCGGGCGGCTCCCTCTGCCCGCGGGGGCTCCGCCTCATCCCCTCCTGCACGCCTCAGCACCCATGCCCTGTTCCTGATGCTAGGGGCTGGCGAGGACAGCCAGACGACCCCACACAGCAGACTCCACTTGGGACGGGTTCCTCCGTGGAAGTTCTCCACCAGCGAACGCAGCTGAGGCCGCGGTGCAAACCAGACCACAGAACTCGGGAGCAAACGGCGGTCTCAGCACCCCACGGCGTGTGGGGAAGGCGCTTCGTCCCCCCAGCGCAGCCAGTCCCAGCTACGCCGGGAGGGCACTCCAGCCGGGAGGGCCACGGCACGCCACGCTGAAAACCCTCCCTGTGACTGCAGGTCTGTATGGCTCAGCAGGAGGCTTCCAGCTCGCGTGCCGTGAGGCCGAGACAGACATCACCTAGCGTGAGTGCTGCCCGGGGGACAGCGACCCTCGGCCCTGACCCTCAGATGCTGGTGCGCTGGGCTCTCCTGCCCCAGGCAAGCACGGGCCGGGGCCCGCTGTGTCCTCCTGGGCTTTACAGAACGGCCAGAAAGGCCTCTGCAGAGAGACTGTAGCTGACTTTCTCAGCTCTGCAGTGCCAACACGAAGCCACCCGACGAATCCCAAGTCTGCAGCGTTTTCGGGACACAGAGGGCCAGCGGGAGGGGCAGGCGCCCTCACCTGGGCAGACTCTTCTTCCAGCCGCCTCTTCTCCTCTTCCGCGTCGATCAGCTTCTGCTTGGTCATCAGCAGCTCCTTGTTCAGCGCATCTGCCTTCTCCTCAGCCTGAAACGTTGCAGACGTGTCGTCACTAAGACTGGGAACTCGAGTGCTTGCAAGGACCTAGAACAGCCCACTGCAAGATGCTGGGGGAGACTGTAAGATGCTGGGGGAGACTGTAAGATGCTGGGGGAGACTGTGACCTGACGGGGAAATGCACGCCCACGGCCACGGCCACGGCGGAGTCACGCTCATGCCCGGTCCCCGCACACGGGGAGCAGAGGGCGGCGAGGGCTTGGCCTGCAGCCTCAACGTTCACCGCTCTCTGACGGCGCCAGGAAGCCCCTGTCGGCTTCAGGCGTTTCAGCGGGGGTTAGGGTGGGGGGTGAGCCAGGAAAAGCATTCGACGCAGCGTCAGGAATCCAGAGACAGCTGCGGAAGGCTGCCGGCCTCCCCGCTGGTAACAGCCTGTGTGTGCCACGCAGCCTCCCCTGCTGGTGGAGGTGGTGTCCCTGAAGCCCAGCAGCCTCCTGCTCTCCCTCTCACGTGTTCTAGAGAGGAACAGAGCTGGGACCTTACATGGAGAACTAGTGGCCTGCCACGCAATGCACAAGGCTGTCGACTACTGGCCAACTGCACACACGTGCAATCAAGCAGCATCCCCGAGCGAGCCCTCTCCATCCCAGAGTAGCTTCTCGGCTCCTCCTCCAGCTCAAACCCAAAACGAGTCACGGGAAGGGAGACGAGGAGAAAACAGTGCGGGAAGTGACCTCCTGTCAGAGGTGCTGCTAGAGCCGACGCGCTCGCCTGCGGAGCACGGGCCACACTCCGGTTCTCTCCTCGACTCATCATCAGACACCCATGAATACTCACAGTGCTGGTCCACTTCTCCCCACCGGCCGTCTGCCTGCCTCACCCTTCCCCTCGGTCTACAGGGCTGTCAGCTGGGGCAGTGACCTCCCCAGACTTGCATACTGTGGGCAGCAGAGCTGGAGCCTGACCCAGAGCTGGGGACTCCACGCCCCCTGCTGGCTACCCAGCACCGTGTGAATACTCATGCAGGCGCTGGGACGGGACGTCGGGAGAGCACGCAGAAGCTCAGGCTTCCGCTCGCCCTCGTGCACTTTAGGAGAGCCTGCATCTGTCCTCCCACGGCAAACAGAAGACCAGACAAAATAGGAGGCTGTTCTAGACACAGAAATCCATCAGCGCAGAACTGTGGGCCCTGGGATTCAAACCAGCCAGCCAGATGAGTGCTATCACTGCCTTCTGCCTGCGTTCCCGGTGCGCATGGCCGTCTCAAGGGGCCAGGGAGGCTGCGGGGACAGCGAATCACCTAACAGAGGCGCTGGAATCATGTCGATGCCCAGTTAACTCCCAGAGCACAGACAGGAGAAACCCGGAAGCACCAGTAGAATACAAACTTCCCTTAGACCCAAACAATAGCCCAAGGATGGAAAAGTAGACACCATGAGGTACCGTGCCAGGTGGGACAGTTCCACAGACATCAGGTCAAACAGCTCTCAAGAACAATGACTAGCACCAGGGAGAGCGAGGGACATTTCATAAGGATAGAAAAGTCACTTCATTGAGAAGGCAGAAATTTGGGGCTACTGTTGTGGTGCTGTGGGTTAGGCTGCCGCCTGTGGTGCCGGCGTCCCATATGGGCTCCAGTTCTGTCCTGGCTGCTCTACTTCTGATCCAGCTCCCTGCTAGTGCCCTGAGAAGAAGGCAGAAGATGGCCCAAGTGCCTGCGCCCGTACCCATGAGAGGTCAGGGCACGGACTAGCCTGGCTGCGGCAGCCATCTGGGGAGTGAGCCAGCAGATGGAAGACCCTCCCAACCCCCCGGTCTCTCCCTCTCTGTAACTCTTTCAAATAAGAAAGTAAATCTTAAAAGGCAGAAATTCAAATTATGTGAAACGAAACCCATCATAACTGAAAGGAGAAGGAGATAAATGACAAATAGATTCACAGACTTCCACTGTTTTCAGTAAGTGACAGGCTGGCACCACAGGTGGCCAGTCTGACCCAGCACAGAACACTCCAGCGTTACCATGGGACACACTGCTCAGCGGACGTGGAAGAGTCACCTGGACAGACCACATGGCGAGCCGTAAACTAAGCACAGATAGATCGACAAAGGGTTAGGATCAGCCAGGCAGTGTTCTCTGATCACAACAGAATGAACCAATAGAATTCCGGAGGGGGGGTCACTAAACAACACTACTGATGAACTAGGATAGGTCAGAGAAGCCCTGAGTGAGAGGAAAGCCACCACATTAACCGTGGAGGTGAGGCGGAAACAGCACTCGTACACGGCGACCCAACAGCTTCCAGTGCCCACCTGAGAAAAGGTTCACAATCAGTTACTCAAGCTTCCTCTTTAAGAAGCTACAAAGGGAACAGATTAAGCCCAAGGAAAGGGGGAAATAATAAAAAGCAGAAATCAATGAAACAAAATACACAGAAAAATCAATGAAACCAAAAGTTGGTTTTTGAAAAGATCAACATGCCTGATAAACTTGTAGCTAGATGGATTAGCGAAAAAGGGGAAATGATACAAATCACTCCTATCAGAAATAAAAACAAGGGGCATCTCTACAGACCCTACATGAAAATGAGGAAATATCAACATTTTAAAAATAATACATTTAATAACTAAGATGAAAAGGCTATATTACTTCAAAGACACAAATAATAAAAACAGGTGCATGCAGAATTAGACAATTTATATAGATTCATTATCTACAAATAAATTGAATTCCCAAATGGTTTCCAGCAAAGAAAATCCCAGGCCTGCAGGACTTCACTAAGGAATTAAAGATTTAATCAGGGACCAATTCTATGCAAAACCCTTAAGAAAAGAAGAAAGGAATAGGGCACAGATCATTTTGTGAGGCCGCCATTATCCTGATGGCAAAATCAGACAAACACATTAAAGAAAACTCCAGACAAGTCTTCCCCACAAATATAAAAAGACTTAGTAAGAGTAAAACCTTCATTAGCAAATGCAATCCTAGTGACTGGAGTGACACAAGGAGAGGAAGTGAGCTGGTGAAGACATGACCGTGACGTGGGAATTCCCTAGTGAGCAGAAAATCTAGGTGAGATTAGCAAGGTCACAGGATATAAAAAGGACACAACAATTAACTGTATTTCTAGAGACTAGCAATAAACTTGAAAATGAAATTTAAAAAGCTATATTATTCCCAATAGATTAAAAAGTGCAATTCTTGCAAACTGAAAACTCAAAAACACTGAAACTGAAAAAGACCTTTGGTAAAAAACGGTAACTCGTGTGTGGCCTGGAAGGCTCAATTGCTCTTCAGATGTCTGTTTCTTCCAGACCCCTCTGGGGAGCAGTGAATCCCAGGACACTTTCCTCATGCCCCTGGCAATGGGCAAGCTGAGCCTAATACACAGCCAAGCGATTCTGAAAAACCACAACAAAGCCGGAGGACTCACATGACCACATCTGAAGGCTACAAAGCTACACAACCAAGAAAGTTTCACTGTGGCGTTAGGAAAGCCGTACAGACCCAGAGTAGACCTACACATGGAGTTAACTGACTCTTGAGTCAGAAGGCCAAGGCCACTTAATAGGGCAAGTTTAGCAATCCCAAGGTCACAGAACCAGCACATGGGCAGATGGGCTCCCAGGCGAGCTCCCTGCCTCTCAGGCCACACTGCCCCACGCCGTGGCCCCTCGCATCCCCTCAGTACCAGTGTTGGCCCAGTCACTGCGCCAGTCCCAGAGGAGATGCTGGACAGGGCTGCCCCCGGGGCCGGTGGCTGGCCTGGAACTTCTCCACATCTGCAGGGTGAAGCTCCGCAAAAGCAGCAGCCGAGGAGGGCGATCAGGGACAGAGCCACTGGAGACACCGAGAGGTGCAGGAGCTGCTCTCCGGACCGCAGGAAGGGAAGCGTGGGGAGGAAGAACGTCCTCCCGAGCTGCACTGAGACCCGAGATCAATGCGGCCCTCACTGTGCACAGAGGAAGACGCTGGCTGATCTTCAGTAAAGACTCAAAACAAAGCAGGGGGACGCGGGAACTTGGACCGGGGCCTAAAGTGAGCAGGAGAAAGTCTGCCCGGCCTTCAATGGGCAAAGGCCGAACGGGTGCTCAGAACTGCCCGTGTTGTAGAACGGACAGTTACAACCCCCATTTTAATGATGAGAAAACTGAGGCAAAAGGGTTAACTAACACAGTTCTCCTGCATTAATGAATACAGACCCCTGAGACTGGACCCCACGAGGCTTGAGCCCAGAGCTCCCTGGTCCTGAACGTGCTGAGTCCCTGCTGGCATCAGGCAGTCCCTGGCTTCTCCACTCACTAGGCGGAGAGGACTGAACACGGAGAGAACTGCGTTTCTACGTGGAGAGAGGCTACGGCCTGATGAGAGCGGCTCTGAGAGGAAGGCAGCGAAGGCAGGGAGAGCCCAGGCTCTGTGACTGAGACGTGGACATGCACCTGCAGAAACTGGAAAAAAGCAGCCAGCGCTGTGGCTCCACAGGTTACGCCACTGCTCGCGACCCCAGTATCCGGAATCAGAGTGCTGGTTCAAGTCCCAGCTGCTCTGCTTCTGATCCTGCTCCCTGCTAATGCATCTGGGAAAGCAGCAAATGACAGCCCAACTGCTTGGGCCCCTGCTACCCACATGGAAGACGTGGATGGAGTTTCCGGCTTTGGCCTTATCCAGTCTTGGCCCTTGTGGCCATTTGGGGAGTGAACCAGCAGATGAAAAAAAATCTCCCTTTCTCTTGCTCTACCTTTCAAATAAATAAATCTTTAAAAAACAAACTGGATTGTGGTGCGGTAGGCTAAACCTCCGCCTTCGGCACCAGCATCCCACATGAGCACTGGTTCGAGTCCCAGCTCTTCCTCTTCTGATGCAGCTCTCTGCTATGGCCTGGGAAAGCATCAAAAGTTGGTCCAAGCACTTGGGCCCCTACACGCATGTGGGAGACTTGGAAGAAGCTCCTGGCTTCAGTTCTGGCCATTGCGGCCACTGGACGAGTGAACCAGCAGGTGGATGACCTTTCTCTGTGTTCCCCCTCTCTGTCTGTAACTCCACTTCTCAGAAAAAAAAAAAAAAAAAAAAAAAAAAAAAAAAAAAAAAAAAAACTGGAAAAGTAGCCTTCCCAGTTAGATGCAGGTATTTGTAGGTGACAGCCAGAGGGCACCACCACCGTGCCTGTGCCTGACTTGTTCAGGTGGTGGTGCCTCTCACAGTACAACCAGTCAAGCCATTCTCACTGTGCCCTGCGCCGTAGACAGTTCTACTGTCCACATCTTACACAATGTCCAAGTAGAAAATGCAAGTCAGCCCGAAGTTTTCTGCTTCACTATTATGTTTCTAAGGATCAGGAATAAGAACTGCTTGATGTTCTATCTCCTTTCTTTATCTCCCATGTGAACCACTTTGAATACCTGATGAATGCAGACTTCCCACCTGTACGAGCCGAATGAAAGAACACATTTCTACCTCTGAGAGTCTAAGGAAAGCAAAGAAATGGACCGATACATAAATCTTCATACTGATTTGGTGAACGGCAAGATGTGGCCCCTAGAGTTCAATCTATATAGTAGGAGATCCCTGTAAACTCCCCAAAGCCTGAACCCATCACTGGAGCCTTAGGAACCAACAAGCAGAAAAGCAATCCTAGGAGCCTGTAGGGAACTGGCAAATTACACTTTCCATGGGTCCAGCCCAGCCCACCACCTATTTTTATAAACAGAGTCCTCCTGGAATAAAATCACTCTCATTGTTTACATTTTGTGCCTGCTGCTTCTGTGCCAATGGCGTATAATAGCAACAGAGGCAAATATTTACAAATGTTTGCCTGCTCCTAATCTAAATCATGAATGAGAGACGACACTTCCTGAAAGGAAGCTTGTAGTACAGAAAATAGAAAAGTGCTCAACCAGAAAAGCCACCGCTCAGAAGTCTTGAGATTAGGAGAAGCAGAGAGAAATGGAACATCAGTCGACAGAAACTACTGAAGGAATGACAGCTGCTGAGCGCTGAGCTGTATTCCAATCGGCAATGTTTACTCAAAAGGCACGAAACGTATAGAATTTGATGTCCTCTTGGGGGGAAGTTTAGTAAACTGTTACTGCCAACTGTTACAGCAAAAGAATCAGCCTGGCTGCTCCACTTCTGATCCAGCTCCCTGCTAATGAATGGCTTGGGAAAGGAAAAGAAAAAGAATCACCAAAAGTTTCTCCATCAACCACGGTTTGGGGAAGAAACTCGAGGACAGTGTGCACATGACAGAAGAAGGCGGCCCCGAGGCTTCAAGAGTTCACGGGTCACTCGCGAAGGAACCGGCAAGGTGGCCACGCAGAGGGCAGCTTGGGAGGCAGCCAGAACTCACGAGGACACGCGAGGGCACCAGCGCACGCAGGGGAAGCCCGTGTCTCGTGTGCACTTCCCGTCAGACTTACGTTATCCAGGTCCTTCCGCAGGGCGATCTTGCTGGTCACCAGCTCGTGGGCTAAGTCGTCATTTTCCTGCTCCAGCCGCATGTTAGCTTCCTGCAGACGCCTGTTCTCCCTCTGAGGGGCACATGGAAACCGGTCAGAGGCAGACAGAGGATGCAAACAGACTCAAAGTCAATTTCTAAGCCCTGTGGAACTCCTAAGTGACGTGGCCAGTCCTGATGTGTTTCCAAGTCAGCAATTTCATCCTTCCCAGCTCTATCAAGAAATACTTCACCAATTCAAGAGGCCTTGTCAAGTAGCTAGCGTGAGGAGAGGCCACCGAACTGTAACAAGCCAGGTGGCTGGTGTGAAGCAAAGCAGATCTTGCTGACTTATTTCAAACTCTCACTGACACTTGAAGCTAGAAACAGTGGAACTGGGTTTTAAAAAGAACTCAGCAAAGTGAGTTACAAGCACTCCCGCCATGTCCTCCAGGCCACAGGCACCGAACCTCGAATCGCTCGATGGGGTCCTCTTGCTGGGCCTGCTGCTCCCGCATGGTGTGATATTCTTTCTCATATTTTTTCAGTTTCTTCTGACTAATCTGCAGGATAAAGCACAGTACAGATTAAGAAGTTATCAGACGGAAGATCAAGACTTCCTCTGGCCTGGTCAGCCCAGGTCCTGTGCAAGTCATACTTCCTACGTTTGGAGGGAAATCGTTAAGTGTAGGGTAAAAGACCAGGACCCCAATAACAATTTTGTCCAGGGGCTTTTCAGTTTTATTAGTTCCCTAAGTGAGGTTTTCTACCAGCAGTGTTCAAATGAATGCCATACCGACGGCCTCTCCTCCCTGAGTTCTGGGTCCTGTCGGTCCCCAGCGACAGGAAGCAAGACAGCCACTGTTCTACTTAGCACGCACCAGTGCGGCTGCTGGATGCCTTCCATCTGGGACCTCACAACAGCTCTCCACAGGAGTTATCATCCTCCTCACAAGACAGGCCACTTCAGGGATAGGGATGTCGGATACTCGAGCCAAAATCATTCAACAAGGTGCCAGCGAACCTGGGATCTGAAACCAGGCAGCTGGATTCCATCCAAAGCACACACAGCCACTTCACTATTGGCCAGGCTCCACCCTCTTTCCACTCTACCGCCGCTTTCACATGAGCAGAATTCTATCTGCCCTTAAAAACAGAGCTCTCAGGGTGGGCATTTGGTACAGTGATTAAGAGCCCAGAGTGCGGGTGCAGAGGCGGCTTTGTGGCATAATAGGTAAAGCCACCGCCTGCAATCCTGGCATCCCATATGGGCTCTGGGTCGTGTCCCAGCTGCTCCACTTCCAATCCAGATCCCTGCCGATGGTCTGGGAAAAGTAATGGAGGATGGCCCAAGCGCTTGGGCCCTGCTTTCCACATGGGAGATCTGGAAGCAACTGCTGGCTCCGGCCTGGCCTAGCTGTGGCAAGTTAGGTCATCTGGGGAATGAACCAGTGGATGGAAGATCCACTCTCCCTCTAACTCGTTTAAATCAACCAATCAGGCCGGCGCCGCGGATCACTAGGCTAATCCTCCACCTAGCAGCGCCGGCACACCGGGTTCTAGTCCCGGTTGAGGCGCCGGATTCTGTCCCGGTTGCCCCTCTTCCAGGCCAGCTCTCTGCTGTGGCCAGGGAGTGCAGTGGAGGATGGCCCAGGTGCTTGGGCCCTGCACCCCATGGGAGACCAGGAAAAGCACCTGGCTCCTGGCTCCTGCCATCGGATCAGTGTGGTGCGCCGGCCGCGGTGGCCATTGGAGGGTGAACCAATGGCAAAGGAAGACCTTTCTCTCTGTCTCTCTCTCTCACTGTCCACTCTGCCTGTCAAAAAGTAAAATAAAATAAAATAAATAAATAAATAAATAAATAAATCAACCCATCCCATATGGGAGTGGTTGGATTCCAATCTCAGCTCAGCTCGGACTCCATCTTCCTGCTAATGCACACCCTGGGAGGCACCATGTGATGGCTCAAGTTTCTGGTTCCTGCCACCCATGTGGGAGACCCAGACTGAGTTCTGGGCTTCTGGCTTCGGCATGACTCAGCCTTGGCTACTGAGGGCATATGGGGAGTGAACCACCAGACTGGTAGTTCTCTTCTGCCTTTCAAATGAAAAATATTTTTAAAAATTGAAAACACAGCTCTCCTGACTACTCCACTTAGATTCTCATTTACCCATCACACTGCCGTCCTCTTCCCCTCCAGCCTCTCTGTACCAACCCCACGCCTGCGTCTTTCATCTCCCCTGCTGCACGGCCTCTGCCTCCTCAACCCCTCTAGGCTGCTGACTGCTCTTGGGACAGAAGCCTCGTGCAGGCTGCCAGGGACTCCCTTTCCACTTCACCGAGCCTCACCTGTCCCCAGCTGGCCTTCAGAACTCCGTGCACGTCGCGCTGTAATGTGACAGCCCACTCCTCCTCCAGGAAGCCCTTGCTCCCTTCCTCTCCTGGCAGGACAACCCCTCTTCATTAGCTGGCCCGCAACGTGCAGCACCACCAGGGCACACTTCCAAGGTGCAACTCTCTTTTGTCAGATTCCTTCTCCTCACCTGCCAACCTACTCCCCATGGTGTTTTCTAAATTACATATTTAAATTATGAGCTGCAAGAGGAAAACGTGCAATTTTAAGCGGATGAGGACTCCTTCTCAGAGCTTCCATCAGCAGCAGCGCAGAGCTCCAGGTAACTAGGACCATTCAAGCTGCTTCTGCCCAACTTCCCTATTCTGCATAGGAAGAAACTGAGACCGGCCAGGGGGACGGGACAGGACTGTCTGCTGCAGCCTGTGCCAGCACCTCGCATCCCTGCTCTGTTCTCTGCCCCTCGTCTCTCTCATCTTGCCTGGGGCTCCTCTCCCACTGACCGTGAACACCTTAACCCGAGTTGAGATGTTTGTAGATTTGCCCTGGCTTCGGTCTATAAGGACATCCACTACACACGTGGGGCGAGGTCGCGAGCTTGCAGAGTGATACTCGACTCGGATTTGTGGTTCATAGCCAACGCTGGGGTGAACATTCATCACACACCTAAGTGATTCACAAGCAAGCATCTAAATCAAATGTCGAATTTATAAACAATCTAACAGATCAATAGCAGAGAAACCAAGAATGAATGAGGCTTGTGGGCAGCACACACTTCCTCCCAGGGTTCTCTGCAGTCCGGCAAATAAGCAGAGGGCAGCCGCGGGCAGCCTCCCCAGGCCCCGATCCTGTAAAGCATCTTCCCCAATCTGCAGGGCTCTCCCACTTTCATTCTCAAGCTGGGACAAGGAAGAATTAACTTGTTTTTCCCTCATAGGAATACATTTTAAAGGGCTAATTACAAAAATAGCTTATTCTACATCTCATTATCCCTGATTATAACTGACTGCACCATTCTCACACAAAGGGGTGGATTCTCACTCAGCACTGTAACAGGAGCTCACAGGCAGCACTGGGAGACGCAGAACCTCACACGCGCCACTCTGCTTCCTGGACTCATGTGATAGCGTAAGAGCACCCCCACCCCTTCTTAAGATTTATTACTTGAAAGGCAGGGTCACACACACACACACACGGGGGGGGGGGGGGGGGGGAGGGAGAGAGGGAGAGAGGGAGAGAGGGAGGGAGGGAGGGAGGGAGGGATATTGATTTTTCATATGCCTTTTCTTTCCCCAAATGCCCCCAAATAGCAGGCCAGCTGAAGCCAGGAGCCAGGATTCCATCTGGGTCTCCCATGTGGATGCCAGGGCCCAGGCACTTGGACCATCACCATCTGCTGTCGTCCAGGTATGCAACAGCAGGAAACTGTACAAGAAGCAGAAGAACTTGGACTTGAATCAGGCATTCTCATATGGGAGTTGGCATCCCAAGCAGCAGCTTGAGCCGCGGAGCCACAAGGCCCAACCCCAGGCAGTTCTTTTTGCTTTTCCTGTGTTTTCCATGATCTCTGCACTGAGCATTATGTTTAAAATTGGGAATGTGCTGACGGGCTGGCACTGTGGTGCAGTGGGTTAACCTACCTCCTGCAGTACCAGCATCCACATGCCACCGGTTCAAGTCCCAGCTGCTCTACCTCCAATTCAGCTCTCTGCTAATGTGCCTGGGAAAGAGGGGAGGATGGCACAATTGTTTGGGCTCCTGCATTAACATGGGAAATCCTGATGAAGTTCCTGATTCCTGGCTGTGGCCTGGTCCAGCCCTGGCCATTGCAGCCACTGGGGGAGCAAACCAGCAGATGGAAGCTCTCTCTCTGCTTCTCCCTCTTCTTCTTCTTCTTCTTTTTTTTTTTTTTAAAAAGATTTATTTATTTTATTAAAGGCAGTTTCAGAGAGGCAGAGGCAGAGAGAGGTCTTCTATCCATTGGTTCACTCCCTAGATGGCCACAACAGCCAGAGCTGTGCCGATCTGAAGCCAGGAGCTAGGAATGTCTTCTGGGTCTCCCACATGGGTGCTGGGGCCCAAGGACCTGGGCCATCTTCCACTGCTTTCCCAGGCCACAGCAGAGAGCTGGATCAGAAGTAAGCAGAGCAGACAGGACTCGAACCAGCACCCACATGGAATGTTGGCACTGCAGATGCTGGCTCCCTTCCTCGTCAACTGCCTTTCAAAAAATAAATAAATATTTTTAAAAAATGCACTGAGATGGTTTTTAAAGTAATTCTTTTTTCTCCTCACGATCAGATGAGATTTATCTTTTATTTATTTTATCTTTTATTTACAGAGAGAGGAGAGAAACAGAGAGAGATTTTCCACCCACTGGTTAACTCTCCAAATGGCTGCAAAGGGCGGGGCTGAGCTAGGAGCCTGGAGTTTCTTTTAGGACTCCTACATGGGTGCAGGGGCCCAAGCAGTTGGGCCACCCTCCCCTGCTTTCCCAGGTGGATTGGCAGGGAAAGTAGATAAGAAGTGGAGCAACTGGGACTTGAATTGGTACTCATATGGGATGCCGGTGCTGCAGGCCGCAACTCAACCTGCTGCGCCATGCTGCTGGCCCCTGGTGTTGTCTTTAACAGCTCAGAATCTTTTTTTTTTTTTACAGGCAGAGTGGACAGTGAGAGAGAGAGAGAGAGAGAGAGAGAGAGAGAGAGAAAGGTCTTTCTTTACCGTTGGTTCACCCTCCAATGGCCGCTGCGGCTGGTGCACCGCGCTGATCCAAAACCAGGAGCCAGGTGCTTCTCCCGGTCTCCCATGGGGTGCAGGGCCCAAGCACCTGGGCCATCCTCCACTGCACTCCCTGGCCACAGCAGAGAGCTGGCCTGGAAGAGGAGCGACTGCGGCAGAATCCGGTGCCCCGACCAGGACTAGAACCTGGTGTGTCGGTGCCGCAGGCGGAGGATTAGCCTAGTGAGCCGCGGTGCCAGCCAGAATTCTTCAGGCTCAGTTCTCAGTCTCTCTTTCCTCCTTCCCTTGAACGTTTCACCCTCAAGTCCCACCACAAACACACAAGAAATAAAATCACCACAGCTTGGGCTGGGTTCACAGCTGACGGGTACTTTTGGATTTGGGGCACCTGTATAGCAGAACTAACTAGGTCAGGCTGCCTCTGAGGCACAGGTCCTGGAGGCCTGAATGGGGGCTGGGGCACCAGCCATCGAAGTCAGCTTCAAGCCTGCTTATGAGGCTCAACCCCTCAGCCTGCCTATCACTTCTTCACTGTCTATTCAAAGCTGGAACTGTGTCTCACTAATGGCTATCCCTGCCCATGCATGTAGGGAGTACCCAGAAAAGCTCACTAAATTAATGAGAAAGGATCTCGTCCCTGAACTGACCATCTTCTGAATGGAAATTGCAACCAAAGTGGACACCGATGCCAGGCTGGGTCACACATTCCACTTTCAGATCAGACCTGCAACACTACTTCCCTCACGTTCCCGTCTCCTGTCCACTCAGGTCTTTCCGTTCTATCTTCACACAGCATCAGATCAATGCACCCTTGGAACCTATCCAAGTATGCAATTACTAAGGAGCTTTCTTCATTCTGTGTCTTCCTACTGAAAAACAGGTCACATCTATTTGCTTACAATACCGCATACCAGTGCTCAGCTCAACGCCTAGAATGTAGTGGAACTCAAGAGAGAGATGTTGAACAAAAACAGACAAGGACCCTCCTTTTAATCTCCTAAGGACGCAGTAGGGGCCTTTATGCAGCAGGTGAGCACTGCTCTGTGTGGTGCTCCCAGGCATCAGTGACAGAAGAGGGATTTTGATCTCAGTCGGCAAACTCCCTGAGGGCGGGATCTTGTTCACTGTGACACGCAAAATGCCTGTCATACGGGAAACAGGAAAATACATGATGAATGGACACATAGTCCTCACTCCTGAAAAAGTCCAAGTTTCGTTTTCTTTCTTACTTACAAAAATAACATTTTAATTGAATTCAGGAAGCAGGGGAAGCTGTGGATTCCGCCTCAGGGCTCTGAATCACACCCACTGGCAGCTGACTCCCATCAGAAGGTTTTGAAAATGACAGTTCTGCATGCAGAGGTATTTTTGCCCTTGAAGATCAAATTTGAAATTCAATCCTTGTTCCGTTTAAATGTGGTTTTTGAAGGGACGAGGGGAGAACCCTAACAAGTTCCTGGGTTAAGACTGGGTTTGTAATTTAGGAAAAACCAATGTTATGCCCATTGCAATCGACACTGGAATGTGACACTGGTAGAGACAGCTCTCTGAAAGTCCCCCAAAGTCACAGTTCTTCCCCTTCACGAGCCCAGACTTCATCTGCCCCTCTCCACCAACAAAATATCCAGCACACCTCAGTGGCTTCATGGGCCCCCTGTTGCTACTCATGGTCCCAGCTGAGAAACCTTGAACTAGAGACAATGCAGAGACCCAGTATATGCCAATTTGATATTCTGCAGAATGCAGTCCCCAATACCCCTCCTGTGGTCACTCACTTGTCATTAATGTCACCAGAATTGGACAATGTGTTCTCTTGAAACATAAGCTACTCGCTCTGAAGAAGCTGGTCCCTGGTCAGCCTCTGGAGCAGGCAGTGATGTTAAGGCCTGCACAGATGGAGACAGAAAGAGTGGCTCCACCCTGGGCAGTGAAGTGGGCCGGTTTGCTAACTAAGATCCTGGGTTTTGTGAGTGGGCAGACCAAAGCCCGAGTCCTGACCCTGCCAATGACCTAACTGTGGGACTACAAACAGGCTGTCTCACACAAACCTCACGTGCTGTGGCACAGGCTATGAGAACATGTGGGCAGGCCTATCGCCACTGCTCTCATGAGGATCCAATGAAATAAAAGGCACATGAATTGAGATTTTTTTTCAACAAATGGATCTGCTACTTGCTGATATTACTATTATTACATTACTCTTGTTAACTACATGAAGTCCTGTCCTGAATCAAAAGACAGAGCTACCATGCTCTGAACATGTACTACAGACAATGAGCCATTTACTTACACAAACTTAACACAGAAAAGCAGCAACCAGGCTGCCTTTTGGAAGAGCAGCTGACTTCCACGTTTGGCTTAACAAAGTGCTGCAAAGCTCACAGTCCCTGCGGGGCTGCAGCGAGGACAGGGTTGAACGTCTGCAGCTCTGCGTGGTGAGGCAATGCAGAGTAAGAAGTGGTCTTGTTCTGTCAAGGAGATCTTGACTCCAAAATGCACACTGCTTTGTGCAGCAGGGTGAGCCGGAAGCCAAACGGAGACACCTGGCCCAAGGCCATCTTCCTGCTGAAGAATGCTTGGGCAGGGGCTGCCCTTTTCAGTCACTGGTTACAAGAACCTGAGTTTTACACAGGACCTGGAAGTGACAAGATACTTCCACACTATTTCACTTAACCCTGAAGACAGCTTTCCAAAACGGGTAGCGCAGGGATTATCTCCCCTCACTGTACTGATGACCGCAGTGGGGTGCTGAGACGCAAAAGACTTGGCCGAAGTTGAGAATTCTGTACTAACTGGCAACACCAGCACAGGAATACAAATCAGGGACGACAGACAGATCAACGGATCACTTGACTGACAGGTCTTAAAAAAAAAACAAAAGGAACAAGAAGTCACTGCCCTCACACAGCTTACAATCCTAATGCATACAACCTACTCAAATTATCTGAATGCCAATTGAGGCTCTGAGTAGTGCTGATTTAGCTCTTAACCAAAAATATCCTCCAAGGGCAAATATTTCTGAATGCCAGAGTTCTGTGTTTCTCCAAATAGCAAACATTTTAAGACAATATTTATATGGAGACGGTGCTATTTGGTTTTTGTAATAATTTATTTTCTTTATTTTTTAAAAATTTGTTTTATTTGAAAGGCAAAGTTGAGACAGAGACAGAGGGGGAGAGAGAGAGAGAGAGAGAGAGAGAGAGAGAAATCTTCTACCTGCTGGTTCACTCCCAAAATGGCTGCAACAGCCAGGGCTGGGGCAGGCTGAAGCCAGGAGCCAGAGGCCCAAGCATCTGGACCATCTTCCGCTGGTTTCTCCGGCCATTAGCAGGGAGCTGGATCAGAAATGGAACAGCTGGCAACTGAACCGGCACCTCTGTGGGATGCTGGTTTTGTAGTTGGTGGCTTAAGGCGCTTTGCCAC
This sequence comes from Oryctolagus cuniculus, assembly GCF_964237555.1. Classification (NCBI taxonomy): domain Eukaryota; kingdom Metazoa; phylum Chordata; class Mammalia; order Lagomorpha; family Leporidae; genus Oryctolagus; species Oryctolagus cuniculus. Next base: position 227,086,686 of record NC_091432.1, on the reverse strand, counting down.
AGCACTGGCCCTGATGATATATTTTCTTATAGGTAGTCTGAGGACTAGCACATTCAGTTTATGTTTAAAATAACAAGTTTCAATGAAGTGATGGTTCAGAAATACCCTTAGGCAGGGCTCTCTACCAAAAGGGTTAAGTCTTCAAGATTGATGTAAGTAACTCATTGTGCCATATTTTATAGCATAATTTATTCTTCTAAACAAGCCTCACATATCTGACTGGTTCTCAAGAAAAATCCCTATACAGACAGTTTCCCTGTCATATTTCTTGAGTTGAAAATGTTAAAATGTGGGTTTTTCATTTTCCCACCTCTGAAGACTATACTTGTCATGGTTGAGCGTATGAAAGGGATGTGAAGCTCCCAGGACTGTCTGTGATCTCCTGGAAGAAAGTACATATCCGAGGTCACTGACTCATAAAGGGGAAGAAATTGAAAGGAAGGCTAATGAGTTGTGGTGTACGACATTAAATTTTAGATTAAGAACAGAGGATCTAAACTTCTTAAGAAATAAGTTACTTTAGTACCATAATAAGCTCACTTTAAACAGAAAGAGGGAAGGGGAGAAGTAAAAGGCCTGGAAAAAGAAGCAGAGAGCAGGAAGTTCAGACAAGTACAGCACGAGACTCATGGAGGAAAGGAAGACCCACAGGCAGAGAACGAGACCTGCAGCAACACCCCACCTTGTGGCCATTTCAGAAACTACCACACCAAATTCATTTCCTGTGGCACTTCTACAATGAGAAGATGCAGCGGAATGGGGCAGAAAACACTGGAAACGTTAAGTTAGTAGGCCTGATTTCCACCAGGGCTCCTGTTACTGTCCAGCAAGTATTTGACTACCCTGGGCCTCAGATCCCACACTTTATTTTCCCTACGTACTTTACAGGGTTTTGTGAGGAAGAAAAAAGATGCCTGTAAAAACTGTACAAATACTGGAAATTACAATATCATGTTAAGTGTCACCGAAGCAGCTATTCCTAGACTGGCACGTGAGGCACAGTATAGCCAATGCCCAGCTTAGGCAGAAAGCACAACTGGGTAAACCAAACCACGATTTAAAAACAATTAAAAAATTACAGAACAGGATTTCAATGAGGTGCAGAGCCAAAGCTTCCCTGTACACCTGACACCAGAAAGTTCAAAAATGAGTTTCCACACCATTCACCTATCACGAACCCTCTGTTCTCCTTAAAGGGGACTCCCAAGCCACGGCTAACCACGTGCGCTCTCTGTGCTGGCCAAGGCATTCCCACCCCACACAGGCCACAGAACGCATGCAGGGCTCACAACGCGCTGCAGCAATGCTTCTTGGTTCTGAGTTGGTGAGTTGTCATCTTGCCAAAAATGTGCTCAACTGTTGTCTCATCTCCCTGCCAGAGGACAACAGAATTCTACATACAATGATCTCATTTGGCAGAAAAAACAAAACCATATTCTTTTATGTTCTGCTTAATCAGCAGGTGTTCCATTCTGTCAGTGAATTTTAAGAAAAATTCACTTTCTTCTCTGAAATTATATGTGAATAGGGGGAATCGTGAGAACTTTTCCAGGTCTGGAAGGAGTCACAATGCAAGCACACACGATATGTGCTGTGCAGACACACTGAAGGCGGCCTGTCAGCCTAACTCATGGACAGCACAGGCAAGAGAAAAAAACTTCAGAGACCTGCCATCTGGACCATGGAGGCAAACCGTCCATGTACATCACGGGAGTGTTACAGCCTAAGGAGAACCCAAAGGCTAAAATCTCTGGCTCAAGCTATTTTTAAGCCATACCCAAATCCATGTTAACTCTTCCTTGGAAAGCACTTAGCAGAGCCTCAGCGAGCCTATTTGCTCGTCCACTCATTCAACCACAGTGTTTACACGTCAGACCTGTGCTTGGTGCCGAGGACTCAGAGTGAACAGAGTGACAGCCTTGTCTGTTGCAAAGCCCCTCCAGGGGGACCAAGACCAGGTAGGGAGCAGAGAACGGAAAGGGTGGAAGGGTGCTGCCACCAGACACCGTAACAAGGAAAGGCTTCCCTGGCACCCGAGCTGACACTGAAGCCTTGCAGAGAGCACAAACCACGGGCATAGAATGCAGCCAGCAAAGGCCCGGGAGGTGAGCAGGCTTCACTTCTGAGAACAGCGAGGCCAGGACCCTGTGACACAGCGAGAGTCAGAGGAAAATGCAGTAGGAGATGAAATCAGGGAGGATCCCACAGCTGAGCCTCATAGGCCCTGGACACGACTACTTAAACAAGGGAGACAAGACAGAAGAAAGGGAAGGAAAAGCCCACTGTGGCAAGAGCAGCTGATGACGACAGTTCGCCCAGGGTGTTGGTGACAAGGGTGGTGCCCACAGGCAGGGTGTATTTTGATGACAGTTTTGGATGTGGACCATGAAAATGCACACTATGAGAGGAAGAGGGCCACGGGTGACAGCAAGGTTTCGGCCTAAGCAACCAGGTGCCATCACTGAGATGCTGACATTAAGAAAGCAGTAGAGCTGGGGGAGGGCAGGGAAAACACACCCAGAAAAAGAGGCCACATTCTCTCGTGTGCTAGAACAGGTCCATGGGCACAAGTGACTGAAGAACCTCAGAACTCACTGGCTTCCATGCGCTCTGTGAACGCATTCTCTTTCAACATATTACTGGGAAGTGTTTTGAGTCTGCCTGGAAAAATCAGAGAATAAATAATGACAGAAACAGCTATCATTTCCTGAACCCTTAATAATCAGCAGACAGAAAGTGAAGCACGGAACATAATACTGTAGTTAACGCTCACACATAAAAGCACTTAACCACATGGTACTTGGCACATGGCCAGCTATCGTAAATTTCAGTCATACTGCTTATGAATTACATAACATTTCAATCTGAATGGAAACTTTAAAGATTATTTTAATTCCTAGAATTTAAAAAAAAAAAATCCTCCATTCATTTAACATTATGGTTTTTGTTTCCCTGGCTAAATGGTAGTTTTTACATGCCCCCTTTAACTGACAAGGTCTAGCTTAATGCAGACATATTAGTCTCAGCTGTTTTTAAAGGCCCAAAGTCCTGCCTGCTACCTGTGTGAGTGATAAAATCCTAGAACTTACAAATGGTCCCCTGGGACACCGTCTTACCAGTTTACACCCACTTAGCTTTGAGCTGCTGTTTTAGGCACCTATCTTATTTCAAGTTCACCCAAGTATTTAAACATTTCTTGGATTGTATTTTTTTCTAGCATCTCTACTTGTTAAAAGAAACAGACCACCTGCCTCTGTACCTTCACAGCCGCTGCCCCTGCCACCTGGAAGCCCCGCTCTCACTGTCCCCACCCACCCAGTCGCTACTGAGCCTTGGAGACCCAGCTCCACAGTCAGTCCTGCAGGACCCCTACCTGGCCCTCTGGGAGCAGTCAGTCCCTCCCAGGTCCTCTGTCCTTCCACCAGAACCCTCTCACCTCTGCGCATCACAGGGCAGGCCTCAGTCCAAATAGCACCTCCCACTCATACCACCTCCAGGAAGCTCCCCTGGGTTTCCCCCGTCACCACAGCCTGTACTTCTTCACAGTCCTTAGCACCAACATGAGAAGGTGAGCTCTTAAGGTCTTGGTCAGCTCCTCCCCCAGAACGGTGCCTTGGCCCACAAACAGGCACGCTGTGAAATGGTGGCATGAAGGCAAAGCACACAACAATGATCAAACACCCGTCTGCCTTCTGGACCTGGCTCCTCCATGTCTCTGGTGCTTATCACAGTGATGGCGAAAGGACCACACGACTGTGCTTGCTGAATGAAGAAGTGACAGCACGCAGAACTCCATGTGCATGTGTGTGCATGCACACCTGTGGACGCAGTGGCCAGGGGCAGTCAGACGTTCAGCCTGACTGGTTCTGCACCCATAGAGTTGTTTAGGTCTCTGATAAAAACAAAACAAACAAACAAAAAAACAAGGCACGCCGACGGAGCTGTCCACGTTGCATAGCGCTATCTATGTGTACTGTGTCTGTCAGTTCCACAGCATCCTCAGCTGGAAGAGAGCGTTATTTTATGCACCACCAAGAAGGATTAAACTGTGACAGGCCACGTGCTACAACCTGCGAGGCCTCACAACACACGGAAACAAAACCCGTGCGCCCTAGGGGTGGAGCAAGCACGGTGTGCAGGCCACTGAGCTAACCTGACGCTGGACTCCTGCCCCGAACCTGGGGCTGGCCCAGCTCTGGGCCCTCCACCTGCCCCCTCCCTCACAGGACAGAAGCCCCGTGTAGCCCCCCAGGGTGGGGCTGAGCCCCGAAGAGGGAAGCAACCGAGGGAGTGGATCCCTAGGGCAGGGGAGGCTGAGTTAGTTCAAGCAGAAGCACAAGTCCAACCAATACCACTTTAAAGAAAGAGGAGGAAATTGAGCCTGAAACAGAGTGAAGTCCAAGCCCTGCTCTGTTTCGTGGACAGTGAGACTCAGCCACACCACTGGCGTGCATTTGCTGGTCCTAGTTCTCCAAGAAGACAGGAGTCTCCACAAGAATCTGAGTACAACTACTTTCACTGCTGTCCCCCCTTGCCTCTGCCCCCAAATTCTTTTTTTTTTTTTTTTTTTTTTTTGACAGGCAGAGTGGACAGTGAGAGAGAGAGACAGAGAGAAAGGTCTTCCTTTGCCGTTGGTTCACCCTTCAATGGCCGCCGTGGCCGGCGCACCGCACTGATCCGATGGCAGGAGCCAGGTACTTCTCCTGGTCTCCCATGGGGTGCAGGGCCCAAGCACTTGGGCCATCCTCCACTGCACTCCCGGGCCACAGCAGAGAGCTGGCCTGGAAGAGGGGCAACCGGGACGGAATCCGGTGCCCCGACTGGTACAAGAACCCGGTGTGCCGGCGCCACAAGGCAGAGGATTAGCCTAGTGAGCCGCGGCGCCAGCCTGCCCCCAAATTCTAAACTAAATGCCCTCAATTATTTTTTCTAGTTCTTTAAAAATGCCACTTTATTAAAATATAAGCACAGGAAGATTCTGTATTTTTTTTATTTACCTTAAAATGACTTCCACAAATCCTGAATGCATCTTAAGTGATGAAACTGAGAAGGTTTCTTCATGTACTATTAGTTTTATTCTAAGGAATTTCTGATCATAACTACCTATGTTTGAAGTTGAAGGACAGCACAGCAGAAATCAAAGACAAGTTTTGCCACTAACTGTATGAGTAAGGGCAACAGCCTCTTTGTGTTTTGGTTTGTCTTTAAAATGGCAAAACACACTCTGTTAGAGTTCAGGGGGAATGGATGTGATGAGACTTGATCCACAGGAGATCATGCAAAGCCCTCCCTCAATGTCAGTGTGGAACAAAGCAGTCTGAGGACACTCAAGAATACCACATAAAACGGCACAGTATTTGCATGTAACACACATATGGCCTCTACATACTTTAAATCATCTCTAGATTACTTGTGCTACCAAACACAATGAAATGCTATGTACACAGATGTTATACTGTATTGTCCAGAGGGTGAAAGGAAAAATGTCTGTATATGCTGAATACAGAATTTTTTTCTTCCTAAATATTTTCTGTCCATTGTTGGTTGAATCTAAGGATGTGCAACCTACAGATACAGAGGACTGACGAAAGTGCTTTGGCAAAAGAAGGTAGGAATTATATAGTATAAAAGAAAATATTATCACTGCAAGCTAAGCATCTCTAATCTGAAAATACTAAACCTATAATTCTACAAAATCTGAAACTTTCTGAGCATCGACATGATGCCACGAGCTGAATACTTCACCTCTGACTACGTGCTGTGTCACAGTTAAAATGCAGGGGCACTAAATTACTGCAGAAAATCACCTGTTGAGACTATGTACAAAATATATCAAAGTACACAGGAAAAATAAGTGAATTTTGTGTTTCGAATTGGGTCCACCCCCCAAACACCTTGGTATGTATACACAAATATTACAAAACCTGAAACATGACCCCAAGCATTTTAGAGAAGGGATACTTCATGTATATGATTACTTGCATATTACAAATATTAATAGTTTTATCAGGAATAACATGACATTAGCTGAATAAAAGAAACTTAATAAATGCAAAAATTATTTTACCTTCATGTTGCAAGCTAATTCCATTAGTTTTTTTGCATTTTCTTCTGAGCGATATCTCTTAGGAAGCTGGACCCTGAAGAACTTCAAGGCACCTTCAAAGTCTGTCAACAGCAGATCATCCTTGGAAGTCTTAAGGAAAGTAAAAGAAGACAACCACATAGAGAAACATGCTTGCTATGAAGATACCCAAGAAGCATTTTACAATCCCATCATTTTCAGACTCTTTTGTCAGAGCCTTTTGTACACACCCACAGTCAGGAACACCACCACAGTATGGAGGCTACTTAGGATAAGGCTAAGACCAACACCAACATATCTCAGGTAAGGACCAGAAAATGCCAGACAACTTGGCTTACAAATTAATGTGTACCTTTAATAATCCAAGGGCAACATTAAAAATAACACTGATTCCCTGAAAAAGAAAGACAAAAAAGAACATTTTCAGTCAGAGTAGAGTCAGAACATTGTGAGCTATCAGGAAATAAGTTCTGGTGGACTTTTTCTTTATCTTGTCCTATATCACAGAACTGATTCTCCTCAGGGTTCCCTCCAACTTGCCTTCCTTCATCTAGCCCAAGGTGGGAATCATGGGGGCAAAGGACAAATGAGGAAGGATACTAACAGCTATTGATCAAGTTAAACTGTTTTAAGTTTCTAGACTGCATTTTCTATAACTAATGTTCTCCTAAGGGTCTTCTGAGATAGTGAGTTGCAGAGTGTATATAAATTATTTAGTATGCCTCTTGGTCCCTGCTAACTACTTAACAGATGGTTAGTTGTAATAGTGGAAAAACAGGTACAATTTAAGGGTTTCAGATTAAAATTAAAAATTAGTCACATAAATTTTGGCATATGCAAATAATGGGATACCCGGCAGCAACGAAGAATGGAGGTGTATTTGGTGGTATCTGTTTCTTAGAATATTTCAAAGTAGGTGGCTGTCACAAATCCTTTAAGGATTTTTGTACACTTTGAATATGGTCTAATTAATCAAAAAGAAGCACAGTATAGATGCCTATGTAGTTACAGGTGTTTAAGTAGATGAAATAAAGGAACAGGCTGGCGCCGTGGCTCAATAGGCTAATCCTCCGCCTTGTGGTGCTGGCACACCGGGTTCTAGTCCCGGTCGGGGCACCGGATTCTGTCCCAGTTGCCCCTCTTCCAGGCCAGCTCTCTGCTGTGGCCCGGGAAGGCAGTGGAGGATGGCCCAAGTGCTTGGGCCCTGCACCCCATGGGAGACCAGGAGAAGCACCTGGCTCCTGCCTTTGGATCAGCGCGGTGCGCCAGCTGCAGTGCACCAGCCATGGCAGCCACTGGAGGGTGAACCAACGGCAAAAGGAAGACCTTTCTCTCTGTCTCTCTCTCTCACTATCCACTCTGCCTGTCAAAAAAAAAAAAAAAAAAAAAAAGAAAAAAAAATAAAAAGGAACAAACAGTATTTATAGCTAAATTACATTTTCAAGTATATACCTATATAATCATAATGTATATAAGGAAAAGATAATATTCCATCTGGAAGACAAAGACACATATTTGAACACAGACAGTGATTGAAAGAGTATACAACAAAGTATTAACTTGCAGACAGTAGGACTAGATACCTTTGAAACACTTCTTGCTTATATTTTCTGCAGTCTATGAGTACTATTTTTATAATAAGTTATTTTTTCCTTAAATATACAGAACAAAACTCAAAAGCATGTCACATAAAAGACTGTTATTTATTCCACTATCTTTTCTCTCTTTATTAATAAATTACCAGTATCCAGCAAATTCCAAAGCAGCTTAAAAAATAATATCCCTTGTAACTGGTGTGGTCATAAAACCAGGTTTGGGCCAGTGAGAGGAAATGCTGGGTAGACCTTCCAGGAAGTCTGTTTTTAAAAAGAGAGCATGCGCTGGCGCCGCGGCTCACTAGGCTAATCCTCCACCTAGCGGCGCCGGCACACCGGGTTCTAGTCCCGGTCAGGGTGCCGGATTCTGTCCTGGTTGCCCCTCTTCCAGGCCAGCTCTCTGCTGTGGCCAGGGAGTGCAGTGGAGGATGGCCCAAGTGCTTGGGCCCTGCACCCGCATGGGAGACCAGGAGAAACACCTGGCTCCAGATCAGCGTGGTGCGCTGGCTGCGGTGGCCATTGGAGGGTGAACCAACGGCAAAAAGGAAGACCTTTCTCTCTGTCTCTCTCTCTCTCACTGTCCACTCTGCCTGTCAAAAAGAAAAAAAAAAAAAAAAAAAAAAGGAGAGAGAGAGGATGCACCCCCCTTGTCCCCTACCATCCCAGCTTGAATTAAAAAATGACAGCTGGAGCTCTGCTCGCCCATGAGGATAAGAGCCACGCTTTAGGGAAGGGAGACTATGGCCAATCTCTGAGTTCTTCTACACGGGGGGGCAGGGGAGGGGTGGGGGAGAGGGCACTGGTGCTGGGACCTAGCAGGTAAAGCCCCTGCCTGCAGTGCCAGCACTCTATATGGGCACTGGTTTGAGTCCTGGCTGCTCCACTTATGATCCAGCTCTCTGCTATGGCCTGGGAAAGCAGCAGAAATAGGTGCCAGCACTCGCATGGGAGACCCAGAAGAAGCTCCTGGCTCCTGGCTTCAGATGGCTCCTGGCTTCAGATCAGTGTAGCTCTGGCCATTGTGGCCAACTGGGGAGTGAACCAGTGGAAGGAAGACCTCTCTCTCTCTGTCTCTCCTTCTCTTTGTGTAACTCTTTCAAATAAATAATCTCTAAACAAACAAACAAAAAAAGGCCGGCGCCGCGGCTCACTAGGCTAATCCTCCGCCTTGCGGCGCCGGCACACCGGGTTCTAGTCCTGCTCGGGGCGCCGGATTCTGTCCCGGTTGCCCCCCTTCCAGGACAGCTCTCTGCTGTGGCCAGGGAGTGCAGTGGAGGATGGCCCAAGTGCTTGGGCCCTGCACCCCATGGGAGACCAGGAGAAGCATCTGGCTCCTGCCTTCGGATCAGGGCGATGTGCCGGCCGCGGCGGCCATTGGAGGGTGAATCAACGGCAAAGGAAGACCTTTCTCTGTCTCTCTCTCTCACTGTCCACTCTGCCTGTCCAAAAAAAAAAAAGAGAGAGAGAGAGAAAGAAAAACAAACCTCTATTTTATTTAGTGACTTCTCTTGCATTTCTTTGTATTTAATGTGTCATTTCTTAGCAGAAGCACCTCTACCAAATGGGAACGGGGCAGGTGTTGTGACAGAGTGGATAAAGCTGCTGCCTTCAATGCCAGCATCCCATATGGCTGCTTCACTTTGAATCCAGTTCCCTGCTAATGGCCTAGGAAAAGCAGTCCAAGTGGCCCCTGCACCCACGTGGGAGTCCCAGATGACGTTCCCAGTTCCTGACTTTGGCCTGGCCCAGCTCTGGCTGTTACAGTCATCTGGGGAGTAAACCAGCAGATGGAAGATCTTTCTGTCTCTCCCTCTCTCTGCATCACTCTTTCAAATAAATAAATCTTAAAAAAAAAAACAACCCACAATAAATGGGACCAGTAGCTTTAACCCAATGAACAGTTACGTAGGCCCGAACTGCTCAGCACTGAAATAAAATAACTGAGGACAAATTCTGCTCTGACAGGGCTGACACAGGAAGTACACTGTAAACAAAAGCCCAAGTGCTGTGGCTGCACATACATACCTCACATAAAAGCAGGTCAATGATATGGAAGACCATGTAGAGAGGAAATTTTGCAGTGAAAAGGGTAAGAAACCACTGGGAGGCATACATGTGTGCTTCAAGGCTTATATCCAGGAAGTGGTTGTACAGGTCAGGAATGTATTCCTGAAATAGAAAACTAATTAGTTCTGGGCACATATGCAGCTGGTCTAACTCCTACTCAGGAGGCTTATAAATTTGCCATGGATAAAACAAAAACCAGTCACATACTTCTGTTGGCTAAAAATCTCTAAAGTTCTCCAAAGAACATTTAGCATCTTGTATTATGCTGGTATTCAGGTCTCTTTCAGACCATACATTATCTCAAAAGAAACAGGAATCCCCAAAATTGTGACAGGTGTTTGGAAGCCAGTTTTTCCTTCATGGTATGAACTGTTTGAGAAAGTCTGTTTGCCTTTTCATGAGATTCCTAATAGGTCGGCTTCAGAGCCGTGGTGAACATTCCCTGACTGAGTGCACTGTGGAAAAGGTCCCTTCAAAATCACCTGATCTCAGCATTCACAGGACTGATAATCCAGTTTGTATCTATCAAAGTCACCCATTGTAAATCTAGGTGTTATCACTCCACAGAAATGGCAAAAATAAAACTCATCCTTAATCGTGGACGCTGAAGGCAATTACCACCACTCCTTGGCACCATTTCATCAGTCTAGTACTCCCAACCACTGTTTGTCCTACATGTTTGTTATCCAGTGCAAGCTGGCTTCTCTTTTTACCTGCATGAGCCGCTCCAACTGGTAAAATTTGCAATGCAAATCTTCAAAATTTTGCTTGAAGAGTTCCCTGAGACCATAGTCAAACATGATCTTGACCAGAACACTGAATGCCTGTTCTTCAGGCATCTGTAACAGACAATGGGGCAGGGGGTAAGAAGGGTCACAACACACAGAGGTTTTCTTACTACATTAAACTTACCCTTCTATAGCCTCACCAGGGCAGTTAGTGGGATGCGGAAGATCAGGTCTAGCGTTGTGATTCATATCATTCATTCACTCAGCCAAGAGATATTTCAGGATGCTTACTCTGTGGTAGCACTGTGCCTGTCCTCAAGGAGTCTCCTATACAACTGGTATATAATAGCTATATAATAATAACTAGTATATAATAACTGAGAAGCAAATTAGGGAGAAAGGTCAGTGAACACACAAGAACAGGAACACCTGCATCTGTGTGAGGGAGTCTGGAGTAGGCTAAAATGTTTAGGGACAACAGGATTTGAGTTGAGTAGAAACAGGCTGATAAATGCAGGTGTCATCTTTCCTGAATCATGAGACCTTTGTTTAATCACTGTCACTTAATTGTTTTTCTTCTTCATTATTAAAATCAAAGTCTGTTATAGAAGAACTTTACATATTCTAAGTTTTGCAGTGATACTAAAAGTACTACAGTAACACTTGCAATAATGCTAAAAGCACTACAAAAACCCTACTTCTATTTATAAATTGTGCCCATTCATTTATAATATCTATACCTTCAATAGCTTTATTAAAAAAAATTTCTGGGGCCGGCACTGTGGCACAGTGGGTTAACCCTCTGCCTGCAGTGCCGGCAGCCCGTGTGAGCGCCAGCTCTGGTCCCGGCTGCTCCTCTTCCAGTCTAGCTCTCTGCTTTGGCCTGGGAAAACAGTAGAGGATGGCCCAAGTGCTTGGGCCTCTGCACCTGCCTGGGAGACCCAGAGGAAGCTCCTGGCTCCTGGCTTCAGATCAGCGCAGCTCCAGCCCTTGTGGCCATTTGGGGAGTGAACCAGTGGAAGGAAGACCTTTCTCTCTGTCTCTCCTCTCACTGAATGTAACTACCTCTAAAATAAACAAATGAAATCTTTGTAAGTTTTTTTTCCCCTGAGATCCTGACAAGATGTCCAGTTGGTACTGAAATGTTACTTAAGGTTTGGGGTGACTACAGCAACTCTTTAACGAAGTCAAGACTTTAGGCGGCTTCTGCGGAGTGAGAGGTTGGAGAGGGGCTGATCCAGAAATCACAGGGTTAAGTGGAACTAAAGAGCAAACTAGATCCAGCAATGAACAAGGAGAACACAGTAGACCATTACTGGAAAGGTGAGGCGTCTGGGGCAGAAGACCTGATCTCTGAATTCTGTGTCACAGAAAGCATCTTCACTTTTCTACTTGTCAGCAGGACGCGACCCAACCCAACAGCAGTGTTTCTGAAGCTAAGGAGCCCCTTCTCTCCAACACTGAAACCTGCATGGATGAGAAAACTATGGCAAGCAGCACACACAGAGGATCTGACCGGAAAACCCGCTTTCAAGGGGTTCACATGCTTGAATGGGGATATACATCCTTGGACTGACAATAAGAAAAAGACAACCCATGCAGGCTTTTGACATTTTGATATATAAAGTCTGATTAAAACCACAACAAAAATTTTAAAGCTTAAGCTCCTTTTTAAAATAATAGCAGGTCAGACACATATTTTTACATGACTAACCAACACCAACAAGCTAGGTTTACAGATAAAAAAATAAAAATACAAAGTATTTTTGTTTCACTTGTGCTGCCATCAACACAAAACGGCTAAAACCTTTGAAAAGCTTCCCACTACGCAGAGAAACACCACCCAGACACCCAGACTTAGCCGCAAGGCTTCCCTTGGGGTCTGTCTCCGCTCCATCTTTCTCCCGACTCCCGGCCCTCAGGATGGTCCAGTCACACTGTCCTCCTTTTGGCTCTTCCCATCCACTGTTTCCCCACCTTGTTCTGTTCCATTTTGCTAGTGATGCTCTACTCTCGACTCTTACTTTTAAAATAATTTATTTTCAAAACATAAAAAGAGGGAACGCTAAATGGCACAGAAAAACACAGAAGAGAATGATTCCCCTTCTCAATGATCAGGGTGTACCTTTCAAGGTTACCTCCTCATGGAAACCTGTAATCTAAACAAGGCTTGGTGACAAACTGCAGCACCCTTAATTACACCATCACACCACGCATGACGGTAGTAACGATGTAAGAGAGCTCTCCACAAAGTGCATGGAAAATACACATTATCTTTTTCTTAAAGATTTATTTATTTATTTGAAAGAGTTACACAGAGAGAGCAGAGGCAGAGAGAGGGGCAGAGACAGAGACAGAGACAGAGAAAGAGAGAGTCTTCCATCTGCTGGTTCACTCCACAATTGGCTGCAAGGGCTGTAGCTGTGCCGATCCAAAGCCAGGAGCCAGGAGCTCCTTCTGGGTCTCCCACTTAAGTGCAGGGGCCCAAGGACTTGGGCCATCCTCCACTGCTTTCCCAGGCCATAGCAGAGAGCTGGATTGGAAGAGGAGCAGTGTGGTCTTGAACTGGCACCTATATGGGATGCTGGCGCTTCAGGTCAGGGCGTTAACCCACTGTGCCACAGAGCCGGCCCAGCACATTATCTTTTAGTTTCATTTTCCCATGAACTTTCTGAAGCTCCTTGGGACTTGGATGATTACTGAGTGAAAATGGGTGAAATTCACTAGCTCTGTACCGTGAAGACTGAAGACTGGGACTATGTCTCCTGATCTCCAGCACAGTCTGGACCCTAAGAAATGCCCCCGAACTCTTTTCTGACAATACCTGTGTGGTATTCTTCTTGAACATTTTAACTTTAATCATATGAAAGGATTGACAAATTGAGAATGTAGGATATTTTACAACACAATTTGTCTCAATTTTTCAAATATCAACAGCACAAAATGCAAAACAGGTTAGGGGACAGTCTGGGTCAGAAAAATGACAATATTCAAAAGTAACGCTTAGGGGTCGGCACTGAGGCGTAGTGTTGGTAAAGCCACTGCCTGCAGCGCTGGCATCTAGGTGCTGGTTTGAGTCCCGACTGCTCCGCTTCCAATCCAGCTCTCTGCTATGGCCTGGGAAAGCAGTGGAAGATGGCCCAAGTCCTTGGGCCTCTGCACCCAAGTGGGAGACCAGGAAGAAGCTCCTGGCTTCAGATCGCTGCAGCTTTGGCTACTGCAGCCATCTGGGGAGTGAACCAGTAGATGGAAGACCCCTCTCTCTGCCTCTGCCTCTCTGCCTCTCAAATAAATAAATAAATCTTAAAAAAAAAAAGAAAAGTAATGTTTAATTCTTCACTTGTTTTAGGTTAGGGCATGAAGTAGACATTTGGGGAAAAACTGATGTAGGAGGCCAGGGTTGTGGTATAGCAGGGTAACCTGCTTCTTGCAGCGCCAGCATTCAATATAGGCACTGGTTTGAGTCCTGGCTGCTCCACTTCTGATTCAGCTCCCTGCTAATGTGCCTGAGTAAAGCAGTGGATGGCCCAAGTGCTTGGGCCCCTGCACTCATGTGGGAGACCCAGATGAAGCTCTTGGCTCCTGGTTTTGGCCTGGCCCGGTCCACGCTGTTGTAGCCATTTGGTGAACCACCAGATGGAAGACTTCTCTGTCTCTCCCTCTCTCTAACTCTGCCTTTCAAAAAATAAAATTGAATACAGGCTATATCAGACACTACCAAATGGCAGTGGACTTTCCTGGATTTACATGGTGCTACGGCCATGTTACAGGATGCCCTGTCCTTAGTAGACACAGGCACAAGTGTTAACAAGTCAAGTAGCTAGATGTTTGCTACTTACTTTCAAAAAATAATTTCAAAGATTAATTTTTATTCAGTAAGAAAGAAAATGTGTATGGGTATGCAGAAAACAAAAAAAGATACACAAAGAGACAAAGCAGTATAGAAAATATTAATTCATAAATTAGGTAACACTGTATGTGGGTGTTAATTTTTTTTTCTAATTTTTATGTGGATTTGAAAGAAAAATCAGACAGTTGGAAGGTAGAGATCTTTGCTGAATATGTGAATGCATGAGTCAATGAATAAAATGGCACTAAAGAAAGCCAACTTCTCTGTACAATACATACATTCCCAAATATCATTCACAGTGGCCACCTTAGAGAAGACAAAATGTCCCCAAGGGTCCAACCAACACTAACGTCCATTCAATGTTCCTTGTAATAAGAAGGAAGTCAATCTTTGTACTAGCTTTCAACATTGCCATTTATTTTCATGTTTCCCTTCCTCTATGACATAAAGGGAAGTTTCCAGGAATAGGAGCTAAAACTTACTAAGAATCTGGTCAAACCCAAACTCTCAAGCCGAGGCTAGTACAACGTGAGACAGGACATGTGTAAGTTGTAAGGAAGCCCTAATTACTCACATGGAGGAGCAGCACAGCAGCAAGAAATGACTGGCCCTGGCAATAGCCAATCTCTTCATCATACACAGAGTAAGCCTGGGGAAAAAAGAATGCACAAGAAGTATGAATCAAAGTAGCCACTCATGGGCCATGGCTGTCCTATGGGACTTGGAGCACATGAGCTTGGAGGGTTCTAGCCGCATTTTGATGATCAATAAATGATGTCAGTACCTCTCTGCTATCCCAATTCTTTTTTTTATAAAGAAACAAAACTGTCATCATGCCACATCTTATGCCAGGGAGTGGAGAAGATTAAACATATTTGCTTGAGGGCCAAAAAAGGGTTCTAACATTGTGCTTTCCCTCTGCTTAGGGTATCTTTTTCTTTTGTTTCTGCCTGAAAAAATGTACTCATTTCTGGCCCCAAACATACTCTATACCCCCAGGATTAATCACTCTTTTCTCTGTGCCTCTGTGGCAGCTGATACACATGCATGGTTATTACAGAATTTACCACCCTGCATGTTAAATGTCATCTCCCCTCCTGGACTGTGAACTTCCTGAGGACCAGGGTGATGTACTGCTCAGCCTCCCGTACAGCCAGCACTCCCCAACACCATTAATGTTATTCATCTTTCTGGGAAAAAGTCTTCTGGCAAAGACACCAAAACACAATTCTTTCCACAATGCTGGTAATAATTTTTCTGCTAAGAGGGATTACTACGAACCCATCTGTGGGTTCCTCCAGAATTCTGATTTTAATTTTTCTTGGCAACAGATGATTACTACCCATCTCCTTTGAACATTATCTTGAATAGAAAACTAACACATAACATTTCTCGTGCTTCTACTCTCCAGGTCTTCAGAGCTGTTTTTATGATTAATATTTGTAGTTATCCTGTAAACTGTGGAAAGCAAATTCCTGTATATTGAAGATGTTACTCCCTTGTGTGACAAATTTATATCTGGTGAAGCTCCCTTTATTCTCACTTATTTTTGTGTGAAGGTTCCTATGTCCTGAGCATTGGCTATGTTGAGAATTTATCTCCTAACAAGACATGATGTCAGTATGTATCAGATGATAATTAAGTTAATTTATAAATGGATTTTATTATTACCTTTTGGTGAAATTATAGCTTCTAAAACTACATACAGTCATGCTTTCATAAATTCAAGTAGAATTCAAAGTAATCCTGTTACACCTTCCAATTCACAACAGTTCATCTAATGAGGGGGCTACAGGACGAGAAACACACACAGCTTCCCAAAGCCAAGACCTGTAAAGAGGGTTTTGGAAATGATCTGTTTGTAGTACAATAAGACACCTCGCAAGTTTATAAAAATTACATGTTAATGTCAAGGTTGTTAAGACTGTGTTAAAAACTAGCAATACATGCTAATACAGCTCTTTGGAAAGTAGTTTTGCAATGTCTTTGAAGATACATGGATCAAGAGTTTACTGATAGGAAAGAACAGAGGATTCAGAGTACGTCAGAGCTGAACCGGGCTGAAATCCCACACTCACTACTGCCTATGTCTGGATTACTTGTTTCTTTGTAAGACAAGAATGAACGCAATGCATGTTGAAGAGCTGACGTGCATTTTCATTCAGTCCTCTCATGTAGACTGCTCAGTGTATAACTTAACCAATTACACAGCAAGGCGAAAATGCCTTGCATTACCACTGGCAGAAAGTGGAGTAGGGGGGCACTGGTGCTGTGGCACAGCAGGTTAGGCCTGCAGTGCTAACATCCCATATGGGCACCGGTTTGGGTCCTGGCTGCTCCACTTCCAATCTAGCTCCCTGCTAATGAGCCTGGGAAAGCAGTGGAAGATGGGCCTAGTGCTTGGGCCCCTGCATCCACATGGGAGACTTGGAGAAAGCTCCTGGCTTCAGCCTGGCCCTATCCCGGATGTTGTGGCAGTTTAAGGAATGAACCAGCAGATGGAAGATCTGTTTCTTCCTCTCTCTGTGGCTTTGACTTTCAAGTAGAATAAAGTAAAAATTAAAAAAAAAAGAAGAAAAGAAAAAATAAAATGGAGGAGAGTGTTATTTTTCAGGCTAAGATACTTAAGGACTGCAAGTATGTATTTTTTTAAAAGATTTATTTATTTATTTGAAAGGCAGAGTCACAGAGAGACAGAAGCAGAGAGAGAGAGGTGTGTGTCATATATCTGCTGAGAGAGAGAGAGAGAGAGAGAGAGAGAGAGATGTGTCATATATCTGCTGGTTCACTCCCCAACTGGCCACAATGGCCAGAGCTGCGCCCATCTGAAGCCAGGATCCAGGAGCTTCCTCCAGATCTCTCATGTGGGTGCAGAGGCTCAAGAATTTGGGCCATCTTCCACTGCTTTCCCAGGCCATAGCAGAGAGCTGGATCAGAAGTGGAGCAGCAAGACTTGAACTGGTGTCCATATGGGATGCCAGCACTGCAGGTGGTAGCTTTACCTGCTATGCCACAGCACCAATCCCAGCAAATATGTATTTAAGGGGTGAAAGTATGACACATTTGGGAAATGTTTTGGAGTATAAGGTTCATGAGGGCTGTAATAAAACATGGGGAAAAATGGTATTTCAGTGATTCATCAATACTTAAGGAGCATCTACTATCTGCTAAGCTCTGTGCCAAGTGCCACAGAAGCTACCATATGTAAGAAATGATTCCTGCCCTTAAGAACTTTACAGTTTACTGGGGCAAGTTAGACAAATTAATCAGAGTACAGTGTGAAGTTCAATGTCGCTGAAGCATAAAATATCTAGGGAATAAGAAGTAAGGGATAAACCTGCATGTATTATAAAATGCATTCAGTGCTAAGCTTGGAATCTAGAATCAGAAAATGAGCCAAGAACTTTTTATTTCATTCTGTGCGTTATAAGGCAGCACTAAATACTTTTGTGAAGAACAGAAACAACCTAATTCTGGGGCCAACGTGGAACAAATAATAAACAGGTTAGAAACCAAAAATAAGATAATTCAAGGCAGCTTTTATAAGAGTCAGCAACATAAGATTACGACATACAGCAGGGCAGTGAATAGATGGAAAACGACAGCTATGAGAGCGATCATAGAAAACCAATCTGGCCAAAGAAAACTGACAGAAATAATTATATCCTCAGCAAGACAACAACATGGAGGAAAAAAGGAAGACCGTTTTTAGTTAAGAGATACAACAACTGAATGTAATGTAGATCCTATTGGATCTTAATTCTAACCAATCATATAAAAAATTTAGGGAAATCTGACTATGGAGTGGGTACTGGATGGTTTAGATGGGTAATGATGTTACTTTCTAGAGATGCACATTACAGAATTTAGGGTCATGATGTCTGTAATTTCTGTAAAGAGTCAGACAGAAAATAATGAAGGAGTTGGTGAAGAAGTGCAGAGACGAAAGCATAATCAGTATGGAAAAAGTCAAAAACAACTCGAGAGTGCTGCAAGGAAGAGCATTGTGATATAGGAACTAGCAGAGTTCAGTGGAGTTAGGACTAGGGGACGAAGGACCAGGGGCAGTGAAAATGGGGTTCTGCTCTGGGAAGAGGTGAAGGTCAGCTCAAGTGCCTGCTTCAACGGGAAACACAGCTGTGAAGTACCTTGCAAAGGATGATTAGAAGATTAGGACAGGAAATCATAGTTTTGTGTGTCCCACGGGAAAATTAAAAATTAAACCTAGGGAATAATTCTTTAAACACTAATAGTCATTACAGTTTACATCATCTACTTTATCACTGAGAGCCCATCCTTTATTGGCAGCCTGTCCTGAACAATAGTCAAGTTTTGCCTTCTCAATCACAATACTAAGTTCTCACAGAACATGTCTCATGTATGGTTTGTACTTGACCACTCAGAAGCTGCTACATAGATACTTGGGGAAAAACACTACAGAATAGTTCTGAGGAGAGGTGAAGTTGGAAAACTCTAGTACCAACTTCTCCTTTTATTCCTTATAGCTTTGACTGACCAAAATCTACAAATGAGCCACTGAAACGTAACGACTTCTGTTACGGTGCTCAGATGCAGACGTTCTGACAGAGCCGGTGTTCAGCACCATGTATGACGTGGCAGGGCTGCATTCCCACTGCCGCACGGTAACTGAGACGCCGCTCTCATCGCTTAGACACTGGGAATAGTGACGCGCAGCTTGCAGGGGCACAGAGTTAGAGGCTGACAACATAAAACTGATTCTGAAAGTCCAAATATGGGGCCTGGAAACCCTAATTAAAAAAGAAGAGAAAAAAAAAAAGTCTGCCATTTTGTTGTAAATTATTTCTCAGACTTTCATGAGTCTAAACTTGTGTTGTTAGCTTTCATTTTACAAAGTCTTCTCTCTCCTTTTTTGCACTCGTGACCATCAAATACAAATTACATTCTGCAGTTATCTTTCATATAGCATCAAAGAACCAGAATCACGACCACTACTTAAAGTTGTTTATCGTTAAAGCATGAAATACCTTGCATATTTTATATAAGGAATCCTGCCCATCTCCTCCTGTGTCCTTAAAGTAGTCATGGGCTGGGAATGTCCGATTAATGTCCCGAGTGATGGCACTGTCCTGCGGGGACTCCTGTGGAAACATGAGGAAAGAGGAGGCTTTAGCTGGGTCAATCACATAAACACTTACTCAGGTGTGTGTAGCAAAGGTCCTCTCCTCCACATGCTTTAGAATGTTGCAAAGACGGCCGGCGCCGCGACTCACTAGGCTAATCCTCCGCCTTGCAGCACCGGCACACCAGGTTCTAGTCCCGGTCGGGGCGCCGGATTCTGTCCTGGTTGCCCCTCTTCCAGGCCAGCTCTCTGCTGTGGCCTGGGAGTGCAGTGGAGGATGGCCCAAGTGCTTGGGCCCTGCACCCCATGGGAGACCAGGAGAAGCACCTGGCTCCTGCCATCAGATCAGCGTGGTGTGCCGGCTGCAGCACGCTGGCGCAGCGGCCATTGGAGGGTGAACCAACGGCAAAAGGAAGACCTTTCTCCTTGTCTCTCTCTCTCACTGTCCACTCTGCCTGTCAATAAATAAATAAATAAATAAAGTAATTAAATAAAAAGAATGCTGCAAAGACATCCATACACATGTGCCTACCCAAAGCTGCTGCCCCTGTGGGGACCAACTACACATGAAGGGGGAGAAGAGGGAACCACCTGTTTCTTTCAGTGCACCTCATGGAACATTCTATTCTGGAGCAAAGATGTATAGCTGGTGTCCTTTCTATTGTAAGAGGGAAAGCGTGTGATTAAAAATGAATTTCCCATGGAAAAATACTCAAACTAACTTCAAAAAAAGGTTACAAAGTGCTGTTAGAAAAAACCGGGTACAGGGGTTGGCATTGTGGCCAGTGGGTTAAGTCACCACCTGATACCAGCATCCCATAGATGCAATGATTCATATCTTGGATGCTCCTCTTCTGATCTAGTTCCATGCTAATATGCCTAGGAAAGCAGTGGAAGATGGACAAAGAGCTTGGGCCACCACCACCACATAAGAGACCAGGTAGAAGCTCCTGGCTTCAGCCTGGCCTAACCCTGGCTGTTGCGGCCATCTGGGGAGTGAACCAGTGGATGGAAGATCTCTCTCTCTCTCTCGCTAACTCTAACTTTCAAATAAATAAATGCCCACAACCACCCAAACAAAAGACCCTGGATCCATGAATTGCTGTTTTAATGAATCCTTTGGCATGAAGCCCATGTATCAGTTCTCAAATGGAAAAGAGAAGTCCATTAATTGCCATTTGTCCTAGGAGCAAATGGCCTAAGAATGCACACAGTAATCAATTCAATATAAAACAAGACCAATAAATGCCAAGAGATTCAGACTACTGGAAAATAGCCTTTACTTCTGCCAGTGGAGAACACTGTCTTCTCAGTTATAATCAGTTAACTAAAACTGCACAAATAGCAGTAACATCAGCAATCCTTCATAAAACATCAAGCACAAAGTTATTTCGACAATTTCCCCTTGTCTAATTTCATTTGCCCACATGCTGAAAAATTAAAGCACAGAAACATGACTTTCTACTATAACAATGCATTGTCTTCATAGTTAAGGCAACTTAGTTAACCACATAGTTAAGATCCTCCTCGGTGAGACCATTCACCAGCACACCCACCTAGAATACCATACTCCTGCTTTAAGCTGAAAACTTCTGTTATCTAGTAATTTCTCTAGTCTTTGAGCTAATAATGTTCCCAGGACCACAAACATTTTATGGTTGTGAGATCTGACTGACTTTTAAAGTCTATACGCTTTCTTAACAAGTTGGCTATTTCTATCTTCAAAGACACTGCCAAACTGCTTTTCAAAGAGTTTTTTTTTTTTTTTTTAATTTATTTATTTGAAAGGCGGAGTTAGAGAGGCAGTGGCAGAGAGAGGGAGAGAGGTCTTTCATCCACTGGTTCACTCCCCAAATGGTCACAAAGGAGCCAATCCAAAGCCAGGAGCCTGGAGCTTCTTCCGGGTCTCCCATGTGGGTATAGGGGTCCATGGACTTGGGGCCATCTTCTACTGCTTTCCCAGGCCATAGCAGGGAGCTGGATCAGAAGTGGAGCAGCCAGGACTCAAACTGGTGGCCATATGGGATGCTGGCACTGCAGGCAGCAACTTTACCTGTAATGCCACAGTGCTGGCCCCCAAAGAGCTTCATTGGTATATGTAATTATTAGTTATTAACATAATCTTAATAAATAGTTAAGACAGCTCAGTACTGTAGTAATCCTTGATAAAAGGAAAAAAATCTAAGGTAAAACTCAAGACTGTAGCAGCTCACTGCATGGTAGCTGCCTCCAAGGTGGCAGCACATTCCTGAGTTAGGAATAGGGACGCCTGTAAGCAGAGAGGAGAGACAAGAGTAAAATTGTGAGGAGGGCAAAGTGGCTATAATTTGTAAGGCAGAGGACTGGAGAGGAAGAAGATAAACAGACACCTACAGAGCTACCTAGGTGTCCTATGAGCCCTGAGTCTTAAAAAAAAAAAAAAGATGAACTGGCCACTATATCAAGATTAAAAATCTTACAATTCAAAAGCCACTGTTAAAAATTAACAGTAACAACAAAAAAGGTCAATGACAAACTAGCACAAAAGATCTATAAAACAATTTCATAATGGAGTTGTATTCAGAATATATAACCCTTAAAATGAGACAAACAAAAAATAAAAGGAGAATTAAACAGATACTTCACATAAGATATACTCATGACAAATGAGCACTTGAAAATATATCAACCTTATTAGTCATTGGGAAATACAAATTAAAACCACCATGAGATTCTAGAACATCCCCACCAAATGTTAAAATTAAAGACATCAAGTGTAGTCCACAGATGTGCAACAGCTAGAATTCCCAAACACTGGTAGTAGAAATATAAAATGATACAAATTCTTGGAAAGAGTTGGTAGTTTCTTATAACATTAAACACAGACTTATAATAACCTAGTGATTCCATTCCTAGTATTTGACCCAGATTGAGTTCTGTGCTCCTGGATTCTGTCTGGCCCCAGACTTGGCTGTTGTGGGCATTTGAGGATTGAACTAGTGGGAGGAAGATTTCTCTGTCTCTTTGCCTCTCAAATAAATATAAATAAATGAATATTTTTAAAAAGACATTTATTTGAGAGGCAGAGTTACAGACAGTGAGAAGAGAGAGAGAGAGAGAGAGAGAGAAAGAGAGGGAGGGAGGGAGGGACCTTCCATCCTCTGGCTTACTCCCCAAATGGTTGCAAAAGCCAGGAGCTTCTTTTGGGCCTCCCATGCAGGTGCAGCAGCCCAAGCACTTGGGCCATCTTTTACTGCTTTCCTAGGCTATTAACAGGGAGCTGGATTGGAAGTAGAGCAGCTGGGACTTGAACCAGTGTCCATATGGGATGCTGGCACCACAGACAGACGGTTAACCTACTATGCCATGGCGTCGGACCTGTAAATGAGTATTTTTAAAAAGAAAAATAGGCGAGCAGTACATACATCTGGAAAGGAATTGTATTCAATATATAGAGAGAAGGGGTGCTCAAATAAAAAATTAATAAAATGGGACAAAAACGTGAACTGCCTTATTAACAAATGAAAATATATGAATGCAAATAAGTAAACGAAAAGGTTATTACCAGAGAAATACCAATCTGAAGATAGTAACTTAATCAAATGAAGAATGGGAAGTCATAATTTTTTTTTTTTTTTTTTACAGGCAGAGTGGACAGTGAGAGAGAGAGACAGAGAGAAAGGTCTTCCTTTGCCGTTGGTTCACCCTCCAATGGCCGCCGCGGCCGGCGTACTGCGCTGATCCGATGGCAGGAGCCAGGTGCTTCTCCTGGTCTCCCATGGGGTGCAGGGCCCAAGCACTTGGGCCATCCTCCACTGCACTCCCGGGGCACAGCAGAGAGCTGGTCTGGAAAAGGGGCAACCGGGACAGAATCTGGCGCCCCGACCGGGACTAGAACCCGGTGTGCTGGCGCCGCTAGGTGGAGGATTAGCCTAGTGAGCCGCGGCACCGGCCAAGTCATAATTTTAATTTCAAAACATTAAAGGAAGATTATCTAATATAATTAAATAATTTTGGAGAGGTTTTTTTAAGTTGAAAAAAAAGGAAGGGATTCCAAGCACTAAAACAGAAAGTAAATTTTTCACTGATAAAACTTTCCAGAGGCAATGAACATATTATTGACCTATATTCAGAATTCAATTACAATTATTATGAAAAAGTTCATTAATTCTATTTTTGAAAGGTATCTCCACTTGAACTACATCTACACCTATACAGAGAATTATTTTTCAAAAAAATGATTTATTTATTTGAAAGTCAGAGTTGGGGGTGGGGAGAAAGAGAGAGGGAGGTTTTCTATCTGCTGGTTCACTCCCCAGATGGCTGCAATGGCTGGGGCTAAGCCAGGCCAAAGCCAAGAGCCAGGAGCTTTATTTGTGTTTCCCACCAGAAGGCAGGGACCCAAACACCTGGGCCATCTGCTGCTTTCCCAGGCCATTAGCAGGGTGCTGGATCAGAAGTAGAGCATCCAGGATACGAACTAGATGCCAGTGTTGTAGGCAGCCACTTCACTGGCTATGCCACAATGCCAGCTGCATAAGAATTCTCATTTTTAAAAACTATCAGATGAATTTACTCTAGGAATCCTATAAAACAATAGGAGAAGCTCTGAAATACGCTAAGATTCTGGCTTAGGACAAATACAACAGTTTGAAAATTAGATTGGGAATGAAGAGTAATATGAAAAGATTCAGAATATTTATTTATTTATTTATTGACAGGCAGAGTGGATAGTGAGAGAGAGAAACAGAGAGAAAGGTCTTCCTTTTGCTGTTGGTTCACCCTCCAATGGCCGCCACGGCTGGCGCACCGCGCTGATCCGATGGCAGGAGCCAGGTGCTTATCCTGGTCTCCCATGGGGTCCAGGGCCCAAGCACTCGGGCTATCCTCCACTGCCTTCCCGGGCCACAGCAGAGAGCTGGTCTGGAAGAGGGGCAACCGGGACAGAATCTGGCGCCCCAACCGGGACTAGAACCCGGTGTGCCGGCGCCGCTAGGTGGAGGATTAGCCTAGTGAGCCGCGGCACCAGCCAAGATTCAGAATATTTATATCAGCTGTATCACTCATACTAGAATGATGATGGAGAAGAAAACCTGAAAAAGGATACCGTTAAGAGAATAGGATTTAAAACTAACAAAAACCTGAAAACATTCTCTCACTCATCAGTTCTCATCCCTGTGGTATTCCTCATCTGCTGATCATGACAATCATCCGAGAACGAGGGGTAAAATGTCCTTGAGTTAAGGTCAGTTTGAAAATTCACATGCTGGATTTTTGAAGCCTTCAAGAATGATAACAAATAGAGGAGTTCCATGTGAACCACTTGCTTAAAATATTTGGTCTTAGGAAATATGCTGCAGAACTTGGAATAAATCCATTTAACTAGCCAGAGGCCAAGCTGTATAAAAATGATCCAGAATTTCTAACAATGACGAATTTAGTAAGTTCCTCTCAGAATGACATCATTAAATGCG
The DNA here is from genome assembly GCF_964237555.1 of Oryctolagus cuniculus. Classification (NCBI taxonomy): domain Eukaryota; kingdom Metazoa; phylum Chordata; class Mammalia; order Lagomorpha; family Leporidae; genus Oryctolagus; species Oryctolagus cuniculus. The sequence goes on along the minus strand of NC_091432.1, from coordinate 227,061,807 downwards.
AAAAGGTTCTGAAAACAAAATGCAGCAATATTATGGATGTTTCCTTCCTAAGACAATCCAGCAAAGAGCTTTTGCAAAATACTCAAACCAAGTGCTTATAAAATTAAACTTTAAACAATGTGTATTCCCTTTATTTCTTTTTTTTTAACTTTTATTTAATGAATATAAATTTCCAAAGTACGACTTATGGATTACAATGGCTTCCCCCCCATACCGTCCCTCCCACCTGCAACCCTCCCCTTTCCCACTCCCTCTCCCCTTCCATTCACATCAAGATTCATTTTTGATTCTCTTAATATACAGAAGATCAGCTTAGTATACATTAAGTAAAGATTTCAACAGTTTGCTCCCACACAGAAACTATTCCCTTTATTTCTAAGAAGTTAAAGACAGACACAGGTGATGTAGGGAGCTCGCTGGAGCCACACATGCTGGATAACAGTATCTGTGGCTCCACGGATCAAGTGAACCAAATACATTCTTTCACTCAGGCTGTAGTAAGATGGCTTAACAGATAACAAGTCTACAAACGGACTTAAGGAACAAGGCAGAGATGGAAACCTCCAAAGAACAAGGCTATAAAGGGCAAAACTACCATCCTGAAAATTACTAATGTTATGGCAGAAGTGTTTTTTGATCATCTGGTTTTGTTTTAACTGCTTCATCTGCCTCCAAGAAAAAATTCTTTCAACTCTGTAAGAAACTAAGATGCCACTGGATTGTGGAGTACTGACAACCTAGAAACTTTTTCCGTAAAGGCCCAGTCTGTAAGATATTCTGGGCCATCAACTACTGCAATCACTCAACTCTCCCTTAGAACAATCATTGGAGATAAGTAAAATGAGCACTGCTGTGTTCTAATAACACTGAATTTCACATACAACAGACACACTGAGTTTGGTCCCCAAACAGCAGTTTGCCAACCCTAACTCTAAATATACAGTACAGTAATTTGCCGTGGACAACATAACCAGTGAGATGATTTTTGTTATGATTTTAAATATACTGACATACTGTTTGTTTTGTCTGCACAAACTGTCCCAAATAAGCTGCAATAACTTGTAATCTACATTCCTTGGAATATATGCTTTTTTCTTGTTATTGTCTAAAATGTTTGCTGCATTTTACAAGTCAGTTCTTCAAAAGACTGTATATGCAATACAGTAAAGATTTAAATGGCATAATCATAGTAGCACAAGGTCCCTAACATTTCAAGCAGTAAAATAAACATTATATACAATTCAAAAATTTTAAGCACACACACAGACACACATGAATTACACTAAATAAAAAGAAATAACACATGTTGGTGAGGTTATGAAACAACTGGAACTCTCAATTGTTGGTAATGGGCATCTAAAATGATACAACCAACCACCTTGGTACATTACATGGCAGTGTCACTGCCACCCATGTGGGAGACTAGGTGGAGTTTCTGGCTCCAGACAGAAATGTTGCAGATATTAAGGGAGTGAACCAGCCAACAGGACTCTTCTCCATCTGGCTCTCTGACTCATACATATATATGAACATTTACACATATATATATGCATACACAAATACACATTTATTTATCTTAATGTTGAACAAAAGCCTATGGTAACAGGTATCAGAGTGGTTACCCTGGTGACAGTAGTGGGAAATCCAACAGAAAGGTACATGAGAAATTTCTGAGATGATAGAAATGTTTACTTTTCCTTTGGTGGCTAAAAGACATTTACAACTGTCAATATTCCTCAAACAGAACCCTTAATGTTACTGTATGTAAATTATACTGCAATAGTATCTAGAAGCAACAAGCACACCTAGCATTTAGACCTTGGTTTTCAATATCATGTAGTAAGAAAATGAACCAGAGTTGATTCTAGGACTGGGGAAGGAAATACACAAGATGAGCCAAGAACATCATTTGGTCCAGAAAATAAAACAGTGCTCACCTCTGCTGCTCCACCACAAGGAAAACAAACCTACACTGAAAGGAGTGTGTCAGAGACACACAGGAGCCAACTCAAAGCGTTCCTAGTGATAGAAGTCGCACAATTTGAGCAAATAAACAAAGTGGTACTCATTTATAACTGAAAGTATAAAGAAAATATACAGGAGTCTAATGTAAATAAATGGCTGAGTCAATAAATACACAGGGAGAAGAGACAAGTCTCCCCTGCAGAGGAATCCCAAGCAACTCTGAGGATCCTCCACCCTCAGCGAAAAGGAGCACAGCCCGCCACTAAAGTCTGGGCTGGACAGAGTGACTGACTTCAGAGGAGTGTAGCACAGAACAGGACTGGGACAAAGAACAACTTCACAACGGCAAAGCCTGACTTGACCTCAATCAGATGATGATCAGTCATGTTGGCAGCACGTACCCCTCACACGCTGTCACGGAAACAGCACTGCGCCTCTGTGTTCTTTCCCCCCAACACTTCCAACGCATGAGAAAAGCACCAAACAGACTGCACTTGAGGGACAGTATAGAAAATACCCGACCTGTATTCCCTAAAACCATCAAAGTCATCAACAACAAGGAAAGGCCAAGAAAGGCGTAAGGAGATATGAGTACTAAACTTGAGGCAATATCCTGGGTAGATTCCTGGTACAGAAAAATGACATTAAATACTAAGGAAATCTGAATGATACGGATTTTGGTGACTTACAATATATCAATGTGGGATCAATAATTCTAATAAAGGTAGTACAGCAATTTATGATGTTAATAATAGAATTTATAACAAAATATCTGGGAATTCCTTGTCAATATTTGTATAAATCTAAAACTGTCACTCAAAGTGAAGTATATTAAAAGAAAAAATAGCCTTTACCTCCTTATTATGCAACACAGATATTTAGACTTAGAGTAAAACCAGCCAAATGCACATACCAGGACTTATTTAAGGCCCTCAATAAAATTCTGAACTGAATTTGTGGAGTAAGACTGATGAACTAAAGACTGTGGCTATATGCTCGATGGTACTCAGAAGTGAGCTCTGTTCATCAGGCTGATTTGCAGGTGACTTCTTTCTTGGCAGGAATTATGACACTTTCTTAGTGTACAGAATAAAGCAATGGTGAGGCTTTGTTATTTTCTCAAAGCTTTAAGGCTCTTCTAAAATTGTGCAGGCAAAAATCCAAGGAAATAGTAACATTTGTGCTGTTTTCTTCTATCTTGGTTTTAAAAGTTGCCCATTAGTTCAAATCACAGTGGTACCATATTTTGTAATCTTTCTGGATGACTATTTTTATATCTTACTGTGAGAATTGGCCCACTGGGTAACTTCTCAGGATTAACAAGGTACTGGGAACTGGAGGAAATCCTCTGAATACATACTCTTCGCAAACTTAAGTTGAAAAATAGAAAGCCAAGAATGGCAGGAAGAAAAAGAAAGTACCTAAACAAAGGAACTGCAGTGGAAGGTTGCCATGAGAAAGCAGCAGTGCTAGGGAGATTATGCCAAGGCAGTGTTTGCCCAGAGAAAGGTCATTCTTCAGACTAATCTGGGGAGTTACAAACGTGTTAGTAAAAGTCACCAAGTAACATTTTCTTAACAGAGTAAAATGAAAATAATACCAAAATCCATTCCCAAACATTCTATCATGATACATCTTTATAATACAATTTGTATGAATAAAATAACACTTTTTGGGTTACATTTTTTTTAAAAAGTCAGCCATGGCTTGTCAAGTGATTTTAAAGACTTAGGTTTAAAAATCCTCTAAATACCCAAAAGGAGGAGAAGGAAATTGAAGGATATCATGCCTCAAAGTAAATGAGGACTGAAAATCTCCCTGAGGGGGCTGACACTGTGGCACAGTGGGTTAAGCCACTGTCTACAACACCAGCAACCCATATAGGCACCAGTTTTGGTCCTTGCTGCTCCACTTCTGATCCAGCTCCCTGCTAATGCATCTATGAAAGCAGCAGAAGACAGCCCAAGTACTTGGGCCCCTATACCCACGTTGGGGACCTGGAAGAAGCTCCTGGCTTTGGATCAGCTCAGCTCCAGCAGTTGCAGTCATTTGGGGAGTGAATCAGTGGGATGGACCTCTCTGTCTCTGTAACTCTGCCTTTCAAATAAACAAATAAATCTTTTAAAAAACAAAACAAAATTCTCTAAGGCAAAAATCATTCTTACTTACATACCACTCTTGTCATACGTAATTTCATTTTATGTTTAGACATAGAATTGATTAAGTAACAAAATAAAAAATGAGAGTAAGACTTTGGTAAACCTATAAAAACAGGTGTTCATTCTTACATTTGAGCAAGATCAAAACAGCCCTGCAAAATTGCAAAACCTGGAAATTTATTTCAGCTGGGCATATCATATGTAACAGCACTCTAATTTGAAAGAGCCAAAAACAAGTGATAAAGGAAAAAATAGTAAAAATTACTTTGTCTCTTACAGCTTTGTTTTCTACAATCAAAACCTGTACCTACCTTAAGGAATGCCTCACAGGAATTCTGACAAAATAAAAAGGGACAGACAATATTCTTAGCTTAAGAGCTAATAAACAGACTTAATGGGATACCATAAATTTTCTGACACTATATACAAAGTTTTGTGTGCACCATTTTTTAAAAAATATCTATTTATTTACTTGAAAGAGCTACAGGGAAAGAAGAGGGCAGAGGGTAGGGAGATCTCTATCTGCTGGTTTACTCCCCAGATGGCCACGATGGCCAGGGATGGGCTAGACTGAGGCCAGGAGCCAGGAACCAGGAGCTTCTTCCAGGACTCCCATATTAGTAGCAGGGGACCAAGCACTTGGGCCATCTTCCACTGCTTTTCGCAGGCCATTAGCAGGGAGCAGGACTGGTGCCACATAGGATGCTGCCATTGCAGGCAGCAGTGTTACCTGTGATGCCACAATGCCTGCCCCTGTGTGGATATTTCTAAGAATACTCAAGGCTTTTCACAGATTCATTAGAAAGGTCAAGAGCACCAGACACACACAGTAGACACTCAATAAACACTTGCTGAATAAATTAATTCTCAAGGGTACGTAAGACAGACAGTAAGATTCAGAGTAATTTAATCTAAATCTCCTATTATTACACTTTCCCAACTTAAAAATTATTAAGTGATAATACGTACATATATTTTAACAATCCTCTGAGGTAGGTACTATAATTTTTCCCATTTCACAAATGAGGAAAAATGTTAAATCACACAGGTAGAAAGTAGACAGCTGGGACTGGACCCCAATGGGTCTGGCTTTCTAGGACACATTCTTGGCTTCAGTTAATATACTGTAAAAGCACAAATAGTCTCTTATCAGTAGTGAGTAGCATTTCTAATTCCTACTGTATTAAAAACTTGCTTTTCTCCTCTGGAGTCTTACAACTAAAATCATCACGACACAGACTCTGAACATGGGCTTTTTTTTAAAATCATGTGAAAGTGCTTCTTTGGATGAAGGCTGTTTAGCATCTACAAAAAAGGACAAAAACTCAGATCCTAATAACTAGACAGAGAATATACAATGCTCTGAAACATAAAAAACAAAGTGAGTAAAATGTCAAGATGTGGCTCTTCCGTTAAGTTATGAAAAGAAATGGCATTTTCTCTAAATGTTAGTTGGTCTTCCAGAAACATCTTACTCATTTCAAATCTTAGAAACATTTAGTATTCTTTTAAATATTCCAGGTTTTTACTCTTTGATTAGGGCTGACTACAAGACAGATGTATTTTTATACCGCAGCATCATGGTCTCTCATCCATTATTTCACTGAGTTGTAGTGTTAAGTATGTTTTGAGACCATATTTAAAAAAACCACCTGCTACTGAAGCCTTGTATTTCATGGTGGTAAGGATACCTCTATCACATTACTTGGTGTCCCTATAAGAAATAGCTTCTCTTGGCCGGCGCCACGGCTCTCTAGGCTAATCCTCCACCTGTGGCACCAGCACACCAGGTTCTAGTCCCAGTTGGGGCGCCAGATTCTGTCCCGGTCGCTCCTCTTCCAGTCCAGCTCTCTGCTGTGGCCCGGGAAGGCAGTGGAGGATGGCCTAAATGCTTGGGTCCCTGCCCTCGCATGGGAGACCAGGAGGAAGCACTTGGCTTCTGGCTTTGGATCGGCGCAGCGCGCCGGCTGCTATAACCATTTAGGGGGTGAACCAATGGAAGGAAGACCTTTCTCTCTGTCTCTAACTCTGCCTGTAAAAAAGAAAGAAAGAAAGAAAGAAAGAAAGAAAGGAAGGAAGGAAGGAAGGAAGGAAGGAAGGAAGGAAGGAAGGAGAAGAGAAGAGAAGAGAAGAGAAGAGAAGAGAAGAGAAGAGAAGAGAAGAGAAGAGAAGAGAAGAGAAGAGAAGAGAAGAGAAGAGAAGAGAAGAGAAGAGAAGAGAAAAGAAAAGAAAGAAAGAAAGAGCGAGCTTCTCCTAAAGAATTCTGTATTCTTTTTCCTCCATGGAAAATGATCCAGCATCCGTTTTTGTTTTGGCCTCCATGAAACTCAGAACTGAATCTGCAGTTCAGTCTTACACAATACAAAACCTCAGACAGCCTGAGTATCTGTGTATATCATTTTCCTGTTTACTTCTATTTTCAAAGTCTACTTATCTACATTTTTCTATTTTGACAAGTACCACAACACCACCTCAGTGATATCAAGTATGGCATATTTCTATAAAATAACGCCCCTTAAGGGCCGGCGCCGTGGCTCAATAGGCTAATCCTCCGCCTTGCAGCGCCGGCACACCAGGTTCTAGTCCTGGTCAGGGTGCCGGATTCTGTCCTGGTTGCCCCTCTTCCAGGCCAGCTCTCTGCTGTGGCCCGGGAGTGCAGTGGAGGATGGCCCAAGTGCTTGGGCCCTGCACCCGCATGGGAGACCAGGAAAAGCACTTGGCTCCCGGCTTCGGATCAGCGCAGTGCGCCAGCCGTGGTGGCCACTGGAGGGTGAACCAACAGCAAAGGAAGACCTTTCTCTCTGTCTCTTCTCTCACTGTCCACTCTGCCTGTCAGAAAAAAAAAAAAAAAAAACAAAAAACACACACACAAAAAACCCTAAGTCAACTTCATAGTCAAATCAATAAGAATATAGAAATAAAACACTTTGATGGACACATTTAACAGACACCTTCACCTTCAATTTAGCATTCAAGAACATAAATGTGTACCTACGCAAACACATTTTTACTTGTCCTGTGACTGGCACCACTGCGCTTCAACTCAGTAACTATCCCTTCCAGCTAGGAATCATGGAAGCTCTGTTCTGCAAGACTGTTCTTCCACACCAGTACAACAGCAGGTATTTTAGTAGAAACTGAACTTGTAGGTAGATTTTTGCTTTGCATATTTCTCTTGGTGAACTGCTAACTCTTGGAAGCAAAAAGAGTGACTACAGTAAAATTACCACTGATTAATACTTAATAACAGAATTCAACAACTGGACCAACAGAAGGAAACTGACCTCTATATACTTAAATAAGTGAAATATTGTACAGGTGTTCTGTAATTAAAGTGTTAAAATTTCTATTCCAAAGATCCACACATCAAACACAGAGCAGACTGGAATTAGATTTCCATGAATTTGGAGGTAACAGAAGAATCAGGCCACAATGTGAAGACTGGAATTGAACTTTTAACAAAGACAAGAAGAGGGAATTTAGGTATTCTACTTAGATCACAATGTGAAAGATATAACAGAAACTCTAGGGTCAGGCAGTCTGTCTCTGAATATTGCCTCCCCCAACTTAGCAAATTGTGTAACCCTGGGTAAGTGACTTAACTAATCTGAACCTCAATATAACCATCTACAGAATCTATGCAATTGTCCCTGCCTCACAGGGTTTATGAGAAGCAAATCAGATACTACATGGAAATGAGGTAGCCTAAGTCCTTGACCATCAGTGGTAGCTCTTTCCCACCATATTTGAAACTTACAATGTTGGCATATTTCCCATCTTGGGAGAAAACCCAAGGGGCCAAATGTCTATTTAGCAGGTTTTCCTATTTGGGACTTGTAGGGGATCTACCTGCAGACAGTACACAATTAAGTAATCTAGTGTAGGTTATCAATATCATAATTTATTTTAACCAAATGAAATTACAAAGATAAATCAGGAAGCAGAAAAACTGACACAAAATATAGACGATGTAATAAGAGTGTTATTTTGGTTTTCTAGCCTATGAGCCATACTAATCAAAATGCTGTAGAACTCAGTATAAAATACCTTTACTGATTATCTTACTTTTCTTTTTAAATCATTCCTCAGAGGCGTTTGTGTTTGTTATCACTGTCTCATTTAGTAAGGAGCTCTTCCATTTCAAGACAATTAAATTCCTGTAACAACTCAAATGTCTCTACTCCTTCCTCAGCCTCTTTTCCCTTCCCAATAAAGAAAACAACTTACCTCAACTGTAAGAAATGAGATGTACAGCCACAGAATCTTTATTACAGAAACCAGATTCAGTAAGTCTGCTCAATAAGCCAGATAAGTACCTCTAACTTTAGTACATGCTTGGAAACTTTATTAAATGGTTTTAGTAAAGATATTTTGTCTATAGCATACAATATAATAGAAAAAGACTGATTTCTTCAGAAAAGATGGCTCTAAGTTTAATAACATTACTAGTGTGCTGCTATCACATTGCTTCAATCCAAATATGGCATTATAGTGCCCTTCTAAAAATAAATCTAAGTCCCATGTGATATGCAGTCCTTTAGCTATGTTCATTTCCTTTTAGGGCTCAAGTTTCCCACAGGAAAATTATTCAATGTTTGGCACAACTGTCCCGAATCAAGTATGGATAAGGCATAACTGCTGACCTCACTGTCGGCCTTTTCCTACTTGGCTATTGTTGATCTTCCTTCAAAGCAATCCCTATCAAGAGGCCCAAGGGGCAGAAAATACTCAAGAACTGTCATTTGACACAGTGAACGTAGAAAGTATCACTTTGACTAACAAGGTGATGAGGGGGGATAATTTGAGTCAGCTAAATTAGAAGACTCAAAATTGTAAGTCACAGCCCAAACAAGTGTTTTTAGTAACTGTGATGACTTCCAAATAGCTCTTTCTTTCTCTTTTTGACAATAGTCAATTGTTGAGAGTTCAAAGAGTTAATCAAATTTGATTTGCTGTTGCAAACAAATATATTTTCTATTTTTAAATGTAAAATAATTACCATTTACATAGCACCTAACTAGATGCCAAGTATTACCATAAAGATTTTCCACATTATATCCTTTACACACTAAGATACCTTTCTTTCTTCATTTTACGATCATTATCACAAATCTTATTTCATATAATATTAATAGTCATCCCTGGGGCCAGCATTGTGGTGTAACAGGTAAAGGTTGCTCCACTTCCAGTCCAGCTCCCTGCTAATGGCCTGGGAAAGCAATGAAGATGGTCCAAGTGCTTGGGCCCCTGCACCCACGTGGGAGACCCAGATGAACCTTCCTGGCTTTGGACTGGCCCAGCACCAGCTGTTGTAGCTGTTTGGGGAGTGAACCAGTGGATGGAAGACCTCTCTCTGCCTCTCCCTCTCTGTAACTCTGCCTCTCAAATAAATAAATAAGTAAATCTTTAAAAAAGGAAATATATTAGTATGTAAAAGTATAATTCAGAGAAGATAACTATTATTTATATTTCTAAGTAAATTTCATATTAAATGCTCTTAGTACAGCTTAAAATAGCTTCATGTTATGGTAAAATTTGACATATATTATTTGCCTAGGACTTTGTAAAGCATATGTTAGGAATACAATTTCTTTTTTTTTTTTTTTTTTGACAGGCAGAGTGTATAGTGAGAGAGAGAGACAGAGAGAAAGGTCTTCCTTTTGCCGTTGGTTCACCCTCCAATGGCCGCCACTGCTGGCGCGCTGCGGCTGGCTCATCATGCTGATCCGAAGGCAGGAGCCAGTTGCTTCTCCTGGTCTCCCATGCGGGTGCAGGGCCCAAGCACTTGGGCCATCCTCCACTGCCTTCCCGGGCCACAGCAGAGAGCTGGCCTGGAAGAGGGGCAACTGGGACAGAATCCGGCGCCCCGACTGGGACTAGAACCCGGTGTGCCGGCGCCGCTAGGTGGAGGATTAGCCTATTGAGCTGCGGTGCCGGCCAGGAATACATTTTCAAAATTACCCACAATACACCATACACACAATTATGAATGTTTGATAATGCTTAACACACACTCAATTTTACTTCAAAAAAAGATCATTGCTTCTGAAAATAACTGCTTTAAGTCAGAGATTTAAGTGTGCCTATGGATTAAGAAAATATATTGCAGCTCTAATGTGACTAGAATAACTTTATGATTCTATGACAATTCTTGCTCTTATAACAACATGAAATGAGAATCTATTGGAATATTCACAAAATATTTTCATCACTCAACTGTTGAACTACATTCAGAATTCTCAAAGAGGTCTGCATTCATACACATACTCACTGATGACAGACATATAGTCAGGATTTCAACATTTATTCTGTTTTTATTTATTTATTTGAAAGGCAGAGTGACACGGCAAGAGAGCAAGAGAACAAGAGCAAGAGATCTCCCATCTACTGGTTTACTCCTCAAATGACTGCAACAGCCAACGCTGGGCCAAGCTGACGCCAGGAGCCCATAATTCAGTGGCAGGGACTCAACCACTTGTACTATCACTTGCTGCCTCCCATAATCACATTAGCAGATGGCTGGATCAGAAGCAGTGTAGCTAGGACTTGAATCAGGCACTCTGATATGGGATACAGGTGTCCCAGAGGGCAGCTTAACACACAGCATCACAACATCCACCCCCAAATACTTATGTCTTTCTACAGCAAAAATAATGTTTTGGGTCCAAATAGAAGAAAGCTCAATTTTAAGATTTTGTTTTTTTCCCTAAAGAATTATGTCTATAATGAACGTCCAATGTCCACGATAGCTGTGGCTGGGCCAGGCTGAAGCCAGGAACCTGGAACTCCAGCCAGGTCTCCCAGATGCCATCAGGGACCCATACACTTAAGGTACCACCTGCTGCCTCCCTGGATGCAGCAGGAAGCCAGACCAGAAGTGGAGGCAGGACTGCATCCTAGGCACCTTGACATGGGGTGCAGGTGTCCCAAACAGTGGTGCAGTCAGTCACTTCTACACATAGGAACTACTCTTAACCCAAGTCTACATCTGTGTCATATCTATCTAGTCTATATATAGGTAGTAATACCTTAAAACACACTCCTAGAATTAAACCCCTTTTGTGTTTTTCTGTTTAAAATTCTTAGGAAACAGCAACTTGAAAAGTTAGTGGTTGGTGGTGATACAGTGGTTATGATTTTGCTGGAGTTCTCACTCCAGTTCTGATGTGGCTTCCAGCTAATGTGCTTCCTGGGAAGGCAGCAAATAGTGCTCAAATACTTAAGTCCCTGCTGTCCACTTGGAAGACCTGAATAGAGTTCTGGGCTTCTGGGTTTAGCCTGGCCAGGCCCTAGCATTTAAGGAGTAAACTAACAGAGATTATCTGTCTCTCTTTGTCAGTCTGCATTCCAAATAAATAAATAAATAAATAAAGAGAAATAAAATTCAAAAAACTTTTTGGTTGGCGTGAGCACTTAAGCCTAGTAATTAAGAAAACTCCCTTCCTACATTAAGAGTAGCAGGTTCAGTCCCCAATTCTGGCTCCTGATTTCCATTTCCTGCTAATGCAAACTGTGGAAGACAGCAGTGATGGCTCAAGACGTTAGGTTCTTGTCATGAACATGGGAGCCCTGGACTGAGTTCTGGGGTGGTGAACATCTGGGTCAAGAACCAGTGGATAGGCCAGCGCCGCGGCTCACTAGGCTAATCCTCCGCCTAGCGGCGCCGGCACACCGGGTTCTAGTCCCGGTCGGGGCGCCGGATTCTGTCCCGGTTGCCCCTCTTCCAGGCCAGCCCTCTGCTGTGGCCAGGGAGTGCAGTGGAGGATGGCCCAGGTGCTTGGGCCCTGCACCCCATGGGAGACCAGGAAAAGCACCTGGCTCCTGGCTCCTGCCATCGGATCAGCGCGGTGTGCCGGCCGCAGCGCGCCGGCCGCGGCGGCCGTTGGAGGGTGAACCAACGGCAAAAGGAAGACCTTTCTCTCTGTCTCTCTCTCTCACTGTCCACTCTGCCTGTCAAAAAAAAAAAAAAAAAAAAAAAAAAAAAAAAAAAAAGAACCAGTGGATAGAAGCTCTTTCCCTCTCAAATAAAAAATGTTTCTAAATAAAAAATAAATTACTGGGCAAACTGGGTTTCTTCATTCTTTTTTAAGGCAAAATGTCATCCTTCAATCTTCCTAGCAGTACAAACAGTATAAAACTAATGAAGGGGCCGACAGCGTGGCTCAATAGGCTAATCCTCCGCCTACAGCGCTGGCACACTGGGTTCTAGCCCCAGTCAGGGCGCCGGATTCTTTCCCAGTCGCTCCTCTTCCTGTCCAGCTCTCTGCTGTGGCCCGGGGAAGGCAGTGGAGGATGGCCCAAGTGCTTGAGCCCTGCACCCACATGGGAGACCAGGAGGAAGCACTTAGCTCCTGACTTCGGATCAGCATGGTGCGCCGGCCGCAGCGGCCATTGGGGGGTTAACCAACTGAGAAGGAAGATCTTTCTCTCTGTCTCTCTCTCTCTCTCACTGTCCACTCTGCCTGTCAAAAACAAAAACAAAAAAACAAAACCAAAACCAAAACCAAACTAATGAAGGTATTCTAGGACCACTCCTTTCATTTGTTTACTCCCTCCAACAAGCCTCACCCAGAAGGTTGTCTGCCTTCAAGCACACACTTCTAATCACTACACATTTCACGGTTTCTTTATTCCATAAGTATACAAATGGTCCCCTTAATCAGGCTTATGAAACTAAAAATACTATCTTTCAAAACTTTATTTTCCTCCAAAGACCAACTAATTTTTAAAATAAAATTTTAGTGCTGCTGTAATATTGTTATGCTGTTGCAGCTATCACTTTTTATTTTAAGATTTATTTTTTTAAAGGCAGAGTGAGACACACAGACAGACCCCATTCCACACAGAGAGAGAGAAAAAGGAAGAGGGAGAGATCTTCCGTGTACTGGTTTACTCCCCAAATGCATGCATCATCTGAGGCCCAGCAAGGTTGAAGCCGGGCAACCCATGGCAACCCAATCTGCCATGTGGGTGGTAGAAACCCAAGTACATGGGCCCTAACCGGCTGCCCCCAGGTGCAGGAAGCTGGTCTGGAAACAGAGGCAAGACTGGATTCCGAGTACCCTGATACAGAATGCGGCTGTCTAAGGAGCAACGTAACCTGCTGTGCCACAATGCACACCCTGAAACCAATTATCTTCTAAAGTTCAATTAAAGTGACACCTTTTTACCACTTTAGTCTCAAATTTCCTTTCTACTTCTGAACTTTTAAAGCTGTTACTGTAAGCCTCAATGACTAGTTCCTTGATAAAAGTTCATTGAAACATTGTGTTTCTCAATGTCCAAGAATTGTATAGAACTAATCCTCTTAGAACACACACTGTAGAAGCAGACAAAATACATAAACTAGTTTAGGGAACAAATCATCAAGGTAGGACATAACAAATTTATAATCTCTGATAGAAGGGAGCATAGCAGGCCACTTCATGTTTACCCAGAGCCTCTCTCCTGTGCACATGGTGCCAATTTACAGGCACCAAAATTCTGACCTTTGTGTGACAAAGAAATAATAGCAGCAATTTATCTACTGAGTTTCTGAGATACCACCAAGCACAATTTTACATACATCAGATGTGACAATATCTAATTTCTACAATAATTCTAAGAAATACTACTCCATTTTACAAAGTAGAAAATCAAGGGCTATGGGCTACAAAACTCTAGTGTTTTTACTATCTTCTTATTTCAGAGATTATAATTTTTTAAAAAAATCCAAGAGTATACACTAATTACAGTAATAGTTAACAACTTAAAGACCCTTACTATTACTGTAACATACATTTGATCTTGAATCCATGGCTAGTGTAATTTTCATTCAGAGATGAGGGTCCTTCCTAGATTCAGAGATTAATATTTCTTGAGTAAATGCTATAGTGAGAGCTAACTTTTGTTTTAACTTTGCAAACTACAATATGCATCCTCAATAAAATAATATACTACATATTGTTAATATAACCTAAGGAGGAGGGGCTGGTGCCATGGCGCAGTAAGTTAATCCTCCGCCTGCGGTGCCAGCTTCCCATATGGGCGCCGGTTCTAGTCCCAGCTGCTCCTCTTCCAATCCAGCTCTCTGCTGTGGCCTGGGAAGGCAGTGGAGGATGGCCCAGTGTGTGGGCCCCTGCACTCTCATGGGAGACCAGGAAGAAGTACCTGGCTCTTGGCTCTGGATAGGTGCAGCTCCAGCCCATGCCATTTGGGGAGTGAGCCAACGGAAGGAAGACCTTTCTGTCTCTCCATCTCACTGCCTGAACTCTACCTCTCAAATAAACAAACAAAATCTTAAAAAAAAAAAAAATAACCTAAGGAGGAATGGTTTCAATTCCCAGCAGTATCATGTCATGAAGAAAGGGAATTTTTAAAACTGAAAAATGGCTTTTTAGTCAGATTTGCTCCCCAGGGGCCAATGAAGCTAGAAACCCACAAATGGCTTTAAACTTTTTAAAAAAATGGTCCAGCTATAAATAAATAGCTTTCACAGTGGGGGTTTCCTCAGCTTTTTTGGAAGAAATTTCAGAAATAAATAATACTGCCTAAGTGCTGTAACTTTTGCTTTTCTTCCCAAATACTGTCTTTATCAATTCACTTCATCTCAGTATTGTTAAAAATGACAGACTCAGAACTTCAAGTTTTACTTGGGAAAGACTATTACTTTTGTATTTTGCTCAAAGCCAATACAACCCCTTTCTAACAAGCCAGTAAATATTTCATTAGATGATAACATTCATGGTCATCTAACAAAAATGCTAGTAACTTTGCAAAAGGCTCCCTCATGTCATACACTGTTTGATGAACTACAGGTCACTTTATTAGGATCTTGCTGGGATCTCCTGTGTGGGTGGCAGAGACCCAAGTACTGGAACCATCACTTGCTGCTTCCCAGGATGCCCATTTGTGGGAAGTTACATCAGAAGCAGAGGAGCCGGGACTTGAACAAGATACTCCTACATGGGATGCAGGCATCCCAAGCGACATCTAAAGGGCTATGAAAAACATCAACTCCTTTTTGGGTTCCTTTACTCCTGTATGACTGGATAACTGATGTCACGTGCATTCAAGGAAGAGGGAGGGACCAAGAAGAGAACCAGACTATAGTTAGTCTAATTTCCCACAGCCTAATCCACTCCTATGCTGCCTTCTAAAGAAATATATCCAACATGCACATCTTTACCAACAAACATCCACAATAATTCGAATTCCTCTCTGGTTGTCTGTTAATAGTAAAAGAACAGCAATAAAAATAACTGAAAGCTTTGTATGCATGGTATTTGCTGACTGACAGACATCACCTGAAGGTGATCGGGCTGGTGATGTGGCTGTTTCATCTGTGGTCTCTCAAATATATGTGTAGTCCCCAGAATGCAGTCCTATTTTCTCAAATGTAAAAGGCTGAAGACCAGCTGAAGAGTGTAGTGTGACAAAGGGGTTGATTATTTAACATACAAACTTTCTCTTGACACTCATATGTTTTCAACAAAGTACTTCAGTCTCATCCTCAGCTATGCCTGGTATCCAAAGTATTTGTGGTTCAACTTCTCCAAAGAGTTGGAGTTCTGCTAGAAAGGTGAAAAACCAACCAGCTGCCTGGTTGGGCCAGCTTCAGATGGGGATCAAGGTAGAGTGGAGATGGGGAGTGATGGTGTTCTCATTTTCATGCAAATTCATACTGACAGAGGTAAGGAGGTAGCTAGCAAGGAGGAGCTATTTTCTGGGCAGTGGAAAACTGCAACTTCCATGAAACTGCTGCTCAGAACTGGCGTCAACCAAAAATAACCAACATGACTGCCAACTGTATCCTACAGTGACTTGTACCTATTAATTATAATGTTAAAATAAAATTACCACACTGATACCTGAAGCCACCACAGTCCCGAGAATTCCAAAACAGGGCAAGGTGGTACTCAATCCCGCCCCAAACCCTGCTCCCTGTGAGTATTTAAGATCCACCCCAGATGCCACCTACTAGGCTTCCAGGTCATGTAGAGATAACCCCAAACCTCACTGAGTGTAGCTTATTCTTGCCATATGCTTACACACCTTCTCCAGTATGTACTTACACTTTGCACACAAATAGATCTTGCTTTTCTTCTAATCTTTACCTACATCTCATCCTTGAAATTTCTCCTGTGTTGGACACAAAAACCAGGACCCAGACATCAGACAACATCTTGACCCAGCAACTGTATGACAACACTACTCTATGCTTATGGTGGCCATCCTGAAAATCAAATCCCCAAGTAGTGACTGGATTCTATGGATAAATCAACCTGCTTCTTCTTGTCCCTCACCCTTTAGGATTCATTTTTGTCGATTCTGTTGAGTCAACTGTCAATGGGGTTTCTAAATTCTCAAATTTTGTGGGTGTCATTCATCTGCCATTATCTCTGCTCCCCTTCTCTCTGCCCATATATTACATCTTTGCTATTATTTATTCTGGAGTTAACAGAAATGGACATGCATATTCAATCTGCTATTTTAGTAGGAAGTCTGTCATATGCTTTTCAAGTCTAAGAGTTAGTTAATATCATCGTAAAGGACACAGGCTTGGGAGTAGGTTAAACACCTACTAGAGGTTAAGACACCTGCATTTCACACCAATAAACTGTCAGCTCTGGTCCCCAATTCTAGTTTCTTGACAATGAAGATCCTGGGAGGCAGTGGTGATGGCTCAAGTTATTGGATTCCTGCCATCCACGTGGGAGACACAGATTAGATTCCAGGCTCTTGGCTCTAGGTTCAGTCCCAGCCCCAGCCCCAGCCCAGCACTGGCCTTTGTGGGCGTCTGAGGAGTGAAACAGAAGGCAGCAGTTAATTTGTGTCTGTCTCTAAATTAAATACATTTTTAAAGGGGCTAGGTATTTAGCCTAGCAGTTAAAGTGCTGGTTAATACACCCACATCTTATTAGAGTATCTCAGTTTGATACTCAGTTCTAGCTCCTGACTCCCATTTCCTTCCTGCTAACACAGACCTTGGAAAGCGAAGGTGGCAAAGGTGACGGGTTAACTTCACACCCATTGTGGGACTACTGACTCCCACATAGGAGACACATATTGAGTTCCTGGCTGCTGGCTTTGTCCAGCTGTTGCAAGCATATGGGGAGTGAATTAGTGGATAGCATATTCATACCTGCCCCTGTGTTTCTCCAAAAAATAAGCAAAAAAAATTTTTTAAAGGACACAGGCTTTAGAGTCAAAGAATGGAATTTGAATCACTCACATGTGTAACCTTCAGAGTTTCTTAACTTCTCCAATCTTGTTTCCTTATTAAAAATAACTTGCTGTGAGAATTAATGATATACGAATATAGGACTTGGAGTGAGAAAGACCTGGCTTTAAATCCTGTGGGACTTGGCCGGCGCCGCGGCTCACTAGGCTAATCCTCCGCCTAGCGGCGCCGGCACACAGGGTTCTAGTCCCGGTCGGGGCGCCAGATTCTGTCCCGGTTGCCCCTCTTCCAGGCCAGCTCTCAGCTGTGGCCAGGGAGTGCACTGGAGGATGGCCCAGGTGCTTGGGCCCTGCACCCCATGGGAGACCAGGAAAAAGCACCTGGCTCCTGGCTCCTGCCATCGGATCAGCACGGTGCGCCGGCCGCAGCGCGCCGGCCGCGGCGGCCATTGGAGGGTGAACCAACGGCAAAGGAAGACCTTTCTCTCTGTCTCTCTCTCTCACTGTCCACTCTGCCTGTCAAAAAAAAAAAAAAAAAAAAAAAAAAAAAATCCTGTGGGACTTGGCAACTCTAAGTCTGTTTCTTTATCTGTATAATGGGGTTAAGAATAGTTACTAGCTAATATAGCATCAGAAGGATTAAATATGATAAAGTTTACAAAATTCATCTGAACCGGTATCGTTGCTCAAGCCTTCTATGCCTGTAATTTCACAAACATGCACGCGTACAAGCTCCAGGGCATGTCTGAATCAAAACCAAATTCCAAATCCTCTGCAAAAGCAACACAGTATAACAGAAAGGGGCAGTGAATTAAGACACAGGAAGTCTGGGCATTATCATAAACAGGCATGATCACTAGGCTGGTTTCTCATTTGTAAGATAATAGAACCAGATCAAATGATTTCTAAAGCTCTTTCCAACCCAACTGACTTTCCCTGACTCCACTGCTAGACATGAACCGACACTCTACACACCTAATGTCTCAATCTCAAAATATCTGACTGGCTGATACTACTCATTTTTATAGGTATTTTCATGTTTCTTTTTTAACTAGGTACCACATGAAAACCAAGATAAGTTACTCCCCCAAACTAACATAAAGGAATTGGCCACCCTTTGAAAAACCATTAAACTGATGTGTTTTCTGATTAAAGAATGAGTGGCAAAATTATTGAGACTTTCAATGAATGTGACTAAAAGCTACAAAAAAAAGTTGTTAATTAACTGAAGAAATAATATGTCAATTAGATGATGGGGTGATTTCCACTTTTACCATGATCCCGATGACAAATTTTTCCCAGTTGTGGGAACTGGACATCAGTCTTGGTCTGACACTACTAACGTTCACATTACGGAAACCATGTTCTGAGATTCTAGGCTCACCAGCAACCTTCTGTTCATGGTTTGGCTTCCCACAAAGAACTCCTAATAGGAAAAGACAGGTCCCTACTGTCAACGTTTACTTCTTAATGTAAACGAGTGAAGTGGCACTATGATTTTACACACTGGCATCATCTGAACTACCCCTAAGAAACAGACCCACGGGGTGCCTCCCCCAGGATGCCTTAGTACATTCCTCCAGATGGCCCCTGAGACTTCTTGGAACACAATCACAGAATTTTTCCACATTCAGTTTAAAGATTATAAAGTTCTGAAAGGAAGGAACGACATACTTTTCTACATTTCTGAAGCCAGCAATACTGCCAAGCACACAACTCAGTTTGCTGGGTAACTGTGTCTCCATTGTTTCTTACAGTTTCCCTGAAGGCACTCGTTCTTGCATAAAACAATTTTCTATATACCCTTTGGCAGTATCATTTGGATATTCTGGATACATGACAAATACTGTGTTAAGAAAAGGAAGGAAAGTAACAGAGAGCCAGGAAACTGGTAAAGAACGAGAGACAAAGTAAAACCCCACAATTTCTTTCACCAAGGCTTTTTTTGGCACCTCTTCCCTTGTAACTGATTTTAGTCTCTGTTATCTGCACCCACAGCCAAGCAGGTATGAGCCAACTAGAAATTGGCAATCTGAATATACTGCCTCAAGTCCCCCAGCCTGAGGCTACAGCATTTCTAGGAATAAAGTTACCTGTTACATAGAAGACTTATATTCACACACTACACTCTTAGTACTAAAAAGAGAAATTCACTATTTAGAGTAGACCAAAATGGTTGGGTATGAGGCTCTGGACTACCTTTTAACATCAGTGCCATATAATTCCATATACAAGGATAAGTTAGTGACTAGAAGTAATAATTAGAAGCAGCCATTCATTCATTCTGTAAAATTCACTAAACTTCTGCTCTGAGCCAGGTCACATGTTAGAATTTAGAGTTAAAAGTATCAAGAGACATTATATCCCTTGCCTTCAGAGAGTACGCAGACAAGCAAATAAAACAAATGAAAGCAGTTTTATGTTGAATTTAAGATTATTATCTTTCTGCAGAAGTGAGGATTTTTTTTTTATTTATTTTATTTTTTTTTATTTTTTATTTTTTGACAGGCAGAGTGGACAGTGAGAGAGAGAGACAGAGAGAAAGGTCTTCCTTTGCCGCTGGTTCACCCTCCAATGGCTGCCGCGGCCGGTGCGCTGCGGCCGGCGCATCGCGCTGATCCGATGGCAGGAGCCAGGATCCAGGTGCTTTTCCTGGTCTCCCATGGGGTGCAGGGCCCAAGCACCTGGGCCATCCTCCACTGCACTCCCTGGCCACAGCAGAGGGCTGGCCTGGAAGAGGGGCAACCGGGACAGAATCCGGCGCCCCAACCGGGACTAGAACCCGGTGTGCCGGCGCCGCTAGGCGGAGGATTAGCCTAGTGAGCCGCGGCGCCGGCCGTAGAAGTGAGGATTTTATTTGCCTTTCCTTTCAGGTCTGGGATTGAGAATAAGCATGAAGCAGTGATCCAGCACTGTGCCTCAAAGATCTTCATGTGAGGAAGTAAATGACATTTGACTTTGTTACATTTTTTTTTTTTTTTTTTTTTTGACAGGCAGAGTGGACAGTGAGAGAGAGAGACAGAGAGAGAAAGGTCTTCCTTTGCCGTTGGTTCACCCTCCAATGGCCGCCGCTGCAGCCGGCGCACCGCGCTGATCCTGGCAGGAGCCAGGAGCCAGGTGCTTTTCCTGGTCTCCCATGGGGTGCAGGGCCCAAGCACCTGGGCCATCCTCCACTGCACTCCCTGGCCATAGCAGAGAGCTGGCCTGGAAGAGGGGCAACTGGGACAGAATCCGGCGCCCCAAGCGGGACTAGAACCCGGTGTGCCGGCGCCGCAAGGTGGAGGATTAGCCTATTGAGCCACGGCGCCGGCCCGACTTTGTTACATTTAAAAGCATGGTAGAGACACATAACATCAATAATTTTTTTTTATTTGCAAAGCACTTTACAATTTATACAATACTTTCATCACATCCATTATCTAATTGAATTCTTAGCCCTGTAAGGTATGTAAAGATCATTATCTCCTCTCAGGATAAACTGTTTAGAGAAGTGACATGCCATAATTTACAAACCTAGTTATTTAGTAAAAGAAACCTAGATTTTTTTATTCTTAAAGTTAATTTTTGTTTTATCATGATGCTCAAATTTCGAAGAAAAATCAAATGACTCATTTACAGTCATTCTTAGAAATGTGTACAAGATCTTCAAAATAATAAGCCCATTTAATTATTGTAGTTTCCCTTCAATCTGAAAAATTATGCAAAATAACACATGAAATGATTTGTGAAGACTTAAATATTCTCATAGTGCCCATTCTTAACCTTCCCAAAATCTGTTCACATATCAATACACTCTGATGTGCCAATAATTTACGTCAAGAATATTTTATGATTAAAAAACAGTCTGTGAAATTATGATGTTTCCTACAAAGTCACTGTGTAGGTTTTTCAAATAAACTTGAAAAGCTGAGGGAGCTCTCCCAGAATCCACTTCACTATCTGGGAGCCAGTTACCCTGTTGCTTCATTTTCAAGTACACAGTTGGATAATTCATTGATAGTACAAAAATTCAAGTTTTCTCAACCCTTAAAACACTGAGATAATTATTCAAGTAAAAAGGAAAAGCCATTCGGCTCAAAAGAATTTATCCAGCAATAAAACTTAAAGAAACCCTTTTCCAAAATGGAGTTTGTGGAAGAGTAAACAGGTCCATGAAAACTGCAAATATTCCCTGTGGTGTAAGACAGTGCTCTCAGGGAAGTGCAGCTCTAGTTATCTCTAATTCTGTTTCAACTCTAAGAGGAAAAAACACACCTGCACTGAAACCACCGCATAAACACACACAACTGATTTACAAATGTAACAATCAGTATAACCTTATTTTAAAAATTTACTATGAAATAATTTTAACACAATCACCAAAAGCACGTTCCTCCTCTGATACCAGTCACTTACCATATAAAGTTAGAAGAGTTATCCAAGGTAACAGAGTCTAAAAATACATTTTTTTTTCTCATGCTGAACTACTCGGATTAGTATTTAATCCCAAACATCATCAGGTTTTGCTTTAAAAATGCCAGGATAAAAAGATTAGTGAAATGCAAACTCTCAAAACCTACCATCTAGAAATGCCCCTGCCACTAAAGACTTTTATGACTGTCCAGGTGCATACCCTCATCCCCAACAGCACACTTATCACAAACTAAAGTAAAAACAAAGCAGACAATGACTGCGTGAGGATAACGGAATTGATTTCTGGAAGAAACATTAGAGTTTTATACAGTATAATGAAGGCAAGGTAAACTGGAAGGATACCTAATGATTAAACAAGTATTTTTCTTTAAAATTACAGCATCTGCTTAGTTTCTACTTGAGTTTTGGGCTTGAGACAATCACAAAGATCCCAATGTGAAAAAAAACCCTCCAATAAAATCCAAATTTGTTATAAGAATGTAAACATTTTTAATTGAAAGTGCCCTTTCTGGTCATTAAAAAGCCAAGTTGGGGGTCAGTGTTTAGCCTAACAATTAAGCCACCCATACCTCACATCTGAGATACCTGGTCTGATAACTGGCTCCAGTTCCTGACTTCAGCTTCTTTCTAATACAGACTTAGGGAGGCAGAGACAGCAAGCAACTGGGTTCCTGCCACCCACCTAGGAGACCTGGATTGAGCTCCAGATCCCATCCTAGTCACTGCGGGCATTTGGGGGAGTGAACAAGCAGATAGGAGCCCTCTCTCTCAAATAAATAAATACCAAGTTTAAGGAAAAACGGAATTAAAAGCTTAGCTTAAAAAAAAAAAAAGCTTCATTGGCCATTACTAAAACTTAAAATATTCTTTTCCATTCTCAAAACCTTTTCCTAAAGAAAAAAATGATCAATTTTCTATAAAAATTAAAACTTTTAAGATTCCCATATTTGCTGAACTAAAAATTTACAAACTGAAAATCTGAACAGGTTATACTCTGTTACATATAAAATAAGACAGATTTTTAAAGATTTGTATAACATAAATAAAGAGAAAAGATATGCAACTATATTTTTCACAACCAAACAGAAAAGGTTTTCCACTTGAAATGACAATTTAACAAAGTAATTTCTAACATAATCTGCAATTTCAGTATGAGTTCTAAATTCTGAAAATGCTTGGAATAAAATTTGATAACACTAGATAAAGACAGCCAGAAAGCTTTTGGGAAGAGCCCAGAATCTGAAGTTCAAAATGTTTTATACAATAAAAATTTAAATACAACATATTTAAGTTTAAAATAAAATTTAAAACTGTAAGAACACTGTCAATTATTTTAAAAGGGGGAGGGGGCTTCTAAAATCATGATGAAAAATCAAAGCATGTTTGCCTGTTTTATAAATACTTGTGTCCTTTCTTGGATTTAGGAATCCATTTTAGCCCATGTCCCTTGGAGTTCTTCCATCTTTCATCTCACTGAACAGCACTGTCACATTCAGATTATAACATCCAGCCAAAGGCAGAGATCAAGTATTTCCCCTGAATATTTCCAAAACATGAAAACGAGTAGAAAAGCAGAGGAAATCCTCTCATGCGGGGAGCTGCTGGAAATCTTTCTCTCCTTTTAGAAAAATAAACCTCTTGCTCCAAAAGGTGAAAACATCACCATCATATGAAAACACATAACCACTTACAATAATAATTCCACACAACAATGAAATCCTATAGATTTTGCTAGTACTTCAGAAAAACAAAAACCAGGAAAAAAAGGAAATGATAAAGAACTGTATGGCAAAGGATTTTTTTTTTTTTTTTCAGAAAAAGAACAGCAACAGAAGACATAGATTTGCCAAAAATCCCCCCACCCTTCAAATGTGGATTCCTTAACACTAACTGAAAAAGTTTTATAATATAATCAGTTGATGCCAAATTAGTTGATTCTGTTTAAGTATAAAGAAAATACCTGAATTAATTTCCTCTATTTTAAAAATGAGTTGGTTCAGTATATATTTTTGATCCAGTTACTTATGAAACCATTCTCCCTGCTGTGCCACTATCTCAAAAATCTTTGGAATAAAAAGAACACTACAGACACAATTTTCACATACCTTTATCATTTACAACTCTCAGTCTATTTATTTTTTAGCTTAAACATACTTTACTGTAAAAGGGAAAACTAATTCAATTCAAATATTCTCAACGTACACATACACAATGTACATATACACGAAGGCATCACTTCTCTGCACACAAATCTTTAGATTTCTGCAAAGTATGACACAAAAAGTTGCTTGGGTTTCATAAACTAAATGATTTAACTAATTTTGCTTTATGGTTCCTTAAAAAATTCTAAAACTATTCTACAACTATTCACATTATTCATCCCACTGAGAAGTCTCTCATGAGAATAAAACATAAAACATTTAACTTTCTAAATGATAGTGTTGAAAATTACAGAGCAGTTATACTTCCATATGTAAAAAATAAATTAAAAATCCTTTTAATTAATCAGTATATTCTAATATTCCCTGTTAAAAGAAGTCAATTGCACATGAAGCCGAAGTAGCTGGAAAGAATCCAGAAAAGCAACAAGAAAATGACTTTTCAAAATGCTGACGCCGTTCACACCCAGGTTCAGTCATGCCAGCTGGAGAGAGGTGTTAGATATGGCTTTATTCCTTTTAAATCTGAGAACTGTAGTCATTTCCATGACATTTCAAAAATTGGAACCTAGAGCAATTTATCTTCCTGATACTGACTCTTGTGATTCAAAAGTGTTTTCAGAAAATCGTATCTGTAAACTTAGAAGGCGTCTGGACGGATCATTTGCTAGCTATCACTTACAGTCCAATTATCCTGTCCTGGATTTCCTAGTTCACTAGGAATATAAAGAGATAAAAAGGAGGGGGAAAAAGGGCCACACACAGAGTGACCAAATACGTGATTCATCTCAGACGTGACATCCATTTAGGGGGCCTTTGCTCCTAACTGTGTAAGGATCCTTGGCTGTGGTCTGACCTGTACAAGAAGTACACATGGCCCCGGAGAGGTGCTTCAGTCCCCTTTGGAAGACACTGTTGGAGAGACTATAAATGACACAATTGCAGAAACTGTTACTGATAGCAAGCCAGGTGGTCAAGAAGGATGCAAAGCGGTTGCTGTGGCCAGTGGAGCTTTCCAACAAGAAGTAGATGATATACGGCAACCAGAGGATGTAAAATACACTAGTGATGCGGAACAGGACCATAGCATAGCGCTTGTCTGGACAGGCCTGCACTTCCCCAGTCTCCCCACTCTGGCTGCTGAAGCGGGCTTGCCTTTCGCTGATTTCCTTTGTGTGCTGTTGGCAGATGCGGAAGATGTTGAAATAGGTGAAGCAGACAATGAGGGCAGCTGGGGCATATAGCATCATCACGATGAACAGGGTGAAGTAGGGATCGGTGTGCCAGGACTCTGCACACCACTGAAACACATCTCCATGATATCCAGGTTTGCCCCAGTGGAAAAAGGAAGGCAGGAAGACCAGGCTGGAATAAAGCCAAATCAGGAAAATACACAGACGTAGCCTCCAGGGTGTCACCAGTGTGTTATAGGTTAAAGGTTTAGTGATGGCAATGTATCTATCAATGCTGATACAGGCCAGAGAGGCCATGGAGACACTCTTCAGAACTGACACTACAAAACCAAATATCTGGCAAGACAGTGACTCCTCTACTGGAAGGGGGTAGTGCAGGAGTGATAAAGAAGGGACCAGGCAGCTTACCCCAACCAAAAGGTCAGCATATGCCATAGTCTGGATAAAGTAACTTGTGGTGTGATGGTTTAGCAAAGGTGCACAATGAGATACAAAAATCACAATGATGTTGCCAGAAATGATCAATACAGTTAGAAAAACAATAATCAGCACTTCCAAAAGGCAAAAGTCGACAGTTTCCAAATAACCAAGTGCCAAGAGGCAAAAAGGGCGGCTGCTCTGATTACCATCCAAGGTGGAGCTGGAGTTCATCTTGAGCTCAGGAGCCATCTCTCACTTCATGCTGCCGCTTGGCTGCTGCCAGCAGTTCGAAGGAGCAGCTCCTGTCATTGCGGTCAGCTCTGCATGTGTGTAATAATGGCAGAGGAGCCTTAGTCCCCAAGTTCCTGATGCTGCCGCTCTGGTGCATTGTCTGCAGAGCAATTCCCCTTTAAATCCTTCCTGGAACAGGGAGAGCCAGCAGCAGCTGTGTGGCCAGTCTCAGATGTGGCCATGGTGCCAGGTTCACCACACACATAGCACCAGGGGGGTAAGGCAAGCTCTGGGGGGCAACATCTTCAGGCCAAGTGAGGGCAGGGAGAAGGGGCGGAAGAGAAGGAAGGTTAGGAGCTTCAGCAGGAGTTGTAATGAGTCTCCTCTGAACAGCTGACAGAAGAAAAGGAGAGAGCATTTTATATTTTGCATTCAGTGCCCTAATCAAAGAACTCGGCTAGCCCAGACTGGCATTACCCTCCCACTCTACCCCTCCTAGCACCACTATTCACCATTACCTTCAATTACACCCCTATGTTAATTGCTTCTGACTTTAGAAAGGAGGAGCAGCCACATCAAGCTTTCAGGATCATTATAAAACAAAAGCAATCACAGTCAGATCAATCCACCCCCTTTTTCTTTCATTTGAGCCTTTTGGGGCAGAAAAGAAATTTGCTACAGCATTTCTGAAAACATTTCACTACAATTACCATGAATAAAACTGCCCAAGATAACTTATCTTCCTCACTGAATCCAATGTAATATTTTTGCCTCTTTACAAACATTTCAACAGAATTTATCTGTTTAGCTCAATTTCAGAATATTACCTGTAATTCTGCATGCTGCAATCCAAACAAAAGCCACAACACATCCTTAACAGAAAGCCTTGCAAAGCAGGAATGTGGTTCAGCCCTGAGTACTGCAGAATTGAGACAGAGAGGGAGGGGAAAAGAAGTAGGAGGGGAAACAGGGAGGAGAGGGGGCTTGGGAAAAGGAAGAAAGGAGGAGGGGAAAGAAGACGCATGTGCATGAACACACTCTGGCATCTTTGGCAATTCATTATAATTCATCACCAGAGAGGTGCACCCCGATATGCGGACTGCACAGTGGAGCGGGGTTGGGGGGGAGGCGGGGGAGGGCGGGGGGGGGCTGACTTTGTATGGCTGCAGTGCAGCATTTGAAAGCTGTTTCCTCGTCTGTCTGGAATCCCCCTTTTAGCAGATAAGCAGAATTTCTACTGGTATCAAGAAGGGGTAATAGCCAGGATAGAGTCAGAAATTAAACTGAAACACACTGCCTGAGGGGTAATGGTGAGGGGAAATTCCTATTTTCTTGTGACATTTTCCAAACAAAGAGCAATATTAAAGAAAGGAAGTACGTGAACAGTACACAGTAACCTAGAAAACATAATTCAGCTGCACAACAAGTCCTAGCTGGAAGACTAAAAATTCAGTACTAGTCATCTTCCTCATGATTTCCTGGATATTGGCCAATATTAAGAAACTTTAAAATCTGTTTTTTCCCCAAGGGAAAAATAAAGAAAATATTACCAATTCTGAGTTCTCCAGAAATAGCACACACTTAGGAAGTGTACCTATCTCCATCCAACCTCAAAAATTACAAGAAGCTTCATGAATATGCACACTTGTTTCTATTTAGAATAATGAAAATTGGGTTTATATTGTGTTTTTTCTGGTAGTGTCATAAATGATGACACTTTTCAGGTCACCGGGAGTGTGGTGCTAGGGAACCATGTTGGCATTTCTAAGCATTGCAGGAGGTCTGCACACCTGGTAGAGAAATACTTCGTGATTCAACTGGTATTTTTCATTTATTTTATACAAATGCTTTCTCACTGCAGGTAAATGACCATTCATAATTGGAATTCAATGAATTTATATTTTAAATCTGAAGCACTTTCTACCCATATAACATGTTAGTACATGAAGGCAAAGAAATAAAAAAATCTATTACAATATAAGCCTGATGAGCAATGTTTGACAAAGTGTTGATAGAAAACTAGGGAAAGTACAGCACAGTAAAAAGACCAACAGTACCAAAGTACCCATCTGGTTCAAATCCTGCTCTAATATTACGTACTCCTAGCCTCAGTTTAATCATCTGAAAAATGAGGACAAAAATCCCTATGTCACAGCATCGTTTAAAAAACAGACAGTGGGGGCAGGTGCTCTGGCATAGCAAGTAAAGCCACTGCCTGCAGTGCTGGCATCACATATGGGTGCCAGTTAAAATCTCGGCTGCTCCATTAATGATCCAGCTCTCTGCTATGGCCTGGGAAAGCAGTAGAAGATGGCCCAAGTCCTTGGGACCCTGAACCCACGTGGGAGACCCGGAAGAAGCTTCTGGCTCCTGATTTCAGATCGGCCCAGCTCCAGGTGTTGCAACCATTTGGGGAGTGAACCAGCAGATAGAAGATGTCTCTCTATCTCCCTCTCCCTTTTTGTAACTCTGCCTTTCAAATAAATAAATAAATCTTTAAAAAAAAAAAAAAAAAGACAGTATATACAAAATGGTTTCCCCAACACCTAGTACATAGGGAGTGCCTATATAACTAAAACAGCCAATGTTCCCCACCAATCGTGCAACACTGCTTGATGCTTGCCTCCTCTGAATCAAGAAGAACCACAGCTTGCTGTAACTGCCAATTCCATAGCACACAATGCCTCTCTACTCAAAAACATTTAGGCTACTCATATGCAAAGCAGTAAAGGTATCTGGAAGAGGGCTGGCGCTGTGGCACAGTGAGTAAAGCTGCTGCTTGCAAGGCCAGCATCCCATATGGACTCTGGTTTGTGTCCTGACTGCTCTACTTCTGATCCAGCTCCCTGCTGATAGCCTGGGAAAAGCTCTGGAAGACAGCCCATACGGGAGACCAGGATGAAGCTTCCGGCTCCTGACTTCGCCCTGGCCCAGCGCTGGCTGTTGCGGCCATCTGGTGAGTGTACCAGCAGATGGAAGATTCTCTCTCTCTGCCTCTGTTTCTTCCTCTCTCTCTCTGTAACTCTTTTAAATGCACAAATGAATAACTCCTGAAAAAAGAATAAATATATCTGGAAACAAGGAATGATAATAAGCATCAATTATTCCCTCAACATAAACAATTTCTTTGTCTAGGCCTCCAGCCCTGAGTTCATCCTGTGTTGCCTTTTCTATCTATGATTTGCCTGTTACATATCCTCTACTTGATTGGCGTGCACAGATTTTATCCAACGTATGTTCAAAGCTAAATACATTTTTCCTGCCAAACAAGCTTCTCATTTCCCCCAACACTTCCCCAGGCTCTCTGGTATGAAATTTAGCAACCATTATGATCACTCCCTTAATTAGTCTCTCTTCACAGTCACCAATTCCTAGGAATCTTTTTTTTTTTTTTTGAGAAACAAAACGAAAAACCTTTATTTCTGCTCACACCTAAATCATTCCATGACTTTACCATGTATATTGTCCTTAAGTGATCGTACAGTATATATACCCTAGAAAACTAGAACATACTTTTAAGAATGAAAAAATTAGGGGTGGCATTGTTGTATAACAGGTTAAGCCACTGACCACAATGCCAGCATCCCATACAGGTGCCGGTTTAAGTCCTGGCTGCTCCACTTCTGATCCAGCTCCCTGCCAAAGTGCCTGGGAAAGCAACAGAAGATGGCCCCAGTGCTTGGGCCCCTGCACCCACATGGGAGAACCAGATGAAGTTTCTGACTCCTAGCTTCAGCCTTGCCCAGGCCTGACCATTGCAGCCATTTGGGGAGTAAACCAGCAGATGGAAGATATCTCTAGCTCTCTGTCCCACTGTTTGCCATAACTCTACCATTCAAATAAAAAAAATACATCCTTTAGGGGCTAGCGTTGTGGTGTAGTGGGTAAAAGCCGTGACCTGCCATGCTGACATCCCATATGGGCACTGGTTTGAGTCCAGGCTGCTCCACTTCTGATCCAGCTCTCTGCTATGGCCTGGGAAAGCAGTAGAAGATGGCCAGTCCTTGGGCCCTTGCACCCACGTGGGAGACCCAGAAGAAGCTCCAGGCTCCTGGCTTCGGATTGGCGCAGCTCTGGCTGTTGTGGTCAACTGGGGAATGAACTAGTGGATGGAAGACCTCTCTCTCTCGCTCTGCCTCTCCTTTTCTCTCTGTGTAACTCTGACTTTCAAATAAATAAATCCTAAAAAAAAAAGTGGATAGATTACTGTAAAAAAAAATAAATCTTTTAAAAAATGAAAACACTGCTTAACTGTTTCTTTGCTAAATGTTTATTCCTTCCCTCACAGAATTGTTACCAAAAAAGCCCAATTAATTGCTAAATCATTACTTATGAATAGGAAAGTCTGAATACAATCTCAAGATATACTGAAGAAAATGTAATGTAAGCTTGGAATCCACCTTCATGAGTTGGATGAAATGCTAATACAGTGACACTAGATGACCAGGCGCAAAATCATAGACACAAGACGGCTACAGATCCCACTCACATACACACAAAAATGCAAATTTGCATTTCTTTTTTTTTTCCTTCAAAATTGTACTGAAGCCAACTGCCACCAATCTCCTTTGGGTTTCCCTCTCTTGGAAGCCCTCCTCCATGCTGCTCTGGCTGGAGGTCGTTGATTCTAATAAATACTTTTAAATCTCAAAACAAACAAGCAAATAAACAAACAAACAAATGACAGAATACCCAGTTTACCAGCTTTACTTTTTTAAACCTAAGCTTAACATTACATATTTAATAATTTAACTGTCAAAACTTACTAAATTAACAGCTTTCATGCACAGCTACAGCCTTAACTTATATTAAACCAGAAATGTATCACCATTAATACATCAGTATCTTTCACCACCAGATACTGTAAGTAATGAAACTGCTTCTGCAGAAGATTCATCCTGGCAATGTTAACTTCACTGTAGGCTGACACTACTTGGCTCACATTTCAAACGCAATGGAAAAGCATATTCATGCTGGTGTTAGTATACAATTTTGTCCTACCACTACCAAAGAGTCACGGCTCACCTTGAATTACATTTAGTAAAAATAAAAAGTAGATACAGAGATGTACAACAATTTTTTTTTTTTTGACAGGCAGAGTGGACAGTAAGAGAGAGGGACACAGAGAAAGGTCTTCCTTTTGCCGTTGGTTCACCCTCCAATGGCCGCCGCGGCCGGCGCACCGCGCTGATCCGATGGCAGGAGCCAGGTGCTTTTCCTGGTCTCCCATGGGGTGCAGGGCCCAAGCACCTGGGCCATCCTCCACTGCACTCCCTGGCCACAGCAGAGGGCTGGCCTGGAAGAGGGGCAACCGGGACAGAATCCGGCGCCCCGACCGGGACTAGAACCTGGTGTGCCGGCACCGCTAGGCGGAGGATTAGCCTAGTGAGCCGCAGCGCCGGCCCGATGTACAACAATTTTAAAGGCAAAAAGGAAAAAACAAAAAAACAAAAAAACAAAAAAACACCAAGGTCCTATTTACTTGGTCCCAACAATAAACTTCAAAGTCTATGACAAACAGGTGCTCCAATGAGCTGTTTATAAATACTTCAGATTTGGTACAATTGTACTGAAAGTTGAGTTCATAAATCTTCAAAAAATGTTCTTATTAATCCTCAAATGGTGCTTACAATAGTTTAACATTTCTGTTAAATGTGTGCTCTGAAACAGTTGTTATCCAAGCGCAGCAGCTGCTCCTCACCATGTATCGTTAGGACTTTAACTGCCCATTTTCTTCAACTTCTACTCTTGACCATTGTTAAAAAATTCTCTCTGTAGTGATTTTTATTGCCATTAACTATTTTAGTAGCTGATTTTTTTTTTCAAAAGACTTTTATTTGAGAGGTAGAGTTACAGAAAGAGAGAGGGAGAGATAGAAAGGTCTTGTATTCCCCAGATGGCCACAACAGCCAGAGCTCAGCCAATCCAGAGCCAGAAGCCAGGAGCTTCTTTTGAGTCTTCTACCTAGGTGCAGGGTTCCAAGCACTTAAGCCATCATTTGGTGCTTTCCCAGGTCATAAGCAGAGAGCTGGATCAAAAGAGGAGCACCTGGGATATGAATTGGTGCCCATATGGGATGCTGGCACCACAGCTGGAGGCTTAGCCTACTAGGCCACGGTGCCAGCCCTGCTGATAGATTTAAAGTTGTCTATCTCACTATCACCAAATGATGTGGAAGAGAATGAAGGGCTCTGTGACCCAGTGACCCAAAAGAAGAATATCCTGTATTAAAAGAAAAAAAAAATCCACCTTCAAAGAATGGAAATCCACTTGAAGGCAGAGGAAAATGAGCTCGGGCTTTGCCTGTTTCCCCTGGGACCCTTTGATTTCCCCCCCCAAAAATCCTTAAAGAAATGGGTCCTCAAAGAAATCAAATGAAAATGAGTCCCTTCCACCAAAAAATTTTCTGAAGACATCGACTGGAGTATGGAATGTAAAGCTAAACCCAAATGACGGTCATAGAATGTGTTCGCCTCCTCCACCATTCAATCCTTCTTCCCCAATTTGTCATGGATGTCCCATTTTTTAGCATAAGGTAACGCCTCATAGGCCTCAGCTACTTGTCCGAATTTTTCCTCTGCTTCGTCTTTATTCTCAAGATTTTCATCTGTGTGCCACTTCAGCAACCATTTCCTAAATGCCTTTTTAATATTCTTGGGTAAGGCATGTCTCTGCATGCCTAGAAATTCACAGAATCTACCATGTTTTAACAGGTTGTTGGAAAAAGTCTCCTGGGCCAGGGGTGCAGGCAGCCAGCAGCAGGAAGGAGCAGAGGAAGGGGTAGGGGGCAACGGCCTGGTTTTCTCCCGGCTCCAGCATGGCTGGCTGTTAACTCTAAGAAATCTATTTTTTTTATAATGGTCCTAAAATTTATTTCCTCCTTGAGTTTTTAATTTTACATTTTCATTAACTATCATCTGGACTTCTGGTTTTGTTTGCTTTTGTTGTCTATTCCACTCTGTCTGGTGAAATACCTGAAAGCACACATTTTATCATGGTACTCCTCATACCATTCCCCTCCATGCCAGGGTACTCATTATTTTAATACTTCCCATACACTTTACTTTTGAACCCATATTTGAGTACTTAATAAATACTGAATGAATTAAGTAATGATTGCTGGGAGTTACAGTATTTTAATAATGAGAAAAAGCATTCACCAAAAGTAGGAGTCCAGGTTTTTTGTGAGTTTGGGTATCCAAATTACTCTCTCTACATCTCATGTTGCTCATACATAAAAGTAGACAGCTTTGGGGCAGGCGCCCCATATGGGCCCCGGTTCTAGTCCTGGCTGCTCCTCTTCCAGTCCGGCTCTCTGCTGTGGCCTGGGAAAGTGGTGGAGGATGGCCCAAGTCCTTGTGCCCCTGTACCCACGTGGGAGACCTGGAGGAGGCACCTGGCTCCTGGCTTCAGATCAGTGCAGCTCCGGCAGTTGTGACCATCTGGGGAGTGGACCAACAGAGGGAAGACCTTTCTCTCTCTCCTTCTCACTGTTTGTAACTCTACCTCTCAAATAAATAAATAAAATATTAAAAAAAAAAAACACCTAGACAGCTTTGCCAATAAGAGGGTGGTAATACACTAGTTGATAAATTCACAGAACTAAAAATATAACAACAAGGAGCTGGAACTGTGGCATAGAAGGCTAGACCTCTGTCAGCAGTGCTGGCATCCCACACAGGTGCCAGTTCAAGTCCTGGCTGCTGCACTTCTGATCCAGCTCCCTGCTAATGCACCTGGGAAAGCAGGGGAAGATGGCTCAAGTCCTTGGGACTCTGCACCTACGTGGGAGACAAGGAAGAAGCTCCTGGCTTCGGCCTTGTCCAGCCCTGGCTGTTGTTGCCATTTAGGGAGTGAACCAGCACATGGAAGACTGATCTCTCTTTTCTCTCTCTGTATCTCTGCCTTTCAAATATAAATAATTAAATCTTTAAAAAAACAATAAAAACATAATAAAACTACAAGTTGCTATACTACTATCCTTATTACCTAACAAACACCATTCTAGGGACCACACTGAAAACAGCCATTTAGGAAACTTAAAACAAAACAAAACAAAACAAAACACAACCAACCAAATGTCCACATTCACTCGAATTAATCAAGAATAAAATATAACAAAAACCAACTCTATCACTGGATGGTGAAATTATAAGTGATTTTTAAAAATTTCTTCTTTATAGCTTTATGTAATTTCTGAATGTCAAAATTTCTATATACTATTTTTACAATCATGGAGGAAAGAAAAAAAAAAAGCCAAAATAAGGCTATTAGTAAATCTAACAAAAAAACTCTGGCTGAATCAAGTCCTTCTAGAGCCAATTAATCTGACCAGAAATGATGACGCCAGGCTTAATTAAGGTACTTTGTGAGGCTCAGTTCCACTTTTCCATAGGCCATCAACTTGAAACAGACCCTCTGAACTGCAGTTCAAAATTCTCACAGAACAAGACTATCATTGGATAAACTGTATGAATTTGCGAATATTTAACAATTTCAGGGGCTGGTGCTGTAGCACAGCAGGTTAACGCCCTGGCCTGAAGTGCCAGCATCCCATATGGGTACCGGCTCGAGACCCGGCTGCTCTGCTTCCAATCCAGCTCTCTGCTATGGCCTGGGAAAGCAGTGGAGGATGGCCCAAGTCCTTGGGTTCCTGCACCTGTGTGGGAGACCCGGAAGAATCCTGGCTCCTGGATTTGGATCAGCGCAGCTCCGGCCCTTACGGCCAACTGGGGAGTGAACCATCAGATGGAGGACCTCTCTCTCTCTGCCTCTCCTCTCTCTGTGTAACTCTGACTTTCAAATAAATAAATTAAAAAAAAAAGTTTCATTTCTGGTTGAATATTTTCTGATCTGCAAAAATTACACTTCTATTTATTTCAACTGAAGAGTTAAAATTGTATATATGCAGGTGTAAAAGGTTAAGCTTAAGCTTACAGGTTTAAACCTTCCTGGTGCAGCTGTGAAAATAAGACAGAGTAAAATAGCACCTTGACAGTAGGGACTCCATTTTGGAGCACTTGAGACTGCATTCTGGGAAAGCAACCCCCCCCCCCCCCCCCCCGTGAGACTCTGGTCTGAAACTATGCTCTCAAATAGTCGGACAACAGCAATACACTACATCACCCTTGGCAACGCACAAAAACCCCCTAGCATGATTGCTCAAGCTTAAAAATAAAAAGGTTACACCTGGGTTACCTGAGTTAATAATGAAAATGTGATTTGTCTATGTCTTAAGATCATAATTGCTGATTGTAAGATATTAGCAACCGCTTAGCAACCGTGTATTCTCTCCCCCCTCCCGATTTTGCGGTTTTTGCCTTTATAAACCCTAACCTTTGGTTATTCGGGGCTGCTCTGCTTTTGTATGATCAGGCAGCCCCAGCATGCTGGATAATCAATAAAGCTTCCCCGTGCTGTTTGCATAAGAGACGTGTCTCTTGGTGACGTTTTTCGGGCGGTCGACTCTAACACAACTTAACAGAAATAAATAACAAAGTAATAAATTAAAATGAGAAAATTACACAGCTAAAAAGGAAGAAAGATCAGTTTCTATTTGGCTGAGACAGCACCTTTCTTAGGTCCTGTAATCATGACTCTGTCCTTCGTATCCACTTGGGCCTCATTCCTTTGTAATCATAGCCTCTACCCTAACACCAATGGCTCTACTCCTAACCTGTGTGTATTGATGGTCTTCTCCCCCACTTAATGTTGTATGATTTCAGAATTTCTCCAAAGACAAACCCCTCTACCTGCAAAAGTTGAGTAGCCTTTCTCCCGGTCTTGGTTGGGATAGGCTTTAAACCACGTCCATCAAACTGTCCTCACAAGGGTCCAGAGACACCCCCCCCCCCATTTCCTTTCCTCTATGAAATCCTCTCATTACCTGGTTAATACCACTCTTAGGAACATTGGTTGCTATTCTCACCCTGTCTTTTGTACTACAGTGTCTGTTTAAGTGTTTACAGCAGGTGATAATAGAACGAACCAAGGCCTTCAGCAACCAGGCGGTCAACCAAATGCTGCTACAAGGATATACTCAGCCCCTCCCTCCACACCCCACCTCCAGACAGCGGCTTGAGACATCACCCCATGCCAGCGAAGAGTACCTCATCACCCCATGTCAGGAGGAAGCAGCTCCAAAGACAGATCACCATCCCTCTACCCCTCCTGGACTTTTGGGACTAATGTAATCCCATACAATGCCTGCTTTATAAAAAACAAAAGAGGGGAATGTTATGAAAATGGTGCAGTCTTATCTTTGGTGTGATCTATGCCCTGACACCATCCTAGGCTCTAGCCCCCACCGCCATTGCTGGAAGCCAGGTAGCCACATGGCCCAACCAGTGTTAGTCCCACCCCCATCCTAATGGGATTCGCTGCTCCTACTTCCCTGCCTGCACTCTGGCAAAGTTTTAAAACAACCTGTTCCTGAACAAGTGGCTCTCTGCTCTGCTCTCTGCTCGCTCTCCTTTCCTAGCTATCTCTTCTCTCCTCTCTCTCTCTTACTCTTTTTCCTTCTTCACCCCTTCCCTCTGGCCTGCTGGGTTTTTCCCAATAAACCCTTTTCCTTAAAAATAAATAAATAGGAAGAAAGAAAAAATGAAATATGCAACAACAAAGGAGAAAAACTTTAAATTACATTTATTCTGCTCCCAACCAATTCAGAGGTTTTACTCCTACATGTGAGAAAGGATCAATTTCAGTTCTTCAGATTCATAAAGTTCACCTCTGGGTATTATCTGTCACTTAATATTTGGTGAAGGTGAGCTTTAAATGTTGATTAATATTCTAATGTAGCTAGTGTCAGTTTATTTATATTCTATCATTCCAAAAACTATCTGAGGTACTTCAACTCATCACTCATTTTCCCTCTCCCTCACACCCCGTGCTCATGTAGTCACAGTGCCAAGGATTCTAACTGGAAATTCACCCAAGCTGGACAGTAGTCCCCCTTTACCTATAGTTTTGGCTGCTGCAGTTTCAGTTTCCTGTGGTCAACTGTGGTCCGTATTTTGAGGAAGACAACATATTTTTTATTATACTGTTATAATTCATCTATGATGTTAGTTACTGTCAAT
Source organism: Oryctolagus cuniculus (assembly GCF_964237555.1). NCBI lineage: Eukaryota > Metazoa > Chordata > Mammalia > Lagomorpha > Leporidae > Oryctolagus > Oryctolagus cuniculus. Next base: position 227,025,025 of record NC_091432.1, on the reverse strand, counting down.
CACTTAATTTATCAAATTTATAAATGAAACATTATCATAGTTATGTATATAAAAGGAAAAAATGTATTTGTGTTTAGGGTTCAATAAAAGTACTATCTTTTTTTGTTTAAAGATTTTATTTATTTATTTGAGAGGTAGAGTTACAGACAATGAAAGGGAGAGAGAGAAAGGTCTTCCTTCCATTGGGTCACTCCCCAGGTGGCTGGAACTGCACTGATCCGAAGCCAGGAGCCAGGAGCTTCTTCCGGGTCTCCCATGCAGGTGCAGGGGCCCATACACTTGAGCCATCTTCTACTGCTTTCCCAAGCCATAGCAGAGAGCTGGATTGGAAGAGGGGTAGCCAGGACTAGAATTGGTACTCATATGGGATGCTGGCACCACAGGTGGAGGATTAGCCTCCTGTGCCATAAAGCCGGCCCCAAAAGTATTATCTAGTTTCAGGAATCCAATGGGCCCAGGAACATATTCTTTGTGGACAACACAGACTATTCTGCCACTAACCCAAGTAACAATTATCTTTTGATGAATTATTAAAAACTTTGACTATAATTAACTTTACTGCATTCTTATGCAAGTATTCAGAATGATCTTAAACCAATAATGAGAATATAAATAGTAACAATAACTATGCCGCCATTTTTAAAAGATTATTTATTTGAAAGGCAGAAAAAGAGAGAGAGAGAGAGAGAGAGGTGTCAATCTCCCATCTGATGGTTCACTCCCAAAAGAACCACAATGGCTGCAACTGGGCTGATCCGAAGCCAGGAGCCAGGAGCTTCTTGGGGTCTCCCACATGGGTACAGGGGCCAAAGGACTTGGGCCATCTTCTACTGCTTTCCTAGGCCATAGTAGAGAGCTGGATGGGAAGTGGGGCAGCCAAGACTCGAACTGGCACCCATATGGGATGCCAGCACTGCAGGCAGCACTATGCCACAGTGCCGGTCTCTGCGTAGCTATTTATACTTAGTTTGGGGGCCGGCGCTGTGGTTTAGCAGGTAATGGCTGCTCTACTTCCAATCCAGCTCTCTGCTATGGTCTGGGAAAGCAGCAGAACATGGCCCAAGTCTTTGGGCCCCCGCACCCATGTGGGAGACCCAGAAGAAGCTTCGGCTTGGCACAGCTCTGCTGTTGCAGCCATCTGAGGAGTGAACCAGTAGATGGAAGACCTCTCTCTCCCTGCCTCTGCCTCTCTGTAACTCTGCCTTTCAAATAAATAAATCTATCTTAAAAAAAAAAAATATATATATATATAATATAAAATACTTAGTATGAACTATTTTCAGGTATTATTTAAAAGCGAATTCTGACAACTCTACAAATAAGGGTACAAATATTGCATCCCAATTTACAGACAAAGAAACAAAAGTCTAGGTTTGCTAAGCTGACCAATGCTATTGGCTAGAATACAGAACTAGGAACTGAGTCAGGATAACCTGAACCTGACTTTAGATGGCCACTCTTAATTATTCTGCTTACTGCCTTCTAAACCTGAATATGCGATTTGTCTGTTAAAACGCCTCAGTGACTTTCTATTGCCCCAAATCTTAAACCTACCTTTTGTGGCTTTTTAATATCTGGATCCTAGTTACTATCTGTTGGGTCGTCTCTCCACTACACCCTGTGAAACTGCTGATCATTTCCTCAAGCTTCGTCTGGGAACATGCTGTTCCCTCTAATCTTTACCACCACACCTGAGATGCCGCACCCACCCAGCCCCAGCCATTCGCCCCTTAGATAATATCTGAGTAAGAAACCCAGAATACTGGGATGAGACATCCTTTGTGTCACTCACAGCACAGCAATGTTCTTTCTTCTATAATTCTTATACAACTTTATTGTAATGTTTACTAACAGTTTATTTCCTCCAGTGAAACTGCAGACTCATTCAAATCAGTGACAAGTTTATCTTATTCATAGGCATTTCCATGAGACCTAGCATGCGGCTTGCACAGAGTAAGCATTCAAAGGGCATTTCTGAATGAATAAACAATGGCCCATGAAACAAAAGGCAATTCTGCTTTTGGGCTGGAAGTTCTTCCAAGTAAAACCCTACTATGACAGCTGTCTACTTCAACTATAATTACAAGTTGTGGAGTCATAATCTGAAATCTGTAATTCTGCAAATCCAAAATTTTTGAGTGCCCACATGAATCTACGCACAGATTCGAAAATCCAAAACATTCCAAAATCTGAAAGACTTGTCATTCCAGGCATTTCAGGTAAGAGGTACTGTATTAGGTTGAAGCATATGAAATTGCCTATTTGTGGGTCAAAAACTGTCTAACAGCAGCAATTTTAATATAAACAACCCTAATATGTTACTAATCTTGTAATTCAGGAAATCTTTTTTTTAATTTATTTATCAGAAAGGCAGATTTACACAGAGAGGCAGAGGCAGAGAGGGAGAGAGAGAGGTCTTTCATCCACTTATTCACACCCAAGATGGCCACAACAGCTGGAGCTGCACCGATCTGGAGCCAGGAGTCAGGTGTTTCTTCCAGGTCTCCCATTTGGTCGCAGGGACCCAAGGACTTAGACATCTTCTACTGTTTTCCCAGGCCATGGCAGAGAGCTGGATTGGAAGTGGAGCAGCCAGGACTTGAACTGGCATCCATATGGGATGCTGGCACTGCAGGTGGCAGCTTTACCTGCTACACCACAGCACCAGCCCCTTCAGGAAATCTTGAGAACCCCTAGACAGATATGACTTATAGAAATTCAACATAGGGGCCGGCGCTGCGGCTCACTAGGCTAATCCTCCGCCTAGCGGCGCCGGCACACCAGGTTCTAGTCCTGGTTGGGGTGCCGGATTCTGTCCCGGTTACCCCTCTTCCAGGCCAGCTCTCTGCTGTGGCCCGGGAGTGCAGTGGGGGATGGCCCAGGTGCTTGGGCCCTGCACCCCATGGGAGACCAAGAAAAGCACCTGGCTCCTGGCTCCTGCCATCGGATCAGCGCGGTGCGCCGGCCGCGGCGGCCATTGGAGGGTGAACCAACGGCAAAGGAAGACCTTTCTCTCTGTCTCTCTCTCTCACTATCCACTCTGCCTGTCAAAAAAAAAAAAAAAAAAAATTCAACATAGGAATAAAGGCTTCTCAGAGACAGGATATAAGGACTTAAAAATTTACCTTCACAAATCATAAAGGACCATACTATACTAACTATTATCTGGGAGCAAATTACCCAGTTCTAGAATCCCCTCACAACCTATTTTCTTGCAGAACCAAGTAAGAATACTCAGTTGTGGCCGGCACCGAGGCTCACTAGGCTAATCCTCCACCTTGGGGCACCAGCACACCGGGTTCTTGTCCCTGTTGGGGCGCCGGATTCTGTCCCGGTTGCCCCTCTTCCAGGCCAGCTCTCTGCTGTGGCCCGGGAGTGCAGTGGAGGATGGCCCAAGTGCTTGCACCCGCATGGGAGACCAGGAGAAGCTCCTGGCTTCGGATCAGCGCGGTGTGCCGACCGCAGCGCGCTGGTCACGGTGGCCATTGGAGGGTGAACCAACAGCAAAAGGAAGACCTTTCTCTCTGTCTCTGTCTCTCACTGTCCACTCTGCCTGTCAAAAAAAAAAAAAAAAAAAAAAAAAGAAAAAAAAAAGAAAAAAAAAGAAAAAAAAAAGAATACTTGGTTGTAAAGTGGTGGAATCATGGCCTATGTTGGGATGCAGATTGAAACATACGAGCCATTGTTGGTATTCACAAGGGATTGGTCCTTGGAACCCTAGGTCCAAAATGCTTGGATTTTTCAAGTCTTTTTATAAAATGGCATAGTATCTGTAAATAACCTCCCACATGCATGTCTGCTTGCTTGCCTGCTTGTTTTTTTTAATTCAAAAGGCAGAGACGAAGAGAAAGAGAGATCTTCAATATGCTGGCTCATTCCCCGAATGTTCAGAATAGCTGGGAATGGCGTAGGTTGAAACGAGGAGCCTGGAAGTCAATCCAGGTTTCCCACATGGATGGAGGGATCTTGTACTTGGCTCACCAACTAATGCCTCTCAGGGTGCACATTAACAAGAAACTAGATTGGATGCACAGGAACTGGCCAGTCTCTGCAATATGGAATGCTGCTATTCCAAGTGGCTACTTGAACACTGTGTCAAATATCACCCCCAATTCTTAGGAATGAACTTAACAAAAAAGGTGTAAGACCCACACGACAGCAACTCTAAAGTCCTAAGTAGATGAAAACAAATTAAAAAAGAGCAAAAGTATATTCTTATATGTGTAGATAGTTAATAATGATGAACTTATATCCTCAATTAATATGTAAATTAAATGCAACTGAAATTAGAACTCCTAAAAGACCTTAAAGGGTAGTGGTCGTAGTGAGACTGGATAATTAATTTTAAGGAAGATTAAATTTGCAATGACAGTCATTAAGGAGGGGCCAATTCTGTGGTGTAGTGGGTTGGGCATCCACAGGATGCCGGCATACCATATAGGCACTGATGCGAGTCCTGGCTGCTCTTCTTCTGATCCAGTTCCCTGATGGAGAGCCAGGAAAGCAGTGGAGGATGGCCTGAGTGCTTGGGCCCCTGCACCTGCGTAGGGGACCCAGAGGAGGCTCCTGGCTTTGGATCAGCTCCTGCCATTGCGGACATTTGGGGAGTGAACTAACGGATGGAGGACTTCTCTTTCTGTCTCTCCCTTTCTCTGTGACTATGCCCTCTCAAGTAAATAAATAAATCTTTTAAAAAAAAAATAGTCACTAAGGCATGAAGTGGGAAAACAGTGCAAAAACAAACAAACAAACAAACAAAACCTGTATTATCAGATATCAGAACATACTAAAAGCCTCTTTAATCAAAATAATATTGAAGGGACTGGGGCTTTGGCATAGCAGGTAAAGCCACCGCCTGCAGTGCTGGTATCCCATATGGGTGCCGATTCTAGTCCAAGCTGCTCCACTTCCCATCCGGCTCTCTGCTATGGCCTAGGAAAGCAGTAGAAGATGGCCCAAGTCCTTGGGCAACCTGCACCTGGGTGAGAGACCTGGAAGAAGCTCCTCGCTTTTGCCTTTGGATCAGCATAGCTCCAGCCATTGCAGCCACCTGGAGAGTGAACCAATGAATGGAAGATTCTCTCTGCCTCTGCCTCTCTGTAACTCTGCCTTTCATATAAATAAATAAATCTTTAAAAAATAGTATTAGAATAGGAATATACAAGCAAATCAATACTAGAACAATCCAGCAGTTGATCTCAGTACATAAGAGAATTTAAGCTATGACAAAGGTGGTAGTAATACCTTACAGGAAAGGGGAGCCACACAACTGGTTATCTGGAAAAAAAGGGTAACTGGACTACTATTTATGCCATGCACAAAAATGAATTTCTTGTGGATTAAACACATAAAAATTTACACACAATAAAGATTTTACAAAAAATCTTAGAAACTACATTTACAAAATCTAGAGACAAAGGAGAACTTAACTAAGACATAATATTTTACATAAAAACTGAAAATGTTTTGTATGGCATGAAACCATAAACTCAATAAAAAACTTACAGCTTAAAATTTTTATAATGTAGATGCAAAGGATTAATAATGTAGAGAGAGTTCTTAGAAACTGACATCACAGGGGCCAGCACTGTGGCACAGTAGGTTAATCCTCTGCCTGTGGCCCCAGCATCCCATATGGGTGCTGGTTCTAGTCCTGGCTGCTGCTCTTCTGATCCAGCTCTCTGCTATGGCCTGGGAAAGCAGTAGAAGATGGCCCAAGTCCTTGGAGACCTGCGTGGGAGACCCGGAAGAAGCTCTTGACTCGTGCTTTTGGATTGGCCCAGCTGCAGCCGCTGTGGCCATTTGGGGAGTAAACCAGCAGATGTAAGACCTCTCTCTCTCTGCCTTTCAAAAAAATAAATCTTTAAAAAACAAACACATATACCCCAAATAGGGGCCAGTGCTGTGGCACAGCAGGTAAAGCTACCGCCTGCAGTGCTGGCATTCCATATGGGTGCTGGTTGAAGTCTTGACTGCTCCACCTCTGATTCAACTTTGCTATGGCCTGGGAAAGCAGCAGAAGATAGCCCAAGTCTTTGGGCCCCTGCCCCAACGTGGGAGACCTGGAAGAAGCTCCTGGCTCCTGGCTTCGGATTGGTGCAGCTCTGGCCATTGTGGCTATCTGGGGAATGAACCAGCGGATGAAAGACCTTTCTCCCTCCCTCCTTCCCTCTCCCCCCACTGCCTCTCTGTAACTCTGCCCTTTCAAATAAATAAATAAAACTTAAAAAAAAAATACATAATAGAAAAACAAAGTAATATGAAAAAGTACATCACAGAAGAGCAAATCATTAAAATTTACTGACAGAGTGCTACAAACTGAAGACATGCTGGAACCCCTTATGTCCACTGATAAAAAAAAAATGAAAACCAGTGACAACTAACACTGCTTTGAATAGGGGTCAACAGGTGCCTTGCTGATGGAACTTAAGGGTGGTGGAAGAATGAACTGTCACACGCTTTTAGAGAAATAAACTAGAATTAAGTAATTAAAAAAATACAGAGCACATATTTCATGCATTTCATAGGTATAATTCTAAGATAATCATATTTCCCTTCCTCCCCCCTTTCCGTCCTCGATCCCCTTCCTTTTTTAATTTTTGAAAAAACACAATTTCAGTTCACTCTATAATCATTGGCTTAATGCACCACTAACCATAATATTCAAGAAGTAAAAAGTAGAAAGACCACAGTTCTACAGAAGTGTAAACAAGGGCTAAAAACAACATTCAATTCACAAGAAGTAATTAAACACAGAACTCCAATAAGCAGTTTAAAAAATGTGTTACCCTTTGATTGACCAATCAAACTCCTCACTACTCCAAACTTCATAAAACTGTAAGATGTAGATCATTTGAAGGGATATTTAGTAAAACACTATAAAACAATATCCCTAGAAGCCTGTGGAAAATGTAACCAAAAGGTAAGTTTAATTTGATGCAAAACATTTTTGAAATCCATGCATTCACAAGCGTCTTCAAAACATTCAATGCAAAGTGCATACTATGAAACATTTATGCATGAATTTAAAAATATGGCTTATATATTTAATGGAATACTTAGTAATTAAAAAATAAAATAAAAAAAGCAAGCTACTGATACATTCCCAAAACGGATGGGTTAAAGACATCAGATACAAACAAGCACATACTATATGACTGTTTATTAATTTAAGATCAGAACTTGTGGCCGGCGCTGCGGCTCACTAGGCTAATCCTCCGCCTTGCGGCGCCGGCACACAGGGTTCTAGTCCCGGTTGGGGCACCGGATTCTGTCCCGGTTGCCCCTCTTCCAGGCCAGCTCTCTGCTGTGGCCAGGGAGTGCAGTGGAGGATGGCCCAAGTGTTTGGGCCCTGCACCCCATGGGAGACCAGGATAAGTACCTGGCTCCTGCAAAAAAAAAAAAAAAAAAAAAAAAAAAAAAATCAGAACTTGTAAGGAGAGAAAAGTCAGAATAGTGATTACTTCAAGCATGCAAGAGGAACAGTTATCTCTAAACACAGACAAGAACAGCTTTTTTAGGGTAATGGCTGTGTTCATGCTCTTGCCGGCAGCGTGTTTTGCATATAAAATATCATGGAATTGTATATTTTAAACAATGTAAAAAGTAGTTCCTTCTCTCAAAAAAAGTTTCAAAGAAAGTTAGACTTACCATTACATACAATCAGTATTATTTGAGAAAGACAAAAAAGCAAAACCAGCATACACAGAGTATCACTATTTTGAAAAAAGCATTCCCAATATAAGACAGCTAGGTAATTTGTATTCTCTGATCACTAATTGGCAATTTCAACTGAGACACATCCATTTAAAAACTTTTTAAGGTTCTAACCATATGCATAAGTTTGATGCGAAATATAAAATGCACATCACTAATATATATTAGTCATCAGTCAAATATCCTTGTTAAAGATGGTCTCTTATACATATGAGGCTCTTTTTCTAGAAAGTGAGGTCACCATTTTCATGGAACCAACAAACAATACAATCAGTAACAGACACTTCATGTCTTTAAATTATCTTTATGCACAGCCTTGCCAAAATATGTATTTAAAGTAATAAACTCTACTCAGTTTTTTTGTGTATGTGCCAACTGTTGAAATCCTTACTTAGTATAGTGTTGGTTTTCTGTGTACAAAGTTAACTGAAATGAAACTTAATGGAGAATGAGACTGGCAAGGGGAGAGGGAGGAAGAGGAAGAGGAGGCGGAGGAGGAGTGGGAGCATGGGTATGGTGGGAATAACTATATTCCTAAAGTTGTACTTAAGAAATTTGTATTCCTTAAAAAATAATTATTATTAATAATAATAAAGTAATAAACTCAAAAGAAATCATTTTTGGAAAACATTTCAAAACACTGCAAAAGCAGACCTAGAAAACATCACCAACCCAAAAGACTCACCAACAAAAGAAAATAATCAACTAATTGTACCTTTTGCTAGACAGACATGTTACATAACTTCACTCTTCAATGCTGCTATTCATGCTATGGGTACAATGCTCTTCCCGTCCTTCCTGGTACAGGGAGGTCTGTTCGAGTCCATCTTCAATGTTATACTCCTGATGAAGACTATCCAGCTTACCCAGGCTGATTTAATCATGTCTTTAGTGGATTCCCATTGTGACAGTTAAATGCTTTTGTATTTGACTTCCTGGCAACAGCATTATAGTCATAATATGCACTCAAAACACTGGCTAAACAATTATATCAATATATTGGAGGGAATAAAAATATTCTTTTTTTTAAAGAAAATATTTACTCATTTATTTGAAAGTCAGAATTACAGAGGGAAAGAGAGAGAGAAAAGAGAAAGATCTTCCATCCACTGGTTCACTGGCCAGACAACAGCATCGGCCAGGTGGAAGCCAGGAGCTTCCTCCAGGCTTCCTGTGTCGGTGGCAGGGCCCAAATACTCAGGCCATCCTCTGCTGCTTTTCCCAGGCCATTAGCATTGGATTGGAAGTGGAGCAGCCAGGACCCAAACTGGTGCCCACAATGGGATGCTGGCATCACAGGCAGCGGCTCTACCTGCTACATCACAACATTGACCCCAGGATGTTACTATTACTTCTTCTTCTTTTTTTAAGATTTATTTATTTATTTGAAAGGCAGAGTTAGAAAGAGGCAGAGGCAAGGAGAGAAAGATAGGTCTTCCATCCACTGGTTCACTCCCCAGACGGCTGCAACAGCTGGAGCTATGCCAATCCCAAGCCAGGAGCCAGGAGCCAGGAGCCAGGAGCCAGGAGCCAGGAGCTTCTTCCAGATGTCCCACGCGGGTACAGAGGCCCAAGCACTCAGGCCATCAACTGCTTTCCCAGGCCATAGCAAGAAGCTGGATTAGAAGTGAAGCAGCCAGGAATGAAACCAGTGCCCGTATGGGATGCCAGGACTGCAGGTGGCAGCTTTTACCCACTACGCAACAGCGCCAGCCCCAGAATGCTATTTTTTGAAACAAAAAATAGCTGTCTAGAAGTAACATCATGAGAAAGAAGCACCTTAAGGTGTTTTGTTTTAATTTATACTAACAGCTTCATAGAGATATGGCCTTTTGTCACACAAAAAAATTCTTAGAACTCAGGTTGGCAATTGTATACCGAGAGGAACTGTTTCCTAGAGATAAGCACTAAAAATTTGAGAAAACTAAAGCAAAAATCAAGAACACTAAAATGAAGGCAGAGAACACTGCCTAACCTTGCAGAAAATTACTTTAAATCCTTATATGCTGGAGGCTGGCACCATGGCTCACTTGGTTAATCCTCCACCTGCGGCACCGGCATCCCATATGGGTGCTGGGTTCTAGTCCCAGTTGCTCCTCTTCCAGTCCAGCTCTCTGCTGTGGCCAGGGAAGGCAGTGGAGGATGGCCCAAGTGCTTGGGCCCTGCACCCGTGTGGGAGACCAGGAGGAAGCACCTGGCTCCTGGCTTTGGATCGGCGCAGCGCCAGCCATAGCGGCCATTTGGGGAGTGAACCAACGGAAGGAAGACATTTCTCTCTCTCTCTCTAACTCTACCTGTCCAAAAAAAAAAAAAAATCCTTATTTATATGCTTGCACAAGGAATAATTTTTCTTTTCCTGAAAAAACTTTGAAGAATGCCTGAAATGGAGAAGGGGATACTATAAAATGAGAAATTTTTTCACTTTAGCTGAGTGAGCTAAAAGGAAATATAGTTTTTTTTTTTTTTTTTTTGACAGGCAGAGTGGACAGTGAGAGAGAGAGAGACAAAGAGAAAGGTCTTCCTTTGCCGTTGGTTCACCTTCTAATGGCCACCATGCTGCGGCCGGCTCACCGCGCTGATCCGAAGCCAGGAGCCAGGTGCTTATCCTGGTCTCCCATGGGGTGCAGGGCCCAAGCACTTGGGCAATCCTCCAATGCACTCCCTGGCCACAGCAGAGAGCTGGCCTGGAAGAGGGGCAACCGGGACAGAATCCAGCACCCCGACCGGGACTAGAACCCGGTTTGCCGGCGCCGCAAGGTGGAGGATTAGCCTAGTGAGCCACGGCACCGGCCCAAAAGGAAATATAGTTTAAAACTACAGAATTATTTTCTTTTTAAGTGCAGAAACTAGAAGTAGGGTTTCCAGGGTCAGCACTGGGGTGTAGTGAGCAGTCACAGCCTGAGATGCTGGCATCCCATATGGGTGCCAGTTTGTGTCCCAGCTCCTCCATTTTTCGTCCAGCTCCATGCAAAGGACCTGGGAAATCAGTGGAAGATGGCCCAGGTGTTTGGGCCTCTACTACCCTCATGGGAAACCTGGAGCAAACTCCTGGTTCCTGGCTTCATGCTGGCCCAGTGCTGGCACTGCGACCACCAGGAGAGTGAACCAGCAGATTGAAGACCTCTCTATTTCTCCCTCACCCTCTCTCTGTAACTAGGACTTTCAAATAAATAAATAAATCTTAAAAAAAAAAAAAAAAAAAAAAGCAGTCAGCACTGTGGTGTAGCAGGTAAAGCCCATCCCATATGGGCACAGGTTCAAGACCCAGCTATTCCACTTCCGATCCAGCTCTCTGGTATGGCCTGGGAAAGCAGTAGAAGATGGCCCAAGTGCTTGGAGCCCTGCTCCCGCATGGGAGACTGGGAAGAAGCGCCTGCCTGCTGGCTTCAGACTGGCCCTGCTTTGTCTATTGCAGCCATTTAGGGATTGAACAAGCAGATGGAAGAACTCTCTCTCTGCCTCTCTGTAACTCTGCCTTTCAAATAAATATATAAATAAGTCTTAAAAAAGAAAAAAGTCAGGCTTCCCTACTAAGAGCATATTTCTATGAAGTATGAGAAGTACTAAAAAAATAAAAAAACAAATTTTCACACACTGCATAACATACTGATCTAACATAGCTACACAATGGGACAGAGGACAGCTTTCGCCTCTGAAAAAACTTTGTCTTCTCATTTGTGTCAACTCAAGAAAGTGTATCTTTGAGCTAGAAGTGTAATTGTTCTTCTACTGGATAAAGGAAGTAAGAACATTCTTGGAAGTCAAATAACCACAAAGATCTTTTCATTACAAGTTTCTAAATGGATTAGCGCTGAAGCTAAATGATCATCTTCTTACCTTTGTGATGAGAATCCGGTATTTTTCAACAAGGTGGTCATTGTTGTGGCAGCCTGCTAGCAGCTGCCAGACCTCTCCTCGAAGAGCTTCAGGGACGCCACTTCTTACCAAGGACGATAACTGCTTTGGTCTTACACTCAAGTTCAGATGCCTAAAAATAAAGTCATACCGTTTGGTCATAAATGATTCTCTTGTGTTACTTTTATGAAAATAAGATTACATGATTTTTTAAAAGTTGACAGGGTAACATACTAATAAAGAAAGTGCTATTGAATTAGATGTGGCTGACACAACATTAAGAGATTGGGTGAAACAAAGAACTAAAGTTTACACAGATTCTGCAAACCACTCCCTAAGCATCTTTAAGTTATTACTCAAATTAAAAAAACAAAACCACAGATAATGCCTTATGGTTGTAGTTTTTCTAAGAGAAAAATTCTAGTTAGTGGACACACAGTCAAAGAGAAAGGCTTGGCCTTCCATCAAAATCAACAAGTGAATTGTATATTTATATGTTCTAAGTTAAAATATTTCAAGTCTGTTTTCAGCATGTTTTATTACATCTTCTTTCATGTAACTTTGCTGAAGGTCTATAGGGGTTAAAAACCTTTCCACTAAACTACTGTAACATTAAAGCAAGTCATTAAAGTCTCTAGGCTTCATTCATCACATCTATAAATGGGGGAGGGGGGGATAAAATTTACCTTGTAACTGGAATACATTTACAAAGTGCTTTTGCATACAGTTTCTCATTTGATCCTAACACAAACCATCTGAGATATTTATAGTTTTACAGATGGAGAAAGTAGTTTGGGGAGGTCAATTAAAAACATGGGTCATTTTCAAACTCTTAAAACAAATAAATGCTTCATTTATTATATAACAGCTGGTCTGTGATTGAAAGCCAACATTACTGAGTTAATAATACAGGATCCTGATACAGAAAATGCCTATGCTTGTCAGACAAAATCAAGTTACTGATACAATATCACCACTATCTAATTATAAAAAGTCTGAGACTTTTCTCCAAATGTTCTCAGAACTCCACATGAATAATGCACAGCACATTTAAAAGTGATTAATTCCATGATATTGGTATTTTAATATAATAGCGAAATAATATAATTTTCTCTTCACTTAGATTAAAAAAAAAATAACAGTTGGAAAGCTGCCAGCAAAAGAATAAAAGTAGTTCTATTACTTAATTCAAGGATGGGTACATTGTGGCCTCTGAGCCAAATCCAGCCCATCACTTATTTTTAATAAGCAGACTTTTACTGAAACAAAGCCATGCTTATTTGTTTATGTATTTTCTATAGCTGCTTTTGTATTACAACAAAACTTAAATAGCTGCAGTAGATTATTATCAGTTTGCAAAGCCTGGAATATTTATAGAAAGAATTTGCAAATCTTAGCTTACTTTATATTAGTAAAATTACTTTTAAAAATTCTGTCATTGATATAGTATTAACTTTATTCAACTTAGAATATTATCTTTTTTTTTTTTTTTTGGACAGGTAGAGTTATAGACAGTGAGAGAGAGACAGAGAGAAAGGTCTTCCTTCCTGTTGGTTCACTCCCCAAATGGCCGCTATGGCTGGCGCTGCGCCGATCCAAAGCCAGGAGCCAGGTGCTTCCTCCTGGTCTCCCATGCGGGTGCAGGGCCCAAACACTTGGGCCATCCTCCACTGCCTTCCCTGGCCACAGCAGAGAGCTGGACTGGAAGAGGAGCAACTGGGACTAGAACCCAGCACCCATATGGGATGCCGGTGCCGCAGGTGGAGGATTAACCAAGTGAGCCATGGTGCCAGCCCAGCACATTATCTTACACTGACATTAGTCTGTGAGTCAGGTTCCTCAGTTATAAAAATGGACACAAGTTCCTAAGATTTTTATAGGTCAAACAGGTCACAGTCCCCAACATACGGCAAACTCATTAGTTCTTATTGTAATCACCACATCCATGACAAACATTGTTTTATTCTACAATAATCCAGAATGGTAGTTATACAGACTTCTATTTTTTAAATGAAAAAACAGTCTCAGAAGAGTTTAGTGAATGCCCAAGCCCAAGCCCATACAATTTAGAAACAGGAGAGAGAGAATTTGAAGACAGGTCTACCGGGCTCTACAATTTTATGATCTTAGCATGCTTCCTCTCTGTAGAATACAATATAACAATAGAAAAAAGTATTGATAAAATGAATTGATGAAGAGAAACTATGACACTGTATCTGAACACATGACTAAAATAAGTAAAAACAAACTCTCTTTAAACAGATGGAAACTGTTATTTGAGAGTAGGAAGACATAATTACAAATAAATAACAAAGTTTGAAAATGAAACAAATTCCAAGCCACTGTATAAAATGCTGGTGAATTCATTCTAATAAAATCTCATCCTAGCGCTGGCATGGCAGGTAAAGCTGCCACCTGCTGTGCCAGTATCCCATATGGGCACTGGCTTTAGTCCCAGCCACTCCACTTCTGATCCAGCTCTCTGCTATGGCCTGGGAAAGCAGTAGAAGATGGCCAAGTCCTTGTGCCCCTGCACCCATATGAGAGACCCAGAAGAAGCTCCTGGCTCCTGGCTGCGGATGGCCCATCTCTAGCTGTAGTAGCCATTTGGGAAGTGAACCAGCATATGGAAGACTTCTCTCTGCCTTGACTTCTCTGTAACTGCCTTTGAAATAAATATATCTTTTTAAAAAAATCTTAGAGTCTAAATGCTGTATCTGGATGATTTTTTTTAAAAGATGTATTTATTTATCTGAAAGGCAGAGTTGCAGAGAGGCAGAGGCAGAGAGAGAAAGAGTGGTCTTCCTTCACTCCTCAAATGACTGCAATGGTCGGAACTGTGCTGATCAGAAGCCAGGAGCCACGAGCTTCTTCCAGTCTCCCACATGGGTGCAGGGGCCCAAGGACTTGGCCATCTTCTACTGCTTTCCCAGGCTATAGCAGAGAGCTGGATCAGAAGTCCAACAGCCAGGTCTCAAACTGGCACCCATATGGGATACTGGCACTGCAGACGGTGGCTTTACCCGCTCTGCTACAGCACTGGCTCCTGGATGATTTAAAAAAAAAAAAAAATTTTTTTTTTTGACAGGTAGAGTTACAGACAGTGAGAGACAAAGACAGAGAGAAAGGTCCTGCCTCCGTTGGTTCACTCCCTAAACAGCCGCCACGGCTGGCGCTGCACCGATCTGAAGTCAGCAGCCAGGTGCTTCTTCCTGGTCTCCTATGCAGGTGCAGGGGCCCAAGCACTTGGGGCATCCTCCACAGCCTTCCCAGGCCATAGCAGAGAGCTGGACTGGAAGAGTAGCAACTGGGACTAGAACCTGGTGCCTACATGGGATGCCGGTGCCGCAGGTGGAGGATTAACCAAGTGAGCCACAGCGCCAGCCCCTCCTGGATAATTTTTAAATACTATTATGTAACCATGCGAAGACTCAATTCCATTTTAGAGCAAAAACCTCCTTATAGCAGCCCAAACACCCTGAACTGACTGAACTGAAAATATAGCTGTGAGCAGAGTATACGGAGTTTTGTCTCCTGATTGTAAAGAAGTATGAAAAATATATAAGAATTTATATATAAGTTCCTTTGGGGGCTTCTGCAGAATCTCTTTATTAAAACCTGTGTGTAAAGACAAACCAGGCTTTGGTTTGATTTTTCTCTCCTGTAGAGAGCTGACATTTTCCAATGTGGAGAAGGATTTGCTGAAAGTGTTAGAGCAGTGTGAGAATGCTAGAGCAGATGATGCTTACATGTAGTCCTACCCCTCAAGGGTATGAATAATTTTTGAAACACTAAGTCAGCTTTACTAGGAATAGAATGAAAGACTTCAATAGTTAAAATTTCTGAGAAAAATCAAACCTCAAAATAATAGGCCCACAGGGAGCTTATGTGACAACCCCAAGATCCAGAATGTGGGAAATAGAGCAGAGTTAGATAATTTTCAAGTTTGGCTTTTGTTCAGCAAATACCAACACCCTACCTCAGGTACTGGCTTACCACAGTACCTCTGCTTATGACAATGAGCATCTAAAGGTAATACATTCTTTTTAGACAACCCACAGGATATTGCTGCTTCTTTTTTATTGCACCCACACAGAAACACAGAGTGTAAAATACTGTTTCAGTACTAGTTATAGCATAACTTCACATTGGACAACACATTAAGGACAGATTCCACATGAGGAGTAAGTACACAGTGACTCCTGTTGTTGACTTAACAATTTGACACTCTTGTTTATGGCGTCAGTAATCTCCCTAGGCTCTAGCAGGATATTGCTTCTTCACACTCTTGTCAAGTTACTTCATAAGCTGGTAAGAAATTCCCACATTTACATTTGTTAGAAGGAAAAGTGACAGAGCAGGTAATATACAGCATGCTCATTCTACTCTGCAATTTTAGAACTTATTACAGATAAGGAAAAAATCCTACCTGGGGTCTATATTGTGGACTCTGAATTTAACTGATTATTGTGTACTACTTTAACTATTATTACCTTACACAGGCAATGGTTTCTAACCTTGTCAAATGTAAAGGAACTCTTTCCTTACTTACTCTGTCCAAGAATTTCAAATTCAAATAAATATTTCCTTCAGCAATGAGAATTAGTTTTCTAATATTCTGAAAATTGAGTTGAGATCACCATTATTATTCTTATAAACCTCTTGAATTAGAGAGATTCTGAAATCTGCATCTTATCTGCAGGTTCTTCTACTAGGTTCCAAAATCCAAACTCTAGTTAGGGAGGGTTCTCTTCCCATGAGAACTATCTGATTAGAACTTGTTCCAGAATCCAACACTCTAGTTAGGGAGGGTTTCCCTCCCATGAGAACTCTTCTATTAGAACTTGTTCCAGAATCCAACACTCTATAGTTAGGGAGGGTCCCCCTCCCATGAGAACTATCCAATTAGAACTTGTTCAAGAATCTAACACTCTAGTTAGGGAGGATTCCCTTCCCATGAGAACTATCCGATTAGAACTTACCATTTGGACAGCAGTTCTCCCCACGTTTCAAGAATTTTTTCAGCACATTCTTTGGATACATCACCAAATCCACTCAAGAGAGGTTCATCGTTATCTTTAATAAACAAAACACACAATAAAGGATAACAGAGATGGCTACGCTAGGTAAAAGGTGATGGGAACATAAGTCAAATCTGAAAGCCTCTTTTGGGAACATAAGCTCATAATATCTCCCTTGGTACTTAAACATAAATACAAAGAAAATAAAAATGGTCCTGTGTAGACTATTGTAACTTCTTTAATTCTTTTCCACTTTTCATACAGGTTCATATTATGTCAATTACAGAAAAGAATAATTTAATTATAAAATTACAGGGCTCAAAATATCTGTGTTCTCTTTCCTTTTCCAAATAGCTTTCTGCATGAAAATATTTAGCAAACTTACTTGTCACAGTTAAAAAAATTCAAACCACCTAAGTATCCAACAATAAGACCCAATGAATTACGATACATGTATATAACATAAACCTACGTAGACACTTATGGTTACCTAATGATACAGCAAAATACTACATAATATATGGAAAGTTAAATCTTCACTGTGATGTAATATATGCTACAAAATAAAAGACAAGAATAAACTACATGAAGATTTTAACAATTATTGCCTCTGATGATAGAATTATGATTGACATTCTCTTGTTCTTAAGTTTGTATGGCCTCAAATTTTCTATGATGGTATATTTAAATTTATAATAAAGCACATAATTATTTAAATGGACTAAAACAAATAATTTCAAATTCCAACCAAGAAATGTAAATTCAAGTAAGAATTTAAGAGATGAGTGGCCAGTGCTGTGGTATAGCAAGTAAAGCCACCACCTGCAGTGCTGGCATCCCATATGGGTGCTGGTTTGAGTTCTAGCTGCTCCGCTTCCAATCAGCTCTCTGCTATGGCCTGGGAAAGCAGTAGAAGATGGCCAAAGTGCTTGGGCCCCTGTACCCACATGAGTGACCCAGAAAAAGCTCCTGGCTCTTGGCTTCAGATCAGTTCAGCCCTGGCCGTTGAGGCCTTATGGGGAGTCAATTAGCGGATGGAAGACTTTTCTCTCTCTGCCTCTGCCTCTCTGTAACTCTTTCAAGTAAATAAATTAAAAAAAATCTTAAAAAAATATAAAAAGGAATTTAAGAGATGAAGACAGTGAGAAAAGTGACACTGAAAAAGGCATGAAAAGAATTGAAAAGCACAAAGACAACTGAAAAAATAGAGATTAAGATATCTACTTGATTCTCTTTTGTTGGGCAATTGGGGAGTTTTCAACATTTTTGCTATATAGAGCATCAGGATGAATATATCTCACTGCTTTCATTGGGTAAATGCCCAGAAGTAGACTTCCGGCGTGAAGTAAATGCACTTTAAGAGATTCTTAAATTTTCTCACAAGCTGTCTTCCAAAACTGTTCTACTAATTTACATTTCCATTAATTAGATACAACAGTACTTTTCCTGTGTCTTCATTAGTGCTGTTTCTAGGTTTTGTTTACTTTTGATGTTTTGGCTTCATCTGCCTAGATTAAGTTTGCATGCTTACTCTTAAGATGATTGTATCATGAATCTGCATCCCTACTGGAGATCGTGATTATCTGACAGTACTGATTTTAAAGACTCAGAGGTCAATGATACCTATTGCTAAGCTTCTTTACATTAAAATGCTCTGGGCATTATCATCAGTTTTGATGGTGTGACAGGAATGAAAACAGGCTGAATGTAAGTAAAAGACCTCTGTATACATAAGAATAAAGTAAAGAATATATCACATACAACACTTTGTGGGAAGATGGCTGTAAGAAAAATGTACTAAAATTTACAAAGGATGACAAGTTGTTCAAAAAGAGTAGGAAGATCTATCTTCCAAAATTCTCTTCTACTGTTTTGGACGACTTCAGAAAATCTGGATAATAATTTGAAATCTATGTTTAGAACCCCATCTGCCTAAGGTATGGCTTAGGGTAGGAGAAAGCAGGCAATCTTGGTTTCAGAATTTGCTTCTGAACACCCACCCTTTCCTGACAAGTGTCCAGGATAAGGAGCCTCTCCAGAGAATTGTTTCTTGTTTCCCTTGTTTGTAAACTGAGTTAGAATTAAAGGATAGCATGGCTGTAGAATTTCCTTTAATCCCAGTTCTTTAGCTCTTTTTAACCATCTTACCAGTATCTCCTGAGTGCCTACCAAGAGACTGTGCATTGGGGTACATACCACATAAACAACGGGGGACAAAAGCAGATATTTAATATGTGGTGGGCAGGTGCTTCCTGCAGAAAGCCTGTATGCTAGGGTTTCCTGATTCTAACAGTCTACCAGTTCCCATCAATTCTTATTTCTCCCTAATTGAAAACTAGGAAATCGCCTAGAAAATTAAATCCATGCCTGCCACACTGAGACAGATGTCAGTCCTGACGCTCTCCTCCTTTACCTGGAGCACAATTTCTTTGTAACCATTAGATATTCTTCAAAGTCTATTAATACTAGAGCTTCTTTCTCAATTTGCGGTTCTTTTGTTTTTATTGCTGGGTTTAGGGAGGCGTTATATAAAATTTTATCCATTCCATCATCTTAACCATGTTAACCTAGAAGAGGAACTGCAAGTCCCGAGAGCTACTAGTTACATAGCAGATGATCTCAAACTAAGTCCACTTTTCCTATACCTAACATGACTTAAAAACAGTTCCACAGGGGCACTTAAAACTGCATGGCTGACTTCACAAACAACACATGAGTTTTCTCTGCACTTCAAAATTCTTCATGAGAGTTAAATTAAGAGATGATGACAGACAACAGCTCAGACTGTGAACTCATAAATCTAGATTCAAATCCTGCCTCTGTCAATTCAAGTTCTATGACCTTGGGCAAATTCACTTTCTGAGATTCTATTTCTTCATGATGGTAATAATAACATCATAAACCCCAATTTTCAGGACTGTGAGGACTCTGTAGGACAAACAAAGCACCTGCCCACCACATATTAAATACCTACTCATTTGTGGCTGTAAATAACACTAATAGGGGCCAGCACTGTGCTGCAGTAGGTTAAGCCTTGGTCCGCAGCACCAGCATCCTGTATGGGTGCTGGTCTGTGCCCCGGTTGCTCCTCTTCCAATCCAGCTCTCTGCTATGGCCTGGGAAAGCAGCAGAGGACAGCCCAAGTGCTTGGGCCCCTGCACCCATGTGGGAGACCTGGAAGAAGCTCCAGGCTCCAGGCTTCAGATCGGGTTAGTTCTGGCCATTGTGACCATTTTGGGAGTGAACCAGTGGAGGGAAGATGTCTCTCTATCGCTCAAAAGAAAGGAAAGAAAGCTCTTCTTTAAAACAACAGCACTAATAAATGATCCTAAGGTGATTAATTGCAAGAACAGTAAGAGTTACTCTTACCTGAAAAACTGTACACATACTCATGGATATGTTTCTTTTAGTCAGGCAATCACTCCTGCTACCTTTATGCCTTTAATAGGATTTCTTAGCCAGGAAAGAGCAGATCAGCCAATATTTCACTAATATATACTTGTACTTTAAAGTCTCAGTTCACAGACTACTTTTTGGGATACCCTGCCACATTTCCAACAATAAAAAATAGTTCTCCTCTAATGAATTTCCAGAATAGTTGCTACTCATCTCATAGAGATACATGTTTCATATGGCCTTATGTCACAATCTTCTTTTTTTCAATAAAAATTCAAGCTCTGGTATGAAATTATAAATCAGAAAGTGACTTTCAAACATTCAATTTTCCTGTATTCCTTTCTTTCAATTCTCACTTCTACAGAGGACTCTTAATAGAAACAAATTAACTCAATAAACACAGCTATCTTGATTCTTCATCAGTGTGAAAACACAACAACCTACAGATGTGTATCTTCATATATAAGAGTTATTCGGAAGGTTCGTAAAAATACGATTAAAGTGCTGGCTGGCACTGTGGAACGTGGGTAAAGCTGCTACCTGAGACACTGGCATCCCATCTGAGCACCAGTCCCAGTCCCAGCTGCTCTACTTCTGATCCAGCTCCCTGCTAATAATGGCCTGGGAAAAGCAGTGGAAGATGGGATACTATCCACACAGGAGACACAGATGAGGCTTTTGGCTCCTGGCTTTGGCCTGGCCTAGCTCCAGTCATTATGACCATTTTGAGAGTGAACAAGCAGATGGAAGATCTGTTAATTCTTTCAAGTAAGTAAGTCTTTAAAAAGAAAAGGATTAAAAGGTTATTTTGGTACAAATTATAAGACTCACACTTTCATAATACTTTCATGTGCTTTTTGAAGGCCTCTTGTATGCATGTATTTCAAAATTTGTACCAAAATAAACTTAACTTTTAACTCCACGTCCATGAACTTCCTGAAGCATTCTTGTCTATATCTGCAGTAGGAGTCATATGCCGAAGCCGCATTTGACAAGTTAACATGCATCTGAAAGTGACTCAGCTGAGAATCTGAACACTGACCAAAGTAAAGCTGCACTAAAAATGTTCTATCATTCCAAGCAGGCACTAACTTGATTTCTTAAATTACAAATCTCATTTTTCTGATTTGATTACAAGTATCTTAAAGTCCAATGTTAACCATCTTTTAATCTCTCAAAACTCCTTGCATATAGTAGCCTGTCATATAAGTATTCACTAAACATATTCCAAATGCCATGTCACATATCAGTCACGTGATAAAATCTTAAAAGTCTACACTGTCCCCCAACCCCTAATATACATTAAGTTCTTCCCGCGATTTACCTTCCTCTTCATCATCTTCTGGAGGAGAAGGGATCATTGAACTCTGAGATCCAGACTGTGGCAGGCGAACTGCAGGACTGGCTGTGGTTTTCCTCCTCTCTCTCTCTGATTCACTTTCCAGGCACACAACTTCATATAAAGTGTCTGCATTACTCTTCCTCTCCTTTTGCTTTATCTTGAGAAGGAAAAATATCATACAGAAAAATTATTTTTCATCAAGCACCATTTCTGACTTCAGACAGATATGAGAATAAATAGGGTTTCTTTGAGTCTAAACTAAATGTAACCTTTTCTAAAGAGAAAAGCATGTGTTTCGATTTTAAAATCTTTAGGAAAATAGAGCTTTTATTGAGCAGCACTCCAGCTTTGCAATTTTATTTGTTCTCAAACTGTATAATCCAATACTCAACTATCAATATGTAGTCAGTAAAAAGCTGACTGTTCTGTATATTTCAAGTTACTTTATGGTATACTTTCAGGTTTCATTCATAAAACTACAAAGTATTTCTAAAACAGAAAGCTTAGGGACTAAAAATTCTCTTACTTCCCTTTTTTTTTTTCTTCCCCATTCTTTTTGCTTATTTAAAACAGTGTAGAGAAGGGCAC
Source organism: Oryctolagus cuniculus (assembly GCF_964237555.1). Classification (NCBI taxonomy): domain Eukaryota; kingdom Metazoa; phylum Chordata; class Mammalia; order Lagomorpha; family Leporidae; genus Oryctolagus; species Oryctolagus cuniculus. The sequence continues at coordinate 227,003,107 of NC_091432.1, read as the reverse complement.
AGATTTGGCCTAGCAGCTAAGTCAATGCTTGGGAAATCCAAATCCTGTATCAGAGTGCCTAGATTTGAATACTGGCTCCACTTTTGATTCTAGGCTTCCTGCTAACGCATACTTTGGGAGTCAACAGGCAATGGCTCAAGTACTTGAGTCTCTGCCACTCACATGGAAGATCTGGATTGAGTTCCTGGTTCCCAGCTTTGGACAGGTAGGGAGTACATCAGCAAATGGGAGTGCATGCTCTCTTTCAAATACAGTTAATTAACTTTAACAACAGTTAGCATACTTTTTCTTCCACAACTTGGGGCAGAGGGTAGGGCTGCATTAGTGGAGGGGAGAGGTGAATGGCAGAGAAGATATCCATAAAACCTACAAAGTTCTGCTAACTCCAACGCTTTCTACGTTAGGTTTATTTTGATTCAAACACACAATGCCTTAAAATGGCCTAAAGTAAAAACTAAGAACAAGGAATAGAAAATTTTATCAGTAAAATAAATATTTAAAGTACATTAACATTTCTTATTATGGCCAGTTTAAAAAGGAGGGAAAAAAGGTAGAGTGAAATAGAGAGCAGGAGGAAAAGGCATGGAGAAAACTAGAGAGGTAGCTACACCAAAGTGAAAAATGCTCATTAAAGCAGAAACACAGAAAAGGAGAAGCAAGTAAGAAGTTCACTAGCTGCAGAAATATCACAGCAGTTTTGGTGTTGCAATGTTCACTTGGTTTCTTAAAAAAAAAAAAAAAAGACTACAATTCTGGAAGAAAGGCCAAAGATAATGGCAACATGTCATTTCAGTATCACCCTGAAGCACGGTTTTATACAGGAGTCAGAAAACATTTCTGAAAAGAGCCAAAGAGTAAATATTTTAGGCTACGTGGGCCAGTAAACTCTTGTCACAACTACTCAACTCTGACAGTATAGTGCAAAAGTAGCCATGCACAGTGAGTCAGTGCGGCTGTTACAATAACATTTTACAAAAACAACTGTTCAACTGTCAGGTCAGATTTGATTCACAGGCTGCACTGTGTCAGTTTGGCTTAACATGACCACCTAAGGATTATTTAATTTTCTAGATAAATATGCCATATTTTACTTACTTACTATTAATTAAGGACTCAGACTCTGAAGTTACATATTAACCTGTAGATCTGGGTCCAGAAGATATGCAAATAATTGCTGTGCAACAGAAAAGATAACCCAAAGGTTACCTATAGACAATAACTGGCTTTATTTCTAGCCAGTCTTCAGACCCTAGCAGTCTTCTTCTATTGTATTTTTAAAGGAAGGATCACAGAAACCCAATCTCCTCAGTTTTACTTTCTTTTTGGTTCCTTCATTACCTAATGAATTGAATTAACATCTGTGACATATGTTCATTCTAAATTTGTAATAATTATGACTTTTAATTTTAAAAAATTATACTTTATTTATTTATTTTTTTTATTTTTTGACAGGCAGAGTGGACAGTGAGAGAGAGAGACAGAGAGAAAGGTCTTCCTTTGCCGTTGGTTCACCCTCCAATGGCTGCCACGGCCAGTGCGCTGTGCCCAGCGCACCGCGCTGATCTGAAGCCAGGAGCCAGGTGCTTCTCCTGGTCTCCCATGGGGTGCAGGGCCCAAGCACCTGGGCCATCCTCCACTGCACTCCCTGGCCACAGCAGAGAGCTGGCCTGGAAGAGGGGCAACTGGGACAGAATCCGGCACCCCGACCGGGACTAGAACCCTGTGTGCCGGCGCTGCAAGGCGGAGGATTAGCCTATTGAGCCGCGGCACCAGCGTAAAAAAAAATTATACTCTCATACGGAACATGATTTAAATTTTGCGTTTTTATAAATTTCTCTTTGAAACATTAGTTAACTGCTATCTAGAACTGTTCCAACATCCATGATAGTTCTTCATCTTTCAGAAAGAATCAGAGAAACTATACCCACTGCATTACTTAGAAACTCAGTTTTCTGAGTCATAGTGGTCACAGCAACACTGCCTTGTGAAATCAGATACATGAAGAGCCAAGGACTCCGTATGAAAAATGCTGTTATCTTGTTGCAGTTGGGTAACAATAGGAGAGTCCTTCAACAAGCTTTGGAAACAGACAATGAAAATTACAAATTTTGGCATAAAAACTTCTGAAATGAGTGCATACTTTTTCATAACATGCATTTTCTATGAATTTTTTGAAGACTTCTCATACACAGGAATCCATCATTTCTGTGTATATGTCAGTGCTCTATTGTGAAAAAGCTTTTTAAATTATTATAATATATAACTGTTATACATATTAAGTTATTATTTAAATAAAGTGTCATTGTTACATGTAATATATAAATAATTTTAATTTTAAATATTCTGATAATACAAAAAAGCAAAGAAATGAATGGAAAGATGGCATATTATTTCTAGATAACATGACTTACCCACATACATATACCAGTGCTTTTTATCAAAAGCTAGACAATTTAAATCTAAAGTCCATACAAAAGATAAATAAGATAGACTCCAAGAAAACCCACAGAAACAATATTTGGGGAGGGAAAACAGCTCTACTGGGGCTGGTGCTATGGCATAGCAGGTAAAGCTGCCACCTATGATGCCAGCATCTCATATGGGCACCAGTTCAAGTCCAAGCTGCTGCACTTCTGATCTACTTCTCTACTACTGTGAATCTCCTGGCTCCTGACTTCTGTGTGATCCAGCTGTGTCCACCTGGGGAGTGAATTAGTGGATGGAAGATCTCTCTATGTAACTCTGTCCTTCAAATAAATAATACAGTAAAACTTTAAAAAAAGAAATAAAATGGCTCTATAAGAGTGATTAAAAGAAAGTCTACATAATTAAAAACAGTGTAACACTGATGCAAAAAAAAGAACATAAAAACCAGAAGGAGGTCTAAATGCATGAAAACTTAATAAGCAATCAAAGTAATATTTCATATGGCTTAAGGGAAAGTTAGAATATTTAATGAAAAGTATGGGAACAAGAGGAAGACCAACTGGAAAAAGATTCAATCAGATCCACACTTGACCCTATACACCAGAGTACCCTAGAATAAAATATAATGAATCAGAGTTCTAAAAATGGTAAAATGAAGCCATAAGATAGAAGGAAATATGTAAATTCCTTTAAACTTGGGAATGAGGAAAGTGTATGACTGGGATCAAGAAAACAGAAAAAAAATGATCAAGTATATATAGGGAAACTAGGTAACAAAGCAAAAAGAATTACCATAATTAAGTCAAAAGACAAGTGACAAACTATAGTATTTGCAACTCATATCTCATAAGGTTAATCTTTAGAACACACAAAGTGATTATAAACATGAAGAGGAAAAAGATCAAAACCAAAGAGAAAAATGAGCAAAAGTTATGAGCAGGATATTCACAGAAAAGGAAAGTCACTTTTTTTTTTTTTTTTTTTGACAGGCAGAGTGGACAGTGAGAGAGAGAGACAGAGAGAAAGGTCTTCCTTTGCCGTTGGTTCACCCTCCAATGGCCGCCGCGGACGGCGCACCGCGCTGATCCGATGGCAGGAGCCAGGAGCCAGGTGCTTTTCCTGGTCTCCCATGGGGTGCAGGGCCCAAGCACCTGGGCCATCCTCCACTGCACTCCCTGGCCACAGCAGAGAGCTGGCCTGGAAGAGGGGCACCCGGGACAGAATCCGGCGCCCCAACCAGGACTAGAACCCGGTGTGCCGGCGCCGCTAGGCGGAGGATTAGCCTAGTGAGCCGCGGCGCCGGCTGGAAAGTCACCTTTAAAACTTGAAAGATTACTGAATCTCATTCATCAGAAGACAAATTAAGAGTATCTTGGGGCCAGCATTGTGGCATAGTGGGTAAAGCCACCACCTGCAATGCATGGCATCCCATATGGCTGCCAATTTGAGTCCCGGCTGCTCCACTTCTGATCTAGTTCTCTGTCATGGCCTGAGAAGTGACATGGCAGTAGAAGATGGCCGAAGTCCTTGGGCCACTGCACCCATGTTGGAGTCCCAGAAGAAGCTCCTGGCTCCTGGCTTTGGATCAGCCCAGCTCTGCCATCAGCCATTTGGGGAGTGAACCAACAGATGAAAGACCCCTCTCTCTCTCTCCCTTTGTCTAATTCTACCTCTCAAGTAAATAAACGTATTTTTAAAAACTATTTTCAGCTACCACTGTCCCACCTATCTGATCTGTAGCTTCTGCTGTGTAGAAACAGATCCTCTTAGATTCTACTAGTGTCTACTTTACAGGATCCGCAGAAGGGAATTTGGCAAATATAACAAAATTACATATGCATTCACTGTACGTGTGATTACACTAATAGGAAGCTAATCTAAAATGCACTTTCGTAAAATCAAAACAACACATGCAAAGGTTTCACAGTACATTCAGAAGAGCAAATGAATAATAATAAAAAAAAAAAAAACTCAAGGGTTCATCAACACAGGACTGACTGAAAAGACCACGAAGCGTCCACTAGTCAGTAGAAAAGAATGAGGGAATCTCTATGTACTGATGTGAGATGTAAGAATATATTGTTTTTTTTTTTTTTTTTTTTTTGACAGGCAGAGTGGACAGTGAGAAAGAGAGACAGAGAGAAAGGTCTTCCTTTGCCGTTGGTTCACCCTCCAACGGCTGCCGCGGCCTGTGCACCGCGCTGATCCGAAGCCAGGAGCCAGGTGATTCTACTCCTCTCCCATGGGGTGCAGGGCCCAAGCACTTGGGCCATCCTCCACTGCACTCCCTGGCCACAGCAGAGAGCTGGCCTAGAAGAGGGGCAACCGGGACAGAATCCGGCACCCCGACCGGGACTAGAACCCGGTGTGCCGGCGCCGCAGGCGGAGGATTAGCCTAGTGAGCCGTGGCGCCGGCCAGAATATATTAAGTTTTAAAAGGTAGGGTACATGGGGCCAGCGCTGTGGTGCACTGGGTTAAAGCCCCAGCCTGCAGCACCGGCATTTCATATGGGCACCGGTTCAAGTCCCGGCTGCTCCTCTTTTTTTTTTTTTTTTTTGACAGGCAGAGTGGACAGTGAGAGAGAGAGACAGAGAGAAAGGTCTTCCTTTGCCGTTGGTTCACCCTCCAATGGCCGCCGCGGACGGCGCACTGCGGCCAGCGCACTGCGCTGATCCGATGGCAGGAGCCAGGAGCCAGGTGCTTTTCCTGGTCTCCCATGGGGTGCAGGGCCCAAGCACCTGGGCCATCCTCCACTGCACTCCCTGGTCACAGCAGAGGGCTGGCCTGGAAGAGGGGTAACCAGTACAGAATCCGGCGCCCCGACCGGGACTAGAACCCGGTGTGCCGGCGCCGCTAGGCGGATTAGCCTAGTGAGCCGTGGCGCCGGCCCCGGCTGCTCCTCTTCTGATCCAGCTCTCTGCTATGGCCTGGGAAAGCAGTAGAAGATGGCCCAATTCCTTGGGCCCCTATACCCATGAGGGAGACCCGAAGAGGCTCCTGGCTCCTGGCCTTGGATCAGCTCAGCTCTGGCCTTTGCAGTCATTTGGGGAGTGAAACAGCAGAATGGAAGTCCTCTCTCTGTAACTTTTTTTTTTTTTTTTTTTTTTAATTTTTTGACAGGCAGAGTGGACAGTGAGAGAGAGAGACAGAGAGAAAGGTCTTCCTTTGCCGTTGGTTCACCCTCCAATGGCCGCCGCGGCCGGCGCGCTGCGGCCAGCGCACCGCGCTGATCCTATGGCAGGAGCCAGGAGCCAGGTGCTTTTCCTGGTCTCCCATGGGGTGCAGGGCCCAAGCACCTGGGCCATCCTCCACTGCACTCCCTGGCCACAGCAGAGAGCTGGCCTGGAAGAGGGGCAACCGGGACAGAATCCGGCGTCCCGACCGGGACTAGAACCCAGTGTGCCGGTGCTGCTAGGCGAAGGATTAGCCTAGTGAGCCGCGGCGCCGGCTGTAACTCTTTCAAATAAATAAATGTTACAAAAAAAAAAAAAGTAAGGTACAGTGGAGCCTGCACTGTAGTTTACCCAGTAAAGCCACCGTCAGCAGCACTGGCATCCCATGTGAGCTCTATTTCAAGCCCTGGCTGTACCACTCCAATCCAGCTCCCTGCTTATGCACCTGGGAGAGCAGTGGAAGATGGCCCAAGTACTTGGGTCCCCGCACCTATGTGGGAGACCTGAAAGAAGCTCCTGGCTTCGGATCAGCCCAGCTCTGGATGTTGAGGCCATTTAGGGAGTAAACCAGCAGATGGAAGATCTCTCTCTGTATCTCTCTCCAACTCTTTCAAATAAAAAAATAAGTAAAAAAGTAAGGTACAGAATAGTATATATAGGATGGTAAGTGCTATTTTTAAAGGGGGGAAAGAAATACATAGGGATAGCTTACTATCTGTACAAAAAGAAAAGTGGAAAGATAAACCAGAAACCACCAATTACTGTTTCTTTCTTTCTTTTATTATTATTATTTGACAGACAGAGTGGACAGTGAGAGAGACAGACAGAGAGAAAGGTCTTCCTTTGCCGTTGGTTCACCGCGCTGCTCTGAAGGCAGGAGCCAGGTGCTTCTCCTGGTCCCCCATGGGGTGCAGGGCCCAAACACTTGGGCCATCCTCCACTGCACTCCCGGGCCACAGCAGAGAGCTGGCCTGGAAGAGGGGCAACCGGGACAGAATCTGGCGCCCGGTCCGCGACTAGAACCCCGTGTGCCGGTGCTGCAAGGTAGAGGATTAGCCTATTGAGCCACGGCGCCGGCCCAATAACTGTTTCTTACATGGATGGGGTAAGGAGATACAGATGGAAATAAGACTTGAGTATACATTTTATACAAACTTTTACTTTGTATCATATATTTCATACAGTCAAAAAATAAATTAGAAGGGGAAAAATACTACATATCCCCAATGGAAAGAAAATGCAAATAAATGAACCTAAGATACGTCAAATGGTATTAGAAGCACAATGAAAAAGAATTATTACATGTCACTTCTTTCTTTCTTAAGATTTATTTATTAGTTTGAAAGTCAGAGATAGAAAGAGAAAGGGAGACACAGAGAGACAGAGAGAGATCTTTCAGCTGCTGGTGCACTTCTCAGAAAGCCATAATGGCCAAGGCTGGGACAGGCTGAAGGCAGGACCCAGGAGCTTCATTTGGGTTTTCCACGTGGGTGGCAGGGACCTAAACTCTTGGGCCATACTCTGATGCTTTTCCCAGGACATTAGCAGGGAGCTGGGTTGGAACTGAACAGCCAGGGCACAGATTAGTGCCCATATGGGATGCTGGCATGGCAGGCAGTGGTTTTACCTGCTATACCACAATGTCAGCCTCCTATGTAACTAAATTTTAAACAGTAGTAATAGTTATATTCTGACTGGAACATATTCAAAGGTCAAAAACAAGTTCCAAAATATCTCAAATTTCATTCGATAGTTTTATTAACTGATTTTTAAAAAATTCCTGAAGATAAAGCTAATAAATTAAATGTATTACTGTAACTATAGTTAAAATATTCAATGTATAAAAGTACAATATATAAATGTAAAAAAAAGGAAGAAAACCCTACTGAAAATATGTGAATGAACTCAACTGACTCAGGCAAGGATCATCAGTAGGTACTAAAAACGTTAAGAAATTTTTGAGGAGTGGGGTACTGTTGTTTTTCCTAGTCTGCAATTTCATTTTACACAATGTCAGCTACCCACCATCAACGTGGTCCAAAAATATTAAACAGAAGATCTCAGAAATAAAAAATACACAAGTTTTAAATCATATACCATTCTGAATAGTCTGAAAAAATCACCTCTCCAAATCCAGCTCTGTCCTGACAGGATAGAAATCTTCTCCCCTAGTTCAGAGCACCCACACTGACACTACCAGCCTGTTAGTCACTCAACAGCTATCACAGCCACTATATCCTCCACTAACACAGAATCACGGTGTTTGTGTACAAGTAGTATGTCTTTACTCTTTAACTGCTTTAAAGCATTGGAATACTGATGGTGGCAATTCAGGCCAAAGAGAAGCTGTAAAGTGCTTCCTTTAAGTGAAAAGGTGGAAGTTCTTAACTTAATAAAGAAAGAAAATAAGCTATAAGCCAGAACGTCAGGGTCTAAGGTAAAACCAAACCTACTACCTGCGAAATTGTGATGATAGAAAAAGAAATTTAAGCTGTTTTTGCTGTCACACCTCAACCAGAAAATCATGACACCAATGTGTGATTAACTGCCTAGTTAAAATGCAAAAGGCATTAACTAGATGTATGTATTCTCCAAAGGATACACAAAGGATGCTTTTAGAAGTTGCCCAAGTATAGCCCTACAGATTTGCTAAATGCAAAGAGAAATAATCACATTTCCCATCAGAAGCAGTGGCACATGGGGTGGGTGCTTCTCACAGTCTGACACTGTGGGGGATACCAACATGACATATCAAACGGGAGCTGAGTCCCAGCTCCAAGTCCAATTCCAGCTTCTTTCTAATGCACATTCAGGAGGTAGCAGATGATGTCTCAAGTTAGTTTGACCTGCCACCCACACAGGAGACCTGGACTGAGTTCCCAGCTCCTGGCTTCAGCCTGGCTTAGTAACGGTATTTGCAGGTATTTGGGGAGTGAACCAAATACCTGTTTGTCTCTCCCTGCCATTCAAGTAATTAAATATAATTAGTTAAAAAAAGAAATAGTGAAAAAAGATGATAGGCACCCGCTGCTCTTGGGCAGAAAGCATTTTTTTTATTTGACAAGTAGAGTTATAGACAGTGAGAGAGAGAGAGACAGAGAGAAAAGTCTTTCTTCCGTTGGTTCCTTCCCCAAATGACCGCCACGGCTGGCGCTAGGCCGATCCGAAGCCAGGAGCCAGGTGCTTCTTCCTGGTCTCCCATGCGGGTGCAGGGCCCAAGCACTTGGGCCATCCTCCACTGCCTTCCCAGGCCACAGCAGAAAGCTGGACTGGAAGAGGAGCAACCGGCACCAGAACCCGGCACCCATATGGGATGCTGGCACCACAGGCGGAGGATTAACCAAGTGAGCCATGGCGCTGGCACCTTGGGCAGAAAGCATTTTGATATTCCTATTTGGAGAGGTATAGTAGTCCATATGTGCATATAAATACACACACAGAGCAAATGAGAATAATATACAAACTAGTGATTTCCTTTGGCAGTACAAATTCTATTAACTCTATAGCCCTAACAATTCTTAGTTTGTCTTTTGTTCACTTCAAAGTGTTGCTGAAAATCTAGTCTTTAGACCATTTCCTTCCAGTAAATGATATCTGAAAATTTAAATCTAAGAAAAGAGTCATTTTTTTCCTACTCATTTTAAAGTTTCTTCTCTAATATGATGCCGTCCTAATGTAACAATCCCACAGATGGGAAGGCTTCCAGACTAAAATAAAGTTACTGAGTCATCAGATAATTTTAGAACAAGGAAAATGAATCAATTTTAGGCACTTATTTAAAAAATACATTTCTATAACTGTTTTCCCATGCTAACAACAAAAACCAGAAGTGCTACATGTTGTTTATTTTTAAAATCTGCTCTGGCTCCTTTTTGGTCTGATGAAAACTAAAAAAGGGTTAAAATTTTTATTAGGCTTAATTTAAGTAAATTCTAAAAATATTTTTTTTTAGAAAGAAAGACAAAAGCAGCATGT